>NC_137022.1:9245608-9628108 GCF_032717465.1 Coenobita brevimanus | reverse complement strand
ACCAGCAGCACGACATGAGGCTCTTACTGCTCATCGTCATCACCACACTCTATCTCCCTCCACCTGCTCAGTCTGTCCTGGCACAGCGGTATAAATCTCCACTCAAGTCAGACTTAACATTTAAACGTAAGTTGACATCACGACTAATTTCACCAATAATACCCAGTGCTTTCGAAGGTTGACTTGAGGTATCTGAACTGAACATGTTTTCGGATCATGATGTGTGATTTGACTTTTTCTCCTTATGACAGCGTGTGCTTTCTTTTGTGGCACTGGATGAGCTTGCCTCTGATATGAAACACATGACAGCCTACCGAATAATTATTTCCAGTAAGAACCAGTGGAGTTTGAAACTTATTTTTTTTTCACAATTGTCTAGAAGTTTCGTGTCTTTTGTTTAGAACATCAGAATATTTAACTGATATCGCCAATTCATTATTATTATATATTGTGTGTGTGTGTGTGTGTGTGTGTGTGTGTGTGTGTGTGTGTGTGTGTGTGTGTGTGTGTGTGTAACGCTAAGCTACCAGTGTGTCATGCCTATGTTACTGCTTTTCAGATTCAGTCTCTGCGCCATTATTTTGCGCCTCTGTTCTAGCGCAGTGATAGAGGTGAGATGCAAAACGGTGACTGCTTTAATGCCTGGGCTACTAAATGTTGTTCTCTGAAGGAATGTCAGAAAGCACGACTGCATTTCTGGGGGGTTCTGCACTTCCCTAGAATAATAAGTGTCTTGTGTACTGAGGTTTTACGGGCTCTTCAAATTTGTATGTTACTATACTCTTTTTTTTTTTTTTTCCTTAATTTGCCCCAATTTTTCCTCCTTTTGCATCTTTTCCCACTTAGGTCGGTGGATAAAAACGATAATACAAAGGCTCCACATACCTTCCATAGCCCTTCTTCGTGACTACCGTCATTTTCAAGTGTTAATCTGTTTTTACATCTCAGCATTCAAGATGGAGAGAAGGCAATATTAGGCCAGGTTACGGAAAAGTAGCATAGAGCTCCTAGTTCCTGCTTCGGCCTCTTATTGGTGTTCATTTTTTGTCTGTGCAGTGACGTAATGTGACGATAATGTGGGTGTTCTGCAAATGATCCGTGTCTGGGGTTATTGTTGGTGGTGGTTTTTGTATGTACGGTATACTGTATACTATTAGCTTGGAGGTGGCGATCACCTTCATCATTACTATCATAATTTTCAGCCATCATCATCATCATCAGAAGCAGCTGCAAGTTATTAGGTATAAGACATATCAGCATTCATATTTTATAGAGTTTTAAGTAATTCTGATGCAGTCTGTAAGGTTTTGAATATATAATCACATCAGTCCTGAACTTCCCTTTTTCTTTTTTCTGCCTGACAATTATATGCGGTTTTTGAGGGATCCCGTTGGATTGAAGGGGTTCGAAGTAGCCTAATGTCTAATTCCTTATAACAAGATGAACACATTTTACAGCATCGAAGTGTAATCAGTGTTCAACGGGGAGAAGAGCGACGTAAAGGATATTCCACACTATGACCCGTCACTGACTTATATTTGATGAACGTTGATAAATGTTTCCTTATTTTTCAGATAAAAAATGATGCTGGCTGTATAGTTTCATTTCATTATAGGCCTACTTATATTAAACAGAGAAACGGTAATTGTTGTTTTACTTGACAAGGTTGATTGAAAACTTTTGTAGATATTCATTATAGTCAATTACCATTTCAAATTTGAAATCACAGTGGAACAGAAGGCACCTGTGTTTCCAAAGTAATAACCGAAATCGCTTATAAGGTACTGATATCTTGGTTATCAAAACCTTAATCTCCCAAGATGTATACTTCTGCAGAACACGCACGGAATCGTTGGATAACGTGTTTGACTTTTTTATCAATATAATTTAAGAAGTTCCAGAGGACAAAGGACTTCTTTCCGTAGGCAACTTTGATTTAGAGCAGAAATATATATATATATATATATATATATATATATATATATATATATATATATATATATATATATATAAATTTTTTGACCAGAGGATTGATTGTTGCGCATTCCTAACCACATAAGAACATATTGAACTAGAGGGCCACTCAGTGAGGCGTATCTCCGACAATCTACCTATCTATATACCTTGGCTGCTTCCCCCAAGGAAAGGGAGGTAACCGAGACAGGACGACACACTCCCCATTTACTCATTCATTCAAACACATACATTCGCATCTTAGCCCCAAAGGGGAGAACGGACAGATCCTCACCGCACCACACCGCACAAGGGTCAACTGTGCAATGTAATCAGTGACATCCGCAGCAGGGCCCGACAGCAGAACTGGTTTACCCCTGCTACATCATAACAGACCCATCCCCTTACCTGCACCTGACCTGACTAGCTGATCAGACCAAATGCGGGAGAATATTCCCTCAGGGCTGCGTCATCACTTATTCATTCACAATTTCTCTCTATTTCTGTCACGCACAGCCACTCTTCCTTGCTCAACAGACATCCCTCTCGCATCCAGCGCTCTCTTCACACTGTCCATCCATTCTATTCGTGGTCTTCCTCTCAGCCTTACACCTCTCACATCAGATCTAGTTATCTTTTTCACCAATCGCTCATTATCCATTCTCTCAATATGCCCAAACCATCGCAACACCCTCTCCTCAACTCTACCAGCCATCTCCCGAACAACTCTCCAGTTCTTTGCATTTCCTCATTTCGCACTCGATCCATACGCTTCACTCCACACATACTTCTCAGACACCTCATCTCCATTACATTCAAACTTTTCCTCTCTACTACACCCATATTCCATGTTTCAGCCCCATATAACGCAGTCGGTACCACAACACCCTCATACAGCCTTCTCTTTACATCCATTTTAAGCGAACGACATCTAAACACTTTTTTCATTGCTCCCAACACCTTTCCTACTTCATTTATTCTAAACTTCACTTCTGCATCTATTCTTCCATCCACAGCAACATGTGACCCTAGATATTTAAAACACTCTACCTCCTCAAGCAACTCGTCATTCAAAACTATATTCATCCTCCTACCATCTACCAACCTAGTACACTTCATCACTTTACTCTTATTCTCATTTACTTTCAATTTCCTCCTTTCACACACCCTTCCAAACTCCCCTACCAACTGTCTCAATCTCTCCTCTGAATCAGCCACCAGTGCAGTATCATCTGCAAACAGCAGCTGCTTCAGATTCCACTCTCCACCATCAACATTCACCGGACTCATACCTCCACCTAAAACTCTTGCATTCACCTCCCTTACAACACCATCCATGTAAATATTAAACAACCAAGGTGACATCACACATCCCTGTCGCAGCCCCACTCTCACGAGAAACCAATCACTCACAGCATTTCCCACTCTTACACACGCTCTACTTTTTACATAAAAACTTTTCACCCCTTTTAGTAACCTACCATCAAGTCCATACAATCTTAAAACAGTCCACAAATCCTCCCTATCAATTCTATCATACGCTTTCTCTAAATCCATAAATGCCCAAAACACATCCTTGCCTTTCGCTAAATACTTTTCACACACTTGTCTCACAGCAAACACCTGATCTATGCATCCCCTCCCTCTCCTAAAGCCACACTGCTCATCACCAATCACTCCCTCTGTACCCTCTCTAACTCTCATAGTTAACACTCTACCATACACCTTACCTACAACACTCAACAGACTTATACCCCTAAAGCTAGTACATTCATACTTATCACCCTTGCCTTTATACAACGGGACCACACAAGGACTTGCCCAGTCAATTGGCACCATACCTTTCACAAAGCACACATTCAACAATCTTACTAACTAGTCAACAATAGTCACTCCACGATCCTTTAGGCATGCCATAGCACACCCATCCATACCTGCAACTAACCCTGTTTTCATCTCCTTTACTACCTTCTCCACTTCCTCCTTCATGATCAAAGAATCATTCAACTCTTCCAACACATTTATTCCTTGCACCCTTCTATCCGCCATAATCTCAGCCACCCTCTCCTCCTCTACATTTAACAATCTTTCAAAATACTCTGCCCATCTCTTCCTTACTGCATCCATCTCAGTTAACATCCTTCCATCCTCTGCTTTTACTCGTTCTTCCTTCCCAGACTCTCCCTTTCGCACCCTTTTCACCTCCTTCCAAAACATTTTCTTATTCTGTTGAAAATTCTCTGTCAGCCGCCTACCCCACCTCTCATCTGCTGCCACTTTAGCATCACGCACAGCGCTTCTCGCCCTATTCTTCTTTTCCTTATACCTTTCATATGACATCTCAGCCTTCCTCTGCAGCCACACCTCATATGGACGTCTCTTCTCAGCAACAGCCATACTTACTTCCTCGCACCACCATTCACTTCCTTTTCTTACACCACCACCCACACGTCTCACACCACACACCTCTTCTGCATGCCCCACCACAGCACTCTTAAACAACTGCCATTCCTCCTCCACACTGCCATTTTCCCGATCTTTCACTGCGTTCCACTCATCTTTCAATTTCTCCTGATACTCTATCTTTTTCTCTCTTTTATCCAACTCACTCACTTTCAAATCCTCCCTGCCACACCTAACCCTCCTAGCTCTCACCCATCTCTTACCTACTCTTAACTTTCCCTCCACCAGGTAGTGGTTAGACATACCTCCACCCTCCCCTCTCAGAACTCTCACATCCAACAATATTCCTATTACATTCCTAGACACAACCACATAGTCCATCAAAGCTCTATCAACAACCCTTGCACCCTCCTGTCTCACCCCTGTATTCTTATAAATATCTTTCTTCTCAAACAGCGTATTTCCAATTACCATCTCTCGCTCAACACACATCGCTATCATTCGTTCCCCATTTTCATTTCTTCCAGGCACACCATGCATACCAACTACACCTTCAACTGCTACATTTCCCACTCTAGCATTCAAATCTCCCATCATTATCACATTCACATTCGCTCCAAAACTCTGCAGACACTCATCAACATCATTCCAGAAAGACTTCCTCTCTTGTTCATCCCTTTCACTACCAGGCCCATATGCACTCACAAACAACCACAACTCATGTTCAAATTTCGCTTTCACCCACATCAGTCTCGATGACACCTCCTTTCATTCAATCACACACTACTGTACTTCCGGACTCACCAACAAGGCCACACCGTCTCTTGCCCTTCCTCTATCAACACCTGACAATCTTCCATTCACACTTTCAAACATAGACTCATCCTTCCCTTTCATCTTCGTTTCACTCAAAGCTAACACATCCAACTTTCTTCTCACAAACATTCTCCCAATCTCCTCCCTTTTAGCCTCAATCGTACTACATCCACGCACATTCATAGACCCAGTCTTCAGGGTACGGGGATAACTCCATCCCCCATCCCTTTCACTGGCCTGTCTCTTTTTAGGAACTAAAAAACAGAGGAGGGGGTCCCTAGTCCCCTCACCCCGCCCCTTTTAGTCGCCTTTTACGACACGCAGGGAATACGGTGGCAGTATTCTTCCTAACACAACCTGGCTGCAGAGTACTGGTACCACCCCATAGTGCGGCCAGATTGTGTCCCCCCCCCGCCACAAGGGGGGGGGACACAAGGGCAACGTAATTTCCAAACCACTCTTCAGAATGCGTTAGGGGTTCTCATTACTGATTAAGGTTTCACAAAAAGTGTTTCCTGGATCCAGAATATGTAATACTATAGGGATCGTTCCTAGAAGTTAATCGGTTGTTTCCCGCGACATGGGCTATCTACCCACCAAATTTGGCCTAAATATCTCTTTCAATTTTGGAGTAATCTTGCTGACAGACAAACAAACAAACAAGCAAACAGGGGTGAAAACATACCCTCCATTTTGGAGAGAACTACGTTCAGTGTATCAAAGTAGTGGTTTAGATATCTAAGAATAGTAACTTCCTTAATGGATTAGTTTCAAGCAAAAAAATAAAAAATAAATAAATAAATAACAAATAAACAAAATTTTATCCTCCCGAACTCGCATCACAAGAATATGTCAGTCTTGGCGTGAATTACACCTCCAAGAAAAACTAATGTCCGTGCCTCTTGCCTCCCATCCACAGGTGAGGAGGATGTGGTATTCGTCTGGAGCTACAAAGGTCACACCGGTAAGTAACAAAGTATGTGTCAAGAACTATCCAAAGAAAACTCTTAGCAACAAATATGAACAAAAAGCTGGTTGGAATGATGTTGCAATCAACTGACTTAATGCAACAAACTGCCTTGAGCCAGCAATGAACTTAACTTAAAGCTAGGACATTACTAGATAGGTTTTACTGCTTGTAAGATGGCAGTGAAGGTGGCTGATTGCAAACTTAGATGAAAGATAGTGTCTTACGCTGAGCTTGGAGAGGTGATGTTTGACTTGCTATCTCTTATGAGAGACAGTGAGGTTACCCTAATATTCCTGTAACACAGCCTTCTTGGAAAACGCTTTAAAAATTGGCGAGAGTCGTCTGCAAAGGTTAAAAAAAGGAGGTAATAAAAAAGCAAATACAAAAGTGCTAGATCCGGGAGCTACATATTCCACGGGGGTTGAGCGCCACGTTTCCGAAAATAGCAAGTGACTGACAGTCTGGTTCTTAGATAATATATTCCAGAATCTAAAAAAAAGTAAGTTTTCCATAAGTCAACAGATGGTTATGAAAACACTTTCATAGCTACAGCAGCACCACGTCCTGAGCCACATGCCCGATTATGCGTGTCCGGGGAAGTATTCGCATTCATTTATAGGCAACCTGGATCGTGTACACCTCCAAAGAGTGGGCGGCTGTCCCACTTCCCTTCCCGCATAGAGGGTATGTGGAAATAAGATGGTCCAGGCCTGCATCATCTCAGACAAACAAACAAAATCATAGATCATAGGGAGGAAGGAGCAAAGAGGGTCCCAAGGGAGGAGATGAGAGTCGGTTAAGGGGGATGGAGCGAGGTTTAGGCTTAGATTTTTATTTTTTAGCCGCATTTCGGAGTGCGTGAATAAATAGGAATGGTCGTGGAGACATACAAGTGGTAATGCTTCAAAGTTAAACTTCTGGATGAGAGATTCTGGCATTACACAAACCTTTCAATTATGTTCCTAGTGACAGGATTCAAAGAAAAGATACGAAGCATGACCTGAAAGCAATCTGTGTTGACCTGAATCGATCTCTTGTGCATGTGGGTGACCTGAACTGTTTGTAAAGGACGGGAAAGACCTGATGCAACTTAGGGGAAAAATATTGTTTATTATGGGTAAATTCTCAGGGACTTACTTTTTCCAGCTCTCATGACTCCCATTTTTCTTCTCTCTCTCTCTCTCTCTCTCTCTCTCTCTCTCTCTCTCTCTCTCTAACACACACACACACACACACACACACACACACACACACACACACACACACACACATCTACTGATTTACTGTATCACCTTTCAGGTCCGGAGCATTGGGCAGAGCATTACCCATCTTGTGGAGGTCAGAGCCAGTCTCCCATTGAGCTCTTCAACAGGCCACCGATGAAGGAATGGAATCCCTTCCAGTTCTATTACTACTATGTTACGCCAACATCAGTTACAGTCACGAATACTGGAGACTCAGGTACGCCTATACTGCTTTTACTCTAACCGGATCTAAAACTGCCATCTCTCCATCTTGAATGCTGAGTTTCAAAAACATAATAGCACTGAAATGTGATACTAGTCACGAAAAAGTGCTATGGAAAGGAGGTAGAGGCGTATAAGTACCTCTTGCCTCTTGCCACCAATAATCTAAGTGAAAGAAGCTGTAAAAGGACGAAAACCTTGGCCAGGTTAATGTAAAAAGGTATAATTCTTTCTTCATTGGGTTGTGAAATCCTTTGAGGTGTCCTAGGTTATTCATTACGGCTAATTTTTATACTCTGAAGATTATGGTCAGTTTGTTTTCATCTGATAGCGATCTCGAATTCTTTCTGATCCTTCGACTTTTTTGTGTGTGTCCGACTCTGGTCAAAGGCTTCAGGGCCTGTCCAAAGGCCCAGCAGCCCTCCTACACACCACGTGTCACCACTTCGGCGCTAACACTCATCGTCCATATTGAATACATGCTAGGGCTGTCTCATACAGGACTGGTGTATTGGTGTTAGCGGGGGTAGTTTTACGACATGTCGGCGGGTCTTCTGGTAGATCAGTAAAGTCTGCCTTTTATGAAATTCAAATCCTTAAACTGTTCCCTGCCCCAGCCGGGGTTCAATCCTGGGTCCATTAGGACTGCAGGCCGCCTCTCTACCGATCCAGCCACCGCTTCCCCCAAGTGTAGCCTCATAAAAGGGTTGATTTGACCAGTCACCAAGGAGGCTTATTCCCACCTCATTAATAAGGCCTAACGAATTTCGTGCCACCACAGCATAATATTTAACTTGTGTGAAATATCCAGTTCCATCAAACGAAAACGAACTAACTATGAAAATGCTTCCTCAGCCAATTTTGCTAATGTTTGCAGCACGACACATTCTGCTGTTCTCAGCTTCTCACTTGGTTCGTACGTAAACTACTGTAATCTAATCAGGAAATGCTGACGCGCAGATTGCCATCCACATTTTTATCAGCAGGAGTAATGACTTCATACACGTAGGTTTGGAGGGCAATATTTTAGAATTAATCAATTAATAAACTACAAAGATTCTTCAATAAGCTTTCCAAATCGATTATTCACATTAAAAAATAACACGTATTTCTTTACTGGCAGTCATGGTCACGATGGACATGCCGAACAGACCCTATGTGCTTGGCGGGAATCTCGACGGCGCATATGAGTTCGTGCAGCTTCACTTCCACTGGGGTTCCAATAACACCGTTGGCTCAGAGCATACGATCCAGCACAACAGGCAAGTTGGGAGTTAGACGGTGATAAGGGTGGAGCATGGCGGTGGTTGAGGTGGAATTTTGTGGCGGTTAGCGTACAGTTTTGCTGTAGCTAGGATGGAGTATGGCGGTGGTTGGGGTGGAGTATAGCAATGATTTTATTTTTTTTTATGTTAAGAAGAAGGAACCAAAGGCCACGAGCCCGCAAACCTGTTCCTTCCAAGAGAAAAACAAAATACAAGAGAGAGCCAAATTCAAGATCCGATCATTTCGAGATGCCTGGACACACTGCGTTTGAAAGACTGGAGATCATAGCTAGCAGGAAATACAGACAGAGGGAGACAGTTCCAGAGTTAAAACGTTGCATAAATGAAGGACTGGGAGTACTGTTTAACTCTCGCATTAGAGAGTTGGACAGAAAAGGGATGAGAGTTTGCTGCTAGACTGGTGTTAAGCGTCCGTGGGGTGGGGTATGGAGAATGGCAGTGGTTAAGGTGGACTATAGCAGTGGTTAAGGTGAAGTATGGAGGTATTTAGGGTGAAGTATGGTAGCGACTAGGATGGAGTCAGGCAGAGGTATGGAAGAAGGGGTAAGGCAGTAGTAAGAGAGTGATCAGGTCAGAGTTGGGGTGTTGTTAGGCAATAAAGTTCTTGAAGCAGGAGAGGATGAAGGATGACAGGCAAGAGGGAAGTGAAACAAGGAGGTTGAGCTTAGACTACCCTGAGAAGGCGTGGGACAGTGCATGGCAGACAGGGATGAATCGGTGAACAATGGTTAGCGCGGCCCCACGATGGAAACAAAGGGATGAGGCAGTGTGATAACGGAGGCAGAGGATTAAGTGTGATGACAGGAGGAGAAATAATGGAAACCACGAGACGAAACACTTTGATATATAGAGAAGGACACAGATTAAGTATGCTGGCATGAGGAGAAATGAAAGAAATAAAAGGAAAATACAGAATGGTAGAGGAGGCAAAAGATACGTATGATGACAAGGAAAGAAAGAAAAAAAAAGGATGAGACAGTATGATAGAACAGTTAGAGGATGTCTTCCTCTCAGATGGACATAAAACTTAAATTAATGGACTAAAATAGCATGTGAGAGAGAGAGAGAGAGAGAGAGAGAGAGAGAGAGAGAGAGAGAGAGAGACAGTCAGACAGACAGACAGAGACAGAGACAGACAGACAGACAGACAGACAGACAGACAGAGACAGAGACAGACAGACAGACAGACAGACAGAGACAGAGACAGACAGACAGACAGACAGACAGAAAGACAGACAGTCAGGGGGATGGGGGCAGAGAGACAGAAAATAATACTGCTTGTGCTCTGCTCTCAGGTACCCGTGCGAGGTCCACCTGGTGCATTACAAGAAGATTTACAACGACACAGCAACGGCCATTTTGTACGAGGACGGTCTGGCGGTACTGGGGGTTATGTTTACCATCTCTGAGGAAGACAACCCAGCACTCGCAGGACTTATAACAGGGCTTGCCAGCGTCACCCAGCCAGGTGATATTTTGTGCTGTTATGTTTACCACGGAATTTGATGCTTTGTGAGATGTAAACCTCTAATTGTACTTCTATTAGTCAAATTCAGAACTGGTGTGTCTCATCTCTGATAAGCTTATATGTATCACATAAGAAAATTCTGCTTAGATTTACTGCTAACCTCTGTTCGATTGTTTCTTAACAAGAAGCGGTGCCAAGGCACAGCAAACCCGTCCCCGGCGGTCATTTTAGTGCTGACGTATAAACACAGCAAGATATCTAGTCAAAGATGTCACATATCAAATTTGGGGTAAATCGAGAGAAAATGGACTATTTAATGCCAATTTGAAATTTTAGGCCTGACCCACTTGACACTGACCCCTTACCGCTAACTGGGGGGTGACCTCCCCTGATGTAATGAGGCATGCAATAGGATGCAATTTTGAAAGATGCACCTTTAGGTTATGGTTTCATGTCGATATGACGAATCCGAAAGAAGATATGGCGAGAGATTTTTTTTTTTTTTTTTACATTTTCTAATTACATTTTTTATGGACCTACAGCCTGGGTCTGGGCTCATTTTGGCTCAAAATTTAATCAGTTGATCAGAAAGTCATAGCCCATCATCCCGGTAATTTTAGTCAACATCGCACCAGTAGTTTTTGCATAAAGTTGTTAACAGACAGACAAACAGACAGACAAACCGAGTCAAAATAATACCCGTCCCCTAGCCCCTCCAGGGCACTACGTCCAGTCTATATCATTACATATATGTGTCTCATTCAGAGGGCTGATTGGAGATATAAATCTATCTATATATCTGTCTGTGTATCTCTCTATCTATATATCTTATCTCATCAGCCATTTGAGTGTCCACTGCAGGACCAGCCTATCCCGACCGAAGTGGGGATGATACAGCCACTGTATCTCTACACAGTGGCTTAAGCTGTCTGGTAGAGACTGTACGTAGAGTGAGAAGTGCTTGTAAGTGTGTTGTGTTGGAGTGGCTTTGGATGTGTGTGTAGTCTGTGAACCAAGTGTAATCAGCCCGCGCAAGCCGGCTGAGTGCAACCATACTTTACAGTATGCAACACTGGTTCAACCACAGCACCCCTTGTGTCCGCCAATGCAGAACGTGGCATGAAGAACGCTCCCAAAGCTTATTACCCTGGCCGGGAGAGAACCCTTGCTCTTCAGTGTACGAAAACTCACACTTTGCCACTGTACCACAGAGGCTCCATCTCTCTCTCTCTCTCTCTCTCTCTCTCTCTCTCTGTATATATATATATATATATATATATATATATATATATATACTGTATATCTATCAATCTATCTATCTATAGCCCGACGCCCTAATCCCGCAAAGGGTGGCCGCAGACAAAACGCCTCCAAGTCGCTCTGTCACCCACCATTTGACTACCCTCCTCCCAACTCACCCCCCCCCTCCCTCATATACCTAGCAACTCCATCCCTCCACCTCATCTTCGATCTACCCCTCCCTCTCCCTCCCTCCACCTCACCTACATACACCCTCTTAGTCAGTCTTTCATTCTCCATTCTCTTCACATGTACAAACCACCTCAGTGTATTTCTCCTAATCTTCTCAACCACATCCACATCCACCCCACAACGCTCCTTCACTTCTTCATTCGTCAACCTGTCCCTCCACGTCACTCCACATGCTCCTCTCAAGTAGTAAATAGATAGATAGATAGATAGATAGAGATATATAGAGATATATACAAGAGAGAGAGAGAGAGAGAGAGAGAGAGAGAGAGAGGGAGAGTTACATAGTATTACATGCTTTCGTTATTTCCGTGAAGATATGGACAAGCCCAATTCCTTCACATTCGTTGCTTTACCATCAGGTCAAGCGATCACCATTCAGCCCTTCCCGCTGTCGACCTTCCTACCCAATAAAAGGAAGAAGTTCTACCGCTACCAAGGCTCGCTGACCACACCGCCCTGCAACGAGGTGGTAGTGTGGACGGTCTTCAAAAACAAACTGAAGATATCGGCTACACAGGTGAGGAGATAAGAGTAAATAATTGTATTCTCCTATACTCTTTTTACTCTAAATTGGCCTAAAATTGCCATCTCTCCATCCTGACTGCTTAGCTGTAACAATAGATTAACATTCGCGTATCATTCCACTCACTGGGAAGTTCTGTGGAAAGGATGTAGAGCTGTAGCATTGTCTGTTCTGCTTTCTGTATACTGTAGCCTGCAAAAAAGACGAAGATCTGGGCCAAGTTAGTGCAAAAAGGCTATAGTGACAGTTTACACCTACCCTTACTCTCTCCATTATAAATCTTTTCTGCTGTCTTTAGTGCTCGAACATAATCATAGTCCCTTCAGTACGATGATGTCTTTTCTGTTTTATCCTTGCCGCCACGAGATGTCTGTACTCTGCTTAGAAATGACTCTTTGAACTGGAGATGTCTGATATCATGTTCATTAAGCCCTTCACTAAAAGAGGTCTCCTTAGGTAGCAAGAATAAACAAACAGGGCTTCATCATAGTAAAGGGGTCAAACGCGTTTGCGTTACACCCAGGATTTTAAAAAATCTGGAATGGTAAGGGTTTTTCATAGCCGTATAAAATCGTCTGTGATTAGCAAAAATAAAATGGTGAAGTGTGGCTGTACCTCCACAGTTGGCGGCGTTCCGCAACCTGAAGTTCACCAACGGACACTCCATGGTTGACAACTACCGTCCTCTTCAGCCTCTCGGTACCCGCCAGGTGAGTTTTTTTTTTTTTTTTTTTTTTCAGGAGAGTTCGTTTTCCCCAGGTGAGTTTTTTTTTCCCCCCATGTGAGCTCTTTTTTCCCTAGGTGAGCTCTTTTCCCCAGGTGAGCTCTTTTTTCGTGGGTGAGTTTTTCCCCCAGGTAAATTCTTTTTCCCTGGTGAGTCCTTTTCCTCAAATGAATTCTTTCTCCCAGGTGAGTCCTTATTCGCAGGTGAGTTCTTTTTCACATGCACAGTTCCGTCCAGTTACGCGTTTACAAGTAGGCTTCAAGTTTCGAAAAAAACGTGGCATTGCTCTGCTTGTTTATGTTCGACTGGATTATACACTGCCTCTTTATAGGAGAAATAGTATGGAATAAGGAAGTTTGAACATTTATTTAAAAAGCCTTTGGGATTAAAAATACTAATAAACTTGAAACTTACCTATAATCATGGAACTGAAGGGGTAATGTGTAGGACTCTGGAGCTGGGTTCTAAAATATATGTAGCATCTATTTCTTGTCGAAGCTTAGATTTGTTTCGGTAGGAAGAACTGGAGACAAGGGAACATTTTGAACCCCCCCCCCCTCCCTTTTACTAGCTTGTTCTTCCTTAAAAAAAAAAAAAAAAAAAAGATGTAACGTACGATAATTTTCCTTCGTAACTATATTTTATTCTTAATTTAATTACTACAGTTATTTGTTGATTTATTTAATTAATGAAGGAATAACAAGAGACACGGGAAGACTTGGCACTCTCTTTGCCTTGTCCTTCCTGCAAGAACAGATTATGGTTATGTCAAGGAATCTACCATAAATATTTTCGAGAAGTTCACCCATGGATTACTGATATATTTTTATTGGTATTGATAACATTATCAAGTTCTTTAACGATAATGCTGTGACACGATCTAATTTTATGTTAGTGATATTACTGTCTAATGCCTGCAATCCCTGTTGCAGCTGCACTTCGCCAAATTGAAGTAGGATGCCGAACTGGTCATATCGTTATGGAGAGGATTCAAGACCATCATTAGAACCACCTTACTTCATCAGCTGTTTCCTTCCTCTGCTTTCTTTATAGTTTCTGTGGCTGTGAAAGTTTCCCAAGGTAGTACCTTAATTAGACTGTTGTCAATTGCGTTGAACAAAAATTACCTCTAAAGCGCCATTACCTACAAAATAAAATTTAAAATGGTAAAAGTCAGTCCCATACTACTCCTTTTTGGATGTCAGAGGTACCGAAGCAATAGGTTACCAAAGTCCAATAGACCAATCTCCATTCCTAGCAGCATTTTACTGATATAAAGCTTCTGGTCATCTCTGGAAAATTTAAACTGCTGCATATAAAACACAGCCTTGATCTTCGTCTCTAGGGTCTGCCTGTCTGCTAAGAACTGCTAAAAAATCAACTTCTAATGTAAATACACACACACACACACACACACACACACACACACACACACACACACACACACACACACACACACACACACACACACACACACACACACACACACACACACACACACACACACACTATCAATGTATCACATTAAACTCTTGAGAATATTTCTTACTTTACAATGTGTTTAATACAGTATTTGTATATTGCTGCTACTTACAGAGAGTACAGTAGTAAGGCAGCCAAATTGGTATTTTTCGTGTGCAACTGTGTGTTGAAATGGTATTGATTTTATTATGTAATCGCAAATGTTTGCCACACCGTTTTCAACAAACTATTTATCACTGTTGAAATCTGCTTCTTGTGTTGCTGCTGTTGCTTAGTTATCTGTCTTTGCTTGGTGTTTGCACTAGATTATAGGGAGTAACAGGACAGTCAGGGACAAATCCTACTACCTGTGCTACAGTGATTTCGAGTCTCCTAAGGGTCTGCCTCTGATCTTTGTCCCCCAGAATGTTAGAAGTCATTCAGTATGGTGATGTCTGTATTCATTTTTTCTGTTGCCAGACGATTTCAGTGAACTCTTTGAACTGTTGAGATTAGACATGACCTCTGTTTACCCCTTCAGTACTAGGGGCATTTCCTAAGTTTAAGAAAGCGTCTGGAGATAGCAAGAATAAGATAAAAGAAATACATTACGGGGTTCAAGTAGCTGATTTTTTTTTTAGGGTTATATAAGGTTTTCCGTTTGTGTGAAGGAGTGTCGAGTGTTTCGTTTGGTTTACTGTATAATCTGAGTGAACCTTGTGATATATTTTTTCATGCTACTGTTAGAATACTGTGGATGTGAACAGGTGGTGAGAGAGGGCAAAGGGATCCACTACGTCACCAGACTCCTGCAAAGAGAGAGAGAGAGAGAGAGAGAGAGAGAGAGAGAGAGAGAGAGAGGTGCTTGCGCTATGGGCTACGAACCTGCCTAGTAGACTTACAAGGGGAGATAGATAATAGTGTTCAAGCAATGTAGGGTGATACAATCAGCGTGATAACGGAGTGAAAAGATTTGCAGCGTATCCTTAACCCAGTAGGTTACGAGTTGGTCCACAGTTTTTCCCCTTGATCATAATTTGCCCGATGATTGATAGCGTTTAGTCGGTATTGTCGCCATTAGAGCCATGAAAAGCATTATGCGTAAGGGTATGGCAGTTTTAGGAGCAGCCCAGTTACAGGATAACATATAAATACGGGCAACAACCTAATTCCAAAGCTAGAAACGTAAATCTGGAAACATATACTTTGTCTTCCTTTAGTGTGGCTACATTAAATACAAGTGGGTGTAATATTTCAAGGTATTGTTTCAAAAGCCCAGTTAAGTGAGCAGGTGAATGTGAAATGAGCCTAACAAGCGACATGTCAACAAGGGGAACCAAAAGTCTTCACGTTCCGGTGCCGCCGACATGTCCAGATTTTCAATGGCCACGCTTGAACAGTCATTTGATATGGGTTAATGTGTAGTTGTTTGATTCTTTTTACTATATATATTTGATTTGATTTAGATTCATTGGTGATTTACCGGTGTAATATCTTGATGTTTACATTCTGGATGGTTATTATAATACAGAATTTCTTGTGAACTATGTGTTTCATAACCTCTTACCTTACAAATTATCAGTTTTAAATTCTCCTTCTACGACAGACAGTTAGGAGATAAATTCTGCCGCTGCCCAAGACCGACTGATGATAGAAGAAAGTATATATTGTGCTCTCGTGTGTCCAAACAGGCGTAATATACCAAGGGACGGGTAGCACTGAGGGACGAGGGATACCGACAGGGATGGAGAAAAGAGCGGGACAAAACAGAGGACAGTTGTAAAAAATACTGAGAGAAAAGAGAAAGAGTTAAATTTTGGATGAGATTTATAAAGCGTAGAGGAGGAGGATCATGTTTTTAGTACAGAGCAATGTAAATGGAAGGGAGGAAGAGTATGAGGATGAAGTAAGTATGAGGAGGAATATGATTTTGGAAGAAGACAAATTCGACGAGGAGGAATCTCATTTGATTAGTATTGATCAGTTAGCTTATGGATGTGCAGAGGAATGAAGCAGAGAAAATCTGAGCTCAAAATGGTACAGAATATTCAGTCGGTCACAGGCTGGAGTGAAACTTTCTCAAACAAAAGAATAAGAAATCCTGTTAATGAAGTCCTTGATTCAGTTTATACCATTTTCACCAAGATAAAATCATTCTCTCCATTAGATCTACTGTCTGTAAACGCTACTGGTATCTCTGCTTTGGGCTTGTCCTCAAGGTAAGTATACACCTCCCATATTTCTCTCTACCCTCTTAATACTTTCGCTCTCTTAACGACTAAATTGCCCAGACAACACTCTTTACGGACCATGAAATAAAAAGTCCTTATAGTTCTCCTTCACCCATTATTGTCCAGCCTGCGAAGTGAAGAACACAGTTGCCTTCTTAGCATTTTTGTAGCCTCGGGCATATTGGTGGTCTGCATCTGTCAATGGCAGTACTTCAGTCTTTATGAGTCATTAAGAATGACATCCAGTAACTTTATTAAAGCTCTGAGATTTCCTTGCTTTAATTGACATCGCTCTATTCAGAATAGTTTTATTTACTAACACGTTTAATTACTCATTATATTTTTTATTTACCTGTTTTGGTATATCATATCATGAGACGATTGTTGGCCTTGCAACAATCATGTTCTTGCCTCCCACCCGAATACCGCTGCTCCTGACGTCATCTCCACCTCTTACTCACACGGCCCCTTCAGACCGAGGCCTGGGTCTAGTGGGAGTAGAGGGGGAGAGGAGGAAGGCAGAGGAAGGAAGAGTGAAGAAGACGGATGTGGGGTAGGCAAAAATGGAGCGGGGAACGATAGGACAATGGATCGCCAGCGTCAGAAGTTCCTGAAGGCAGCGTTTAAAACACTCCGACGTAAGCATGGTGCTGAGGTTTTGGCACATGCCCAGCAGGAGTGGAAAAGAGCACAGGGAACTGGGAGACAGCGAGGGCTGGAGAGAATTGCAGAGGAAAGGGAAGATGAAACACAAGAAAAAATGATATGAATAAGGGAGTGATGGGAGAAAGAGGTTGACTATGTAAGGAGGGTGACTATGTAAGGGGCAAAAAACACCCAGGACGTAGATTAATAATAGCTCTTGAGGGGCCGGGGTGCAGAGGCTAATGTACTCAGAGTGCCCTAGGGTCCCGGGGGTGGCTGTCATCTGTGAAATCTTCACCCATAATGGTGTGCCAGTGGGTGAGAGCAGAGGGTGTATTAGTAACTCAATATCCGTATGGAGGTGTATATTAGCACATTCATGAGAGAGATGGAGTTAGAGTGGGTTTGACAGTCAGACAGAAATTGTCTTGTGTCCAGCTGGGACAGACGGGCAGAACTCAGGCACGACCATGGGCTTCTCGGTACTGGTGAGTAGAAGTATTTGAAGAATAGTCTTGCGGGAGAGTAACACAAGGTGAATAAGTGCCGTTAAAGTAAAGTAAAGTACCGGCAGTCTCTACTAGGAAAACCAGCATTATTATTTGGCGCGTATGTTCCAGGTCGTGGCGAATATTAATTAAGTGGTAGAATTAGCTTAGAGTAAGACTTATAATATTTAAGTGAACCTTTATCACTCACGGATGGTTGTCTAGTCTTTTGGATAAGTAGACTGAAGTCATATATGGCTATCAAGTTAAGTACTTAGTTGTTGTTAAGTCATAAATAAGCGATTGAGACTTCCCTTGTGCCGAGATGAGACTCGGGATATTAAGTTAATGTTATAGCTGTGTAACTTGTTTCTGAAGTAGTGTAACTACTCAGTAACAGATTGTTAAAAATTAAAGTAACAATTATTTCGGTGTTTTGTATTCTTAGTGTGGAACTGTTAATTTTTGGAAGTCCGGGTGGGAGTCTGGGGCAGAAAGGGATATTTAATATCTTGTTGTTCTAACCTACGAGGTTGTAGGCCCCCTCTGGGCTTGACTCCACACTCTCCGCTGATACTGTCACATGCTACCAACTATTCATTAGTGGCAGCCATTCACCGTACTTGGCGAGACTGAGTGCGAAGCATACCAAGGGTTATGTAGAGAGTGCAGGATACGACACGATATTATTCGGCTTCACAGGAAACCTTTTGTAGTGAAGGAGTTACGTGTATCAGCCTCTCCAGTACAAAGATGCCAAGTAATACAGAATCACAGTCTCTGCCAGGGATGGTTCAGGGATCGTTGCAAGTAAGGTAGCATCGTCGGCATTGGCTATTACCTTTTCTATACCAATCTGCATATCGCCAGTGTAAATCATAAACATTAATGGGCCCCGGTCATTACCCCGGGAAATCATGAAATGACATTTAATTATGTACCAGCCGTCTTACATTACAGTCTGATCGTTTATACACGATAGACTTGATAGAGACAGGCATGCGTTCCGAATCTGCCCTCACGGTATGGGGGATACAAGTTCAAAAAAAACACCACTATTCTCATTTCGTTAGCCAATATAGTCATTCCGTATTACCACAGCACAGAACAGTACCTCTGTGAAATGAAACGGAATATGGAACATGAAAAAAATTTTGCAAATTGGATTGCTGAAAAAGAAAATTATATATATATATATATATATATATATATATATATATATATATATATATATATATATATATATATATATATGTATATATATATATATATATATATATATATATATATATATATATATATATATATATATATATATATATATATATATACAGGGTGTCCCGGGAGTTGAGTCAAAAACTTTGGGAAATGATAGAGGAGGGAATTCTAAGGAAAAAACGTTATATGAACATGTGTTCAAATCTCAACCGTTACGGAGCTACAGTTCCTGATGACCTTATGGGCGAATTATGAAGACTATTTTCGCCCATAAGGTCATCAGTAATTGCAGCTCCATAACGGTTGAGATTTGGACACATGTTCATATAACATTTTTTCCTTAGAATTCCCTCATCTGTCATTTCTCAAAGTTTTTGACATAACTCTAGGGACACCCTATGTATATATATATATATATATATATATATATATATATATATATATATATATATATTGTTACATGGCCTATGATTTCATCATCCTTTGTATAATTCTAACGTACAGTATGCTGCATGTTTGATCACGATTCGCCTCGTGGCTTCCATAATGACCAAGCTTCCGTGTTCTACCTCACTCCCCCCCTTCTCCTCCCTTATAGTAGAGTAAGTCGTTCTTTCTGTTGTTCAGAGCAGGAGTGTCAACTCTTTGTCCTCTGTGCCTTCATTTGCGCGTCCTTCTTACAAGTAGTATCAAGCTCTGCCGGCCCCTATATAATGAGCTCAGTTTCTGCATTAATTGCCACTTAGATCTACTCCTCATTTTGTTCACATCTCTGTCCTCCTCTGTATACTTGTTATTATTTTTGTGAGTGCTCAGGAAGTCTCCAACCATCTAGCTGCTGTGTAATTTAAGTATAAGTGTCATTACATTTTTTTCTTGTACTATATAGCATAAGGTGTTAATTCGTAGGCCTGGTAAGGTTTTTGTGATTGGTGTAAAGTTTTTGCTGACAGCCAGTAGTAATAATATTTTGTATCTGTAATAATATATCTTGCATTAACTGAGCATTATCCGGTTTTCTCATTTTATCAGGGCTGACTTAGATAAATTTACTCTTGCTAATTTCGTGTTAATAGAGGCTATTGCAGTTGACCATATATTTAACCTGTTTTTTGCCATTACATTATCCTTATGAGTCCTGAATGTTAGTTGTTAGTTTGAGCATTAAACTTTAACTTGTAATTTTACCTAACTCTTTTGTTTTGGACCTGGAACGTTGCGGGACAGTAGTGATTTAGTATTCTCACTTGAAGTGTTCATTATCTCTCTCTGTTCCGTAACATAAATTTGGCGACCTCTTATCAGGATATTCAGGATATTATCATAAGGATATTGCTTGATATTTTGTGACTGTGATTTATTCATGATGTCTACTATTACTAAGCTTGATGAAGCCAAAGATTTTTTGTCAAATGTGCAAACAGTGTGTGATGTAGAAAACAGAACAAAGAATGAACTTAAGCTTGTTGCTCAACAATTGGGAATTGCTGTTCGCTCTCATCAGTCCAAAGGACAAATTGTTGACATGATTAATGAAAGCTTGTTTAATGTAACTCCTCCAGATGAGCAAACGCAGATTGAAATAGCTAAGTTACAGCTAGCCCTGCAGGAGGCTCGTGCTAAGGAGGATGAGTTTCAGGCATGTTCTAAGGAGGCACAGGCACAAATTGAAATTGCTAGGATTCAGGCAGACCATGAGTATCGCATTAAACAAGGTGGAACTGGATCATCTAGCTCTGATGATTTTGATGTGGCTAAAAATGTTAAACTTGTCCCTCCTTTTAATGAATCTGATTTAACAAAGTATTTTCAGTTGTTTGAGAGGGTAGCTACAGGTTTTAATTGGCCAAAAAAGTATTGGCCAGTACTCCTTCAGAGTGTTCTCACCGGTAAAGCTCAAGTAACTTATGCATCTTTGCCTCAGGATCAATCTGATAATTATGATGTAGTTAAGAGCTTGATTCTTAAGGCCTATGAGCTTGTTCTTGAAGCCTATAGAGTAAAATTTAGGACAACTTATAAGCAAGATAAGCAATCCCATGTTGAGTATGCAAAAATCAAAGAAGATCTGCTAGAGCAGTGGTTAAATTCTAAGAATGTAAATTCTGATTTTGATAAATTTAAGCAGATGATTTTGCTGGAGGACTTCAAAAGGTGTATTAATAATGATGTAAGCCTATATCTTGATGAGAAGAGAATAGATAATTTGTCTGATGCTGCAGTTTTAGCTGATGAATATGTTCTCACTCACAAGAGATATTCTAAAGAAAAAAGGAAAGCTGAGAGTAAGTACGTTGCCTCTACTCTGAGTACAGGTAAAATGAAAGAGAATAAAGATGATGTTTCTCAGGAAGTAAATACCAGCTCCACCTCTAGATTTCAGAAAAGTAAATGTACTTATTGTAGTAAGCTTGGTCATACTACGGAGAAATGTTTCAGGTGACAGCGTGATGTGAACAAAAAGGAGTCTTTAAATATTCAGTCAATTGGTCTAGTGTCCACCCTTGAGAGTTCCCAGAATTCTTTAACCGAGTTAACTGAACCTGCTTTGAGGGGTAAATTAAATTCTCATGATGAAGCTCCTCTTTTGAGCAGTAACGTGGGTGACACTCTCAAGAGTTCATGTACTAATTTCCTGTCTGATGGTTTTGTCAGTCCTCTGAACAGTAATGACAGGAAATCAGTTAAAATATATCGTGATACAGGTGCTTGCCAATCCCTTATGCTGACCAGTGTTCTAGGCTCTAATGTTAATTCCTCTGATGAAACTGTAATCTTACAAGATGTAGGGAATAATTACTTCTCTGTCCCTCTGTGCAGAGTGAATTTAGAGTCTGGTTTTGTTAATGGTTCCGTTATGGTTGGGTTGGTTGAGACACTCCCAATGTCAGGTGTAACTTTCTTACTTGGAAATGATATTGGTGGAAGTCAAGTGTGTCCAGCTCCTCAGTTGTCTAGTGAGCCAGTGACTACGACCCAGGATTGTGATGTCCCTGATGTGTTCTCTGCATGTGCTGTCACTAGGGCTAAGTCTAAAGTTACTGGTGACTTAGAGGATATTGATGATGATGTTATCCTAGCTGAAACTTTTCTTGCTAATTTGGACCACTTACCAGATGAGGCAGTACCCTGTAGTGTTGATAATTTGTCTCGTCAAGAGTTGGTTGAGTTGCAGGTTGCTGACCCTGAGTTGAAAGGTCTAGCTAACTCTGCTTGCAGTGAGGAAGAGTCAGCTGGTGCTTCTACTTGTTATTATATAAAGGTCAGGAGTACTTATGAGGAAATGGAGACCCCCAGCTGCATCAGCCGACTGTGAATGGGAGGTTGTACATCAAGTTGTCATCCCTCGTGTTTGTAGGCAGGATATCATTAGAGTGGCTCATGATTCCAGTTTGGCAGGACACCTTGGAGTGAGGAAGACTGTGGCACGCATTTTGAAACACTTTTATTGGCCAGGTATCTTCAGAGATGTTTCCTGGTATTGTAAGTCTTGTCACACCTGTCAAGTTGTGGGGAAGTGTAATCAGACCGAAAAGGTTGCACCTCTAGTTCCCATTCCTCCTTTTGAGGCGCCATTCACCCGTGTGTTGGTGGATATTGTGGGCCCTCTTCCTAAGACTTCTTCAGGATTTCTTATGTGTTGACCCTGATTGATAATGCTACTCGTTATCCTGAAGCCATTCCACTTAGAAATATTTCAGCAAAGAACGTGGTTAAGGAAATGCTAGGGTTCTTCACCAAGTTTGGTCTGCCCATTGAGGTACAGTCAGACCGTGGAAGTAATTTCATGTCAAATGTTTTCAAGCAGTCTCTGAAAGAGTTGGGCATCACCCAGATCACGTCTTCAGCTTACCATCCCCAGACCCAAGGAGCGTTGGAGAGATATCATCAAACACTCAAATCGATGCTCAGGAAATACTGTTTAGAACATCAGAAAGACTAGGTTAAAGGTCTTCCATTCGTTGTATTTGCCGCAAGAGAATCTCCAAATGAATCACTGGGCTTCTCACCCTTTGAACTACTGTTTGGCCATGAAGTAAGAGGACCCCTTAAGCTACTCAAGGAATGCTGGCTGTCGGAGGAAGATGACGTCAACCTGCTGGAGTATGTGATGAAGTTCAAAGAACGGCTGTCCACTGCTTTACAGCTGGCGAGAGAGAATTTAGGAGCTGCTTAGGAGAAGACGAAGACTTGATATGATAAGAAGTCCAGGTTACGCCACTTTCAGCCAGGAGATCAGGTTTTGATTCTGCTACCAGTGCATGGGAAACCTCTTCAAGCCAAGTTTAGTGGTCCTTATTTCGTGGAGAAGAAACTCAGAGATGTCAACTATGTCATTGCCACACCAGATCGTAGAAAGAACAAGCGACTTTGTCATATCAACATGCTAAAGTTATATCACAGGCGGGACGAAAATAACCCAGTCTGCACTGTAGCTGTTCCACCTGAGTCTGGAAGTGAAGCTCTCCCATGCAGCATGAGCCTGAGTGATAGTTTGGGGAAGAATCCTGAAATCATGAATGATTTCCAGACTAAGCTTTCTCATCTAGCTCCCGAGGAAAGGCAGGAGTTTTTGGCATTACTGCAGGAGTACCCGCAAGTGTTCCGTGCCACTCCAGGAAGAACCACTGTGTTGATGCATGATGTCGATGTTGGAGACGCAAAGACAATTCAACTGCCTCCTTACCGTGTGAACCCAGTGAAAGTTCCTCTCATCCAGAAGGAGCTTGGCTACCTGTTGGACCACAAGATGATTGAGCCCTGTCAGAGCGAGTGGAGTTCTCCTGTCACTCTAGTCCCTAAGCCAGGTGGGTCACAGCAGCTTTGCATCGACTACAGACGTGTTAATCAGATAACCAAAACAGACACTTACCCCTCTCCCTCGCGTGGAAGATTGCATAGACAAGATCGGAAAGGCTAGGTACATAAGTAAGTTTGATTTGTTAAAGGGATACTGGCAAGTACCTATGACTGAACGTGCTAGGGAGATCTCATGTTTTGTAACACTAGGAAAGACTTTTGTTTGTTCTATAATGCCATATGGTATGAAGAATGCGCCAGCCACTTCTCAGAAGCTCATGAATGTTGTAACAGAGGGTTTGGCAGGGTGTGTTGTTTATATTGATGATATATTAATCTTCAGTGACAACTGGAAAGATCACCTATGCCATGTCAGTAAATTTCTTGAGCGTTTGGTTCAGGCTAATCTTGTAGCTAATTTATCAAAGTGTGAGTTTGGTCAAGCTAAAGTTCAGTACCTTGGGTACGTAATTGGTGATGGACACGTTGCACCACCAGGAGCTAAGGTTCAGGTTATAAGTGATCTTCCCAGACCTAAAAGTAGGAAAGAGCTACAAAGATTTTTGGGAATGGTAGGTTATTACAGGAGATTTGTTCTTAACTTTTCAATTCTTGTATCACCACTTACAGACCTACTGAAAAAGGGAGTTAAATTTGCCTGGACCGATAACTGTGAATCCTCTTTCAGCAAACTTAAAGCTATCCTATTAAGTCAGCCAGTGCTCGCTACTCCAAATTTTGCTAAGCCTTTAAAGATGGCTGTTGACGCAATTGATACAGGAGCTGGGGCTGTTTTGCTGCAAGAGGATGATCAGGATATTGAACACCCTGTATCTTTTTACAGTAAGAAGTTCAGTCCACATCAAAAGAACTACTCAACTATTGAGAAAGAGCTTTTGGCCTTGATTTTGGGTTTACAGCATTTTTCATCTTATTTGTGTTCTGGTTTTGACCCCATAGTCATTTATACCGATCATAACCCACTGAAATTCCTTAGTAAGTTTAAAGATAAAAATCATAGCTTGACAAGATGGAGTCTACTTCTTCAGGAGTATTCATTAGACATACAACATGTCAAGGGGAAAGAAAATATTTTTGCAGATTGCTTATCTAGACTTTAGACAGATTGTTTTAGAGTAATAAGAAATTTCCTTTGTAAATTTTTTTTTTTTTTTTTTTGTGGGGAGGTGTTAAATAACCTATGATTTCATCATCCTTTGTATAATTCTAACGTACAGTATGCTGCATGTTTGATTACGATTCACCTCGTGGCTTCCATAATGACCAAGCTTCCGTGTTCTACCTCACTCCCCCCTTCTTCTCCCTTATAGTAGAGTAAGTCGTTCTTTCTGTTGTTCAGAGCAGGAGTGTCAACTCTTTGTCCTCTGTGCCTTCATTTGCGCGTCCTTCTTACAAGTTGTATCAAGCTCTGCCGGCCCCTATATAATGAGTTCAGTCTCTGCATTAATTGCCACTTAGATCTACTCCTCATTTTGTTCACATCTCTGTCCTCCCCTGTACAGTTGTTATTATTTTTGTGAGTGCTCAGGAAGTCTCCAACCATCTAGCTGCTGTGTAATTTGAGTATAAGTGTTATTTCATTTTTTTCTTGTACTGTATAGCATAAGGTGTTAATTCGTAGGCCTGGTAAGGTTTTTGTGATTGGTGTAAAGTTTTTGCTGTCAGCCAGTAGTAATAATATTTTGTATCTGTAATAATATATCTTGCATTAACTGAGCATTATCCGGTTTTCTCATTTTATCAGGGCTGACTTAGATAAATTTACTCTTGCTAATTTCTTGTTAATAGAGGCTATTGCAGTTGACCATATATTTAACCTGTTTTTTGCCATTACATTATCCTTATGAGTCCTGAATGTTTAGTTGTTAGTTTGAGCATTAAACTTTAACTTGTAATTTTACCTAACTCTTTTGTTTTGGACCTGGAACGTTGTGGGACAGTAGTGATTTAATATTCTCACTTGAAGTGTTCATTATCTCTCTCTGTTCCGTAACAATATATATATATATATATATATATATATATATATATATATATATATATATATATATATATATATATATATATATATATATATATATATATATATCATCGTCATCAGCTGTTTGAGTATTCACTGCAGGACCGACCTATCCTGACCGAAGTCGGGACAATACAGCCAATGTATCTCTACCAAGTGGCTTAGGCTGTCTGGTAGAGATTGTATGTTGCGTGAGAAGTGCTTATAAGTGTAATTATAGTGTTGGAGTGGCTTTGGATGTGTGTGTAGTCTGTGAACCAAGTGTAATCGGCCAGCCGAAGCCAGCTGGGTGCAAGCATACTTTATAGTAAGCGACACTTGTTCAACCACAGCACCCCTTGTGTCAGCCAATGCGGTACGTGGCCGAGTGAACACTCCCAAAGTTTATGACCCCAGCAGGGTGCAAACCCTGGCTCACCCATGTACGAAACGCACACTCTACCACTGTACCACAGAGGCTCCATATATATATATATATATATATATATATATATATATATATATATATATATATAGTATACTCGTATATAGCCAACGAAAACAACAATTAAAGCGCTGTTTTTGTGGGGATCAAAATAAATGAAACATTGAGAAACACGTCTTAATGCTTTTGTAATAATATACAGCACCAAAAACCTGATTAAATTTGAATTATATATGAAAAAATATAAGAAATTACTTTTGTCATCCTAATATATGGATAACTACCCAGTTTTGCAAAATTTCCTATAATACCCTGGGGAAGACATTCCCTGTCTTGCGAGGGATGTAGTCTACTGTATGCATTACAGATACATGATTTAATAGTTGCGATATTATTTCTGGATCTGCATGGGAAGGCTGATACATTAACAACGAATAACGTACAACTGTTATGAAAGTAGTGTGTGCGTGTGTGTTGTTGGACACGGTGAATATTGTATCAGGCACTTGTGAGGCGACGGTGCGGAAGTGAGGGATTATGCTGGCTGAGAGAGAGAGAGAGAGAGAGAGAGAGAGAGAGAGAGAGAGAGAGAGAGAGGACAATGGACGGACGGTCGAGGTAGGGCTCTTCACAAAGGCGAATAAGAGTTGAAAATTAGCAAGGACTTAATAACCGTATGAAAAATAACACAGACGAGAGAGTCAGTATTTGTATGCTCATCTGAACTGGTGATGGAGTGAAGAAATAGACTCTAATACTAAATTCGGGTGTTTAATGCAGATGGTGCGAGGAACATTATGAACATTATGAATATTTAAAGTTTACTAATGTTGAATCCGTTTTTCCCCAAGGAAATGTCCCAAGTATACATCGAAAATAATATTCATTACACCAGCCCTGAATGAAACAAGCTGGCAACGAAAGCATATCACGGTACAAACGGCTCTGTATCAGTGCCCCAGACTTCTAGGCTAAAACTGCAGTGTTCAGGCATCTTCAGATGAACAAATCTTGATATGGGTATTTGTAACTCTCTTGGTTAGGTGAAAATTTAGGAGGCTTCCTGGGATTAGTTATATGTATTTTATATAAAATAGAAGTTTGATGCTATACTGTATAGTGTCTTCCTTTGGCGCAGAGTAAGATACATAAAAACTATACAAGGTCAGTACGGGTAAAAGGGCCGGAATGTACTATGCTTAGCCGGTTTTTAAGTAAAATGGAAAATAAACTCCAAGGCGGAGGAGCTAAATTAGAAAAAGATGGAAAGGGGTTATTATTCAGCACTTCTTTCATCTCTTTTCATTTTTCCTTCAGCAGGCTAATGTCCGATTTCCTTAATCATTTCATCATTCGTTATTCTTTTTTGTCTTTGGCTCGCTATCCCAGTTCTACCTTCCTTTTTACTTAACCTTTTTTCTTTTTCTTTCACCCGACATTTTAACCGATCGTGTCATCTCTCCAAAATTTAATCTGATCTTTTATCTTTTAATGTCTCCCTCTTTTGCTACTTTTCCCGATGGTATTTTTTCCTCCTGCTCACTTTCCTTCTCAGACACATGGTATAATCACTTTTTCTCCCATGTCTTTACCATGCCCTCTCGGTTTTTCCCGTTTTATTCCTCTTGTGACATACTATACACCGTGGTCGCTTTTCATTGTCTATACCCCCTCCCCTCAGTGCGTCCTTCCCTCCTTTCATTTCATTGATTCTGCTCCCCTCACGCCCATCACCCCTCATTTTTTTTTTTTTTTTTAATACAGAAACCGGTGCAGGTATACTTTGGAGAGAGAACAGGAAACTTTTGGATTTAGATTATGCAGATGATATAGTTTTGATTTGTGATGGGCCAGAAGAGATGCAGAGAGTGTTGGACTGTTTGGTGAGTGAAGGTCGCAAGGTGGGTTTGGTTATTAATTGTGGAAAAACTGAAATAATCAATATGAATATGGAAAATGCGCAGGAATGTGTAATTGGAGGTATGATTGTAAAGCAAGTTGATAGGTTTAAATATTTAGGTACTTATTTAGCCAAGGATGGTTCTTTGAATTTTGAATTCGAGGAAAGGTTAAAGAAGGCTAATCAGGCAATGGGAATGCTTAAAAATATTTGGAATGATAACAATTTTTCTGTGCATACAAAAATCAAACTTTATAAGGTAATGGTTAGGAGTATCTTAATTTATGGACACGAGTCTTGGTACAGCACATTGACTATGGAAAATAAATTCTTGGTGTTTGAAAACAAAGCACTTAGAAGAATATTAGGAGTTAAGTGGTGGGAAAGGATACCAAATAGTAGAATTAGAGAAATAACGGGAGTGCAGCCGGTCGATGAATATGTTAGGTTCTCACGATGGAAGTGGCTAGGACATGTGTATAGGAGACAGGGAATAGTACGAGGTACACCAGGGTGGGTGGCACTTGGTAGGAGAGGTAGAGGAAGGCCAAAAGAGACGTGGGTGAGGACAATGAGACGGGAAGCTGGAGATGAGTGTTGGGGAGATCTTGAGGAGTTAGCACAAGATAGGATGTGGTGGTGTGAGTTCATCGAGGCCCTATGCATCCCCGAGGGTGCTACAGGAAATGATTGACTGATTGATTGATTAATACATGGTTCATGAAAGAAGGGTTTTATTTGGTATTATTGAGAAAAAACTACAAATCATATCAGATTCTTATGTCCGTGCAAGACATTCCGAGTAAATTATAATACTATTATATTTACCTGGCCAAAATTGTCGTTGTTTGCACCTTTATGTCAGGTAGCGCAGTGGCAGAAAAAAAAAAAAAAAGCTACAGCTCTATATAGTTTCTGCAACACTTCTTCAGGACTAACATCATATTCTCGCGTTAAACTCGTGTCCTAATTCAGCCTTCAAACTGGAGAGATGGCAGTTTTAGGACAAGTTAATGTAAAAACTGTGCAAATATCATGAAAACCACTGACCTCCGGTAGCTGAGAGGACCTACTTGGGACGCTTTTTCTCCATTTTTCTACTTCCCCTTCGTCCTTCCATCAACTCTTCTTCTTTCTACTCTCCCCATTTCCCCCATCTCCACCCTGTCCAGGTGACTGAGAGAGACCAGTGTGTCGTTTCGTCATGCTACGACTTACCTTTATGATCGACTTATATTCATTTAACGTTTTGCGACATGCGAATATTGTATTACGACTGCAATTTTCGCTACTAGTACCTCTTGTGTGTGTGTGTGTGTGTGTGTGTGTGTGTGTGTGTGTGTGTGTGTGTGTGTGTGTGTGTGTGTTGGCATTATAGGCACTGGTACATATCTCACATCACAATATGCAGTAAGTAGTGTCTGCTGGAGACATACACAGCTTCTCACTAGGAATGTCAATCCACATGATGTGCAGTATACCCACAATCGTGTTTTCCTAGGCAATCAAGAATGTCTTAACACATGATGTACCTCAAATAATCTCTTTGTAGTCCAGACGATACAAGAATTTCATGATACGAGCAGGTTAACCAGACTGAGCCAGTTACCTGATGTCATGGAAACTAACCATGGAAATCTGCCAGACCCTACATCCCCATCGAACCGTAAATATCCTCAGATTTGGGAGAGAATAGGGATAGATAGCCCGAGAGTAAGAGCGAGAGCAGAAGTCAGGAGAAAGGGTTAGCTAGGAGGTTTGCCATCGGGCAATGTTATGCTATCAATCACATTTCGATATAACTGTGTACAATAAATTTCGTAACCCAAGAGTGCGCTGCAACTCATCTCACGATACACAGAGGGGGAAAGTGAGAAAGAGGGAGACCGACCTATTCACCCTACTCGATGACGCACCATTTCACTGGCAGCGACCCACGTTACACTCCACTGGTGATAGAGGGGAAGTCATTAATCTACGATACACCTATAATTGGGCAGTAGACAGTAGCACAAGTCGAGCAGGGCAGTACTCCCAAGGTGGATGGAAAGCTGATGACAGGGAGGGCTGGAGCTCCCGTTTCATCAGCCCTCGGGACTAGTTCCTGACCATCCTCCTTTGCTGAACTTTTTCAGTGTTTCAGTAACATAGAGAATAGCCTAGCATGCTCTCCAATACAAATTTTTTAACTGTCAACACCAAACTACATGCACAGTACACACTACACTTTTATTTCAAAATTAAAAAGATGGCACACATTAACCATGCCTAGGAGGCCCCCGGGGAGAGGGAGACCATCATCCGCCCATCTCCCAGTGACGACTCAACGAGCTGCCTGGAACGACTGTCTGACTCACTTCTTACTCATATCTGCAACATGCACGGCCTTTCCTCTAACTTTCTCTCTGTTGAACACCACATCTCCTCTAAACCTCACCTTCTCTTCTTAACCGAGACTCAGCTGTCTGAGGCAACTGGCAGCAAACCCTTCTCTGTATCCTCCTGTTTTCTCTATACTCATTTCAAAGCCAAAGGTGGCTGCTGTGTATATGTATGCAACAATTTTTCTTGCTCTCGTGTTCCTTAACTTGATTCTTCTGAATTCTCTACTCTTTGCCTTCGTCTCTCCTGTCATTCTCTGACTAACTATATCGACACTGTTCGCGTATTCTCTAATTCTATTGGCTATCAAAAATTCTTCTATTATCTTACAGTACTTCTATGATGGAATACATTCTATCCATTTCTCCTTTCTCTGAAATCTCCATTCTACGAGATTTCAATCTTCACCACCATGTTTGGCTCTCCTCTCCTTTCAGTGATCCACCTGGTGAACAAGCCTACATCTTTTCTGTCCTTAATGACCTAGAGCAACTTGTACAGCACCATACCCGTATCCCTGACCGCCTTGGAGAGAGCTCCAACATACGTGACCTCTTCCTTACAACTAATCCTTCTGCTTAAACTGTTAATCTTTCCTCTCTGTTGGGCTCCTCCGATCACAGCCTTATTACCTTGACCTGTCCTATCGCTCCGGGGTCTCCTGTGGACCCTCAAAAGAAACGTTCACTGTGGCACTTTGGAGTTGTGGATTGTGAGGCCCTGAGGCAGTAAGTCTTTGATTTTCCTTGGAATGATTATTGCTTCTATGGCCAGAAGCCATCTGAGTGTGCCTTGCGCATTGCGAAGGTTATTCTCTCGTGCATGAAAGCATACTTTCCTTTCTCATATCTTTTGGCTAATGAGAGAAAGCCTTGGTTTAATCACGCTTGTTCTAATGCTGTCCACAACAAGGAGAGGGGCTATAAAAGGTACAAGAGCCAACCCATCCCTGAATCACATGTTTTTTGTTTCTGTCCGGAACCATGCTAAATCTGTTCTTCACTCTGCTAAAAATAATTTCATCCTTACTAAATGCTCTCAACTCTCCAACTCGAATTCTTCCCGCTCTTTCTGGCACCTTGCCAAAAACCTTTCTAACAACTTTACCTCATCATGCTTCCCTCCTCTTTTCTACTCTGATGGCTCTGTAGCTATTTCCTCTACTGATAAAGCAGATCTCTCCACTCAGACTTTTTCCTCCAATTCCACCTTAGACGATTCCGGTGCCGTTCCTCCATCACTTCCCCCCTCTGACTTTCTCATGGGTGACATTAAAATTTCCTTAGCTGATGTATTTTCTGCCATCAGTGGCCTTAATACTAACAAGGCATATGGGCCTGATGGAGTCCCTCCTGTTGTCCTCAAAAACTGTGATTCTGTGCTTACATGCTTAGGTAAACTCTTTCGCCTTTGTCTTTCAACTTGTACCTTTCCTTCCTGCCGGAAGTTTGCGCTCATTTAGCCAGTCCCAAAGAAGGGTGACCATTCCCAACCCTCTAACTATTGTCCAATTTCTTTAACATCCTGTGGCTCAAAAGTTTTCAAGTCTATTCTTAACAGAAAAATTTTACAGCATCTTTCCTATCACAAACTTCCTTCTGATTGTCAGTAATGGGTTCCGTCAGGGATGCTACACTGGATATCATCTCATTTACTTTTCAGACTCCTGGTCATCCTACTTTCGGGACTTTGGCGAAAGCTTTGCCATTGCACTTAACATCTCAAAGGCTTTCGATCGAGTCTGATATAAATCATCAATTTCCAAACTGCCCTCTTACGGTTTCTATCCTATCTGTGCCTATATCTATAGCTTCCTTACTGGTCGTTCTATAGCCGCTGTTGCAGACTGCCATCGTTCTTCTAGATTTGTCCACAGTGGTGTTCCTCAGGGCTCTGTCCTATCACCAACTCTCTTCCTTTTATTAATCAATGACCTTCTAAGCTGTACATCTAAACCTATCCATTCGTACGCTGATGATTCCATCATTCACCTTTGCATTCAGGTCCCGCAACGCCCATCTCAGCAGTTACTTCAACAGACAAGGGATGAGGCTATGGCACACCTAAAGTCTGACTTGGCTCATATCTCTGACTTGGATAAAAATAATCTTGTTGTTTTTAATGCATCAAAGACTCAGTTTTCACACCTATCAACCCGACAAAATCTTCTGCAGGAGTACCCACTAATGTTTAAGAATATCCAGCTCAGCCCTGCATCATCCTTGAACATTTTGGGAGTTTCATTCACTCGGGACTTATCTTGGAAAGATCATATTACATCTCTTGAAAAATCTGCTTCCAAGTGATTAGGTGTGCTAAGCCAACTCCGTACCTTCTTTACTCCTGCACAGTTGTTGACTGTATGCACTGGTTTTATTCACCCCTGTGTAGAGTACAACTCTCATGTGTGGGGAGGCTCCCCCCATACAGCTCTTCTCAACAGGGTGGAGTCAAAATCTTTTCGTCTCATTAACTCTCCTCTTACTGGCTCACTTCAACTTCTGTCTCTTCACCGCACTGTTGCATCTTTATCTCTTTTCTATTGCTATTTCAATGGTCACTGCTCCTCTGAATTGTCTGCTTGCATTCCTCCACCTCTATGACGGGTGCATAGCACTCGCCTAGCAACAAGCTCTCATCCCTTTTCTGTTCAACTCTCTAATGCAAGAGTTAACTGTTACTCCCAGTCCTTCATTTATGCAACAGGTCAGCTCTGGAACTGTCTCCTTCTGTCTTTATTTCCTACTTCCTTTGATCTCTAGTCTTTCAAACTCAGTGTGTCCAGGCATCTCGAAATGAACGTATCTTGAATTTGGCTCTCTTATGTATTGTTTTTTTGTTTTTTTTTCTCATGGAAGGGACTGTTTGCAGGCTCCTGGCCTTTGGTTCCCTCTTCCTCACATAAAAAAAGAAAGAAAAATCTCGCTATCTAATCAAGCCCCTTGGCTATGTTCATTCATATTGGTGGCAGTAGTGGGATAATGGTAAAGTACGATAAACTACGTTTATTGATATTGGTGACAGCAGGAAGTTTGAACCATACAGCACCTCATGCTTTATACTTTTTACAGTGCTTTGACAGGAGGAGGCGGTGGGTGAATCGGTAGAGAGGCGGCCTGCAGTCCTGATGACCCAGGTTCGAATCCCGGCTGTGGCAGGGAACAGTTTAAGGATTTGAATTTCATGAAAAGCAGACTTTTCTGATCTACCAGAAGACCCGCCGACATGTCGTGAATATACCCCCGCTAATACCAATACACCAGTCCTGTATGAGACAGCCCTATCATGTATTCAATATGGACGGTGGGTGTTAGCGCCGAAGTGGTGACATGTGGAGGTGTAGGAGGACTACTGGGCCTTGGGATAGGCTCCTGCCCCCGAGATATAGATTCTGAAGCCTTTGCCTAGAGTCGCACACATAAAAAAATATATACTATTACAACCAACTTCCCTATCTCTCTACGTCGATGTCATCGATACTGGCAGCAAAAACGAACCGACTACACAATCTGGCGACTTCACGCAAGCACAAGTAACAAGAAATAAACAAACAAAAAAAAAAGCAAAGCAGATAGCGAGAGCTGGCAGAGCAACAACGCAACTTAACTTCGCCCCTAGCCCCTCCTAATCCTAACCACCTCAACCACAACTCCACGATTTACGAGAAACAGTAACAACGATAAACTATATGTCTATCGACAACTGTACAAGGCGACAAGTTAATCACAACAAATAAGGCAAATGAAGCACTACAAGTTAAGAAGAAGAAGAAGAAGCGAACAAGGAAGTGAGTGAACTGTGTGACAGCTGAGTTAAGCACAGCACAGCTGACCACAACCCCACAACCACTCATTCCCAGTTCTCTCCACCATTTTCCCCAACCACTCTTCACCACAACGAAGGAAGGCAGTGATGACCAAGCGATGGTGACGTGTTGAGTCGGGTCAACAAGCCTGATCACCAACACCTCCCTCGCCACACCTCACACCACCACTGTATCTTCGCTACTGTTTTAGTAAAGATGAGGCGAATTATTCCATGGATCATGTTCCTGTTGATATTAAAAGGATCACCTCACTTACATCCTCAGCATGTAATCAGGCAAGGGTGTCTAATCGCCCCAACAGCCTCAACGGCAATTGTGCAGGACATAATGAGTACTGAAATTAGTTTGGACATACTGGAAGACCTGCCAGTAATGTTACAGAAAATATCAGGACCACTTAGAACTCTGGAAGCGATATTAACACGCCCTTCCACTCATGATTACCCCACACAGGAAATCGCTGATTTAATTAAGTTAACTGACTGGAAGCTAGAACAGGCTAAGCACATAATGCTCACCATGATCCAGGACATACCATCTGGTGGGAGTAACTCATTTAAGGTAGGAAACAACATCACAAATGCACGTAACAAACGTGGTTTGTTCGACCTAGGTGGAGCAATAATAGGCGACGTTTTTGGATTGGCTACAGAAAATGATCTGAAGGAAATAAACAACTAATTTAGCTAAATGATTGATTGATTGATTGATTTAAAAAAAAGGGGGGGGGGCGCAAATAGCTAAATGAACAACATCTCTCACATCAACATAAGGTGGCTGATACTCAGAACACCTTAATGCTGACGATTGTAAAGAATCTAAGAAAGGCAGAAAAGTTAACTCTAGGAATTGTGTAGAAAGTAAACACACTAGAAGGAAACAATACACTCTTCCAACACCTCTCAGAGATCATGGAACATATTGACATAATAATACTACAGTTAGACAATACTACAGCTCATTATCAGTCTTTCATGAAAGGAATTGGAAATGCTGGTAACGGAAGGATCACCATTCATTTACTACCTATGCGCAATCTTCATGAAATAATAAGTCTAGGCACACATAAGCATGGTTTAAAGCCTTTGTTTAACGAAAGAACTCTGATGTTGTATTATCCATACTTGGAGGCAACACTCACAACATCAATAGTAGTTCTTGTACCGTTCGTAACAGATGATTTTTTCACAGTCTATGAAATATACCCTTTTCCTTCTAAAAAAGATGACTCATTAGTCGCCATCAATATCAAAACAGAAGTCATCATGGTCTCCAAGAAACAGAATGCTGTCACTTTCACTAGTGAAATAACAACTGAAAACAAATGTCGCAAATCATTACATGCATTTCACCTTTGTTCAGCATACATCTTCACGTTCAGCCTGCTGAGGCAGTCCCTTGTAAAATGGCTATCATAAAAAAATTCCGATATCCCTCATCGTTTCAAATTCACATTTGCTCCAGACAAACTCATCCATCATCAGCGCATTGCTCATTCACAGATTTTCTACTTCACTCAAAATACATCGGTTTTTGTGACTTACCCAGGCACACCTCCAGCATATACATCAGCATTTGGTTTATACATCTCACCAGATTACTGGGCAGTTCTGACACCTACGCTATCAACCTTGCCCAGTAAAAACAATTTTGCTATTCACAATCACACATAAAGGTACTTCCAGCCATTACTTTGGATGAACTTAAATGTAAGTGCACAAATCAAGTTGACTTCACCCAAGTCTGAAACCATGCAACTAATAAATCAGACAATACAACCTTGGGAAGAATGCAGTAGGATTATGTTTAACCCATATTATGTATACAGCCCACTCCAATTATCCTTGTAATTATCTCCATCATATTTCCTCTATTAGCCTACTTTTGGCCATGCACAGAATGCAAGCAAGGATTCCTAACTTGGAGTCGGTGTTTAAGAACTGTTTTGTACAAGTGAGACAAACTGAGTAAATATTTTTTTTCTCTCTCTCTCTCTCTCTCTCTATATCTATCTATATCTATATCTATCTATATCTATATCTATATCTATCTATATCTATATGATTTTATTATGTTACAATTATATTACTACAATGACTAGAATTATGATCACCGCAATTATGTTACAATATTACGACAATTATGATTCATTTACAAGATTATGTATTGCACTTAATTAGTTTAGAAGTTGATTGTAATGTGTATATAATATGCATTAATATGTTATGACAATGTGAACGGTCGTTGGCACGACAGTTTTGCATGACCATGCATTGTTGACATTATAGGCACTAGTATCTCATATCACAATGTGCAGTATGTAGTGTCTGCTGTGGACATACACAGTTTCTCACTAGGAATGTCAATCAGCTTGAGGTATATCCACAATCCTGTTGTCCCAGACCATCAAGAATGTCTTAACACATGATATATCTCACACAATCACTTTGTGACCCAGACGACGCAAGAATTTCATGGTACGAGCAGGTTAGCCAGACTGAGCCAGTTACCTGACGTCATGGAAACTAGCCATGAAAATCTACGAGACACTACATCCCCACCGAACCGAGGTTTGCCGTCACGCAACGTTACGCTGTCAATCACATTTCGATATAACCGTGTTCAATATACTCCGTGACCCAGTAGTGCTCTGTAGCTCACCTCGCTTACAATACACAGAGGGGTAAGATGAACAGAGAGACCTACCTATTCACCCCACTTGACGACGCACCGTTTTACTAGCAGCGACCCACGTTACACTCCACTGGTGATAGAGGGGAAGCCATTACTCTACGATACACCTACAATCTCTCCATCTAATCAAACCCCTCGGCTACGTTCATCCATGTGTGTGTGTGTGTGTGTGTGTGTGTGTGTGTGTGTGTGTGCGCAGTGACTGTTCTCTCTCTCTCTCTCTCTCTCTCTCTCACACACACACACACACACACACACACACACACACACACCATGTTCATGATCAAGCCATTAACGTACAAGTAAAAACACTGAACTATTTTTATCTCAAATATATCAGTTTCAACTTTAACAGATGTTTATCTGGATTTCTATAGCGTATGATACGGCTATCATTTGCTGCCATCAACATTATTCTCGTCAACGTTTTGAGAATCTATTCTCCAGATTTGACTTTGTCTTTATTCGCTATCTAAAGTTTCACAAGATCTGTGACAGGGTAGTATGGAGGCTGAAAAAGTGCGATGAAATACTGATAGAGCCATGGGACATTGGATTGGATTGAGAGAGAGAGAGAGAGAGAGAGAGAGAGAGAGAGAGAGAGAGAGAGAGAGAGGCACGAAGACAGTCAGAATGCTAGAGTGCTTAGCGGTAAAAGAGTCAGATGGTCGAGTAAAAGGTGGAGATGAGGATGGGTTTGGAGGGAGAGTGCTAGTGGGCAAGAGGGTATTTACTGATGGGCGGTGGAACAGAAAATATTAAAGGAGTCATATCCCCTGAGTGCGGTATATTTATTTGTTTGAGCGCTAAGCTTTAGCCATCATAGAGTACGTAACCACCATATTTCCCATATTGTTTCGGAAGGGGATGCCAATGGTTATTTGTGCCTGAGGGTGAAAAGTCAGAGCTTCAGTCCCATTCTCCTAATCTAGATGATTGGGGTTTCCCTCTCCCTAATGCATACTTGTAGGATGTCGGGTTGGAGCAAGCTAAGTGGGAACACGAGGCTCATTTAGAGTGGATGAAGCTAGAGTTAGAGATGGCAAAGACAGAGGAAGCTAGAGAACAGGAACATGCAAAGATAGAGCAGGCAAAGACAGAGCTCGCCAGGGAACAGGCAAGGATAGAAAAGGCTAGAGAACAGGCCAGAGAACAGGCAAAGCTAGAGTAGGCCAGAGAATTTCCTAAGTTAGAACAAATGTAACTTGATCACGAGTACTGAATGAGATCCTCGTTATGCCAAACAAATTCTTTTAATTCCTTCGAAGGTTTCATTCCTACTGATCCCACTAAATTAGTACCTCCTTTTGACGAGACCCTTGTTTTGGAGTTTTTCTCACGGTTTAAAAAAAATTGCTGTTGGCAATAAGTGGCCTAAAGACCGGTGGCCTACCCTAGTTCACACCGTACTTAAAGGCAAGGCCCTCAGAGTGTTTGACAGGTTAAATTTTAAAGAATGCTCAGATTATAAGGTTTTGAAGAATACAATTTTACGTGCTTATGAATTAAGACCTGAGCCATACCATCAGCGGTTTGGGAAAGAAGCGTCCCCAGGAGTCTCACTTAGAATTTGCCAGACGTGTGACTGACACTTTCCAAATGTGGATTTGCAGTGAAAATGTGGCAAATTGTGATAATCCAAGCTGTACTATTTTGAGGTGTATTGTAATCTTTGAGAATTTCCTAGATAAATTAGACTGTCAATTGAGAATTCATTCAGACAAGAATAATAAAACAGTGTCTGAAGCAGCTGTCATTACTGATGATAATGTACTGAACAAATATGGCAATAAATCTTAGGAATTCTTTGGGAGTTTCTTCTCTAAGACTCAGCAGAACAACGACCACTCGGGGAAGCCAGACTTATCTGTTAATTCCAAACCTGATCCCTCTTCTGCACCCTCTACTATCTCCTCTAGGTCTTTCAGGTGCCCTTATCGCTTTTGTACTTATTGCAAGCGTCCAGGTCACAGTATTGAAATGTGTTTTAAGATGAATGTTCCGTCTAAGCCAGTGAACCTTGTTCGAGTTGGACTATGGTGACTCCTTCTGTTTGCCCTCCAGATGCAAAGGTGGCTGGAGAGTCTTATGTTTCTTCCCCCTCTCAGCTTGTTGTTGTTCCAGAAGATGGGGATGAGGAGCCCGCTGTCGAATTGCAGGCGGGAGGTGGTATGCCCACACCAGCTCCTGATGCCACTTCACCTTCTGGAGACGTTGTCCAGGTGACAGCTAGTAGCTCTGTCCCCGCCTCTTCTTTTGCTCCATTTTTGTTTTCTGGGGTGGTATGGTTGGATGGAACCGAATTTCCTGTAGGCATGCTATGTCAATGTGTGTAAGAACTGAATCTGAATTCCTAACTAAGGAGTATGTATTGATTCAAGGAGTAACTGGGGCAAATATCATCTCTGCAATGACTGGAGACGTGACTTGTAACTTGTTTGATGGGCCAGTGTGCCTTGGGCTAGTTGACCCTCTTCCTTGTCAAGGGGCTGACCTGCTGCTGCGAAATGACTTGGCAGGTGAGAGTACGTATTGCCCCTGTACTGTCTCAGATGCCTGTGCCTGATAATCCCCCACAATTGATAAAGTGGACACAGATGTGTTTTCAGCATGTGCTTTGACCAGATCTATGGCACAGTCAGAGCCGAACCGAGACAACATACCATTCTGCTAAACGAACTCGGGTGGTTCCGTGGCCAAAGTGGAAACTCTCCCAGAGACGGCGAATGAAGACATCGATGAGGGAGGCTCTGACGGTTGCTCTTCCCTGGGAGATACGTTCATGAATTTACCTGACAATAACTCTCCCGTTCCCGTTGAGGAGGTGAGTGTTGTGAGATTGTATGAGCTGCAGGCGAGTGACCCAGAGATTCAGAAGCTGAGGTTAGCTACAGTGAAGGATTGCACCATCAAGAAAGGTAGTTGCTTTCATGTAAAGGACAGAGTCTTATGGAGGCACTGGCATCACCTGTATGTTACTGCTGATGATGGAGTACAAAAGAGTACAAAGGAAAGCAAACAGCAACAGATCTTATGGTCTTTTAGAGGCTGTTTGTTACAGAGTAGGCTATGACTATGCGATCTAATTCTACATGTTGAAAGATAAGGAGAGTAAATCAAGAAGGCTTCCCCTGCCTTGAAACCCTCCAGTTAAAACTGTCAGGAAAAAATGAGAAAAACCACCATGCAGCATGGAAAAAATGACAAGGAAATTTCATAGGAAAGACTGAGAAGGAAAGTTACACTCTATAATACTTTATCTATATGGAATCAGTCTGAATAACCTGAAAGAGAAAGTAGTAAAGTAAAATGAATAATCTATCTATCTATCTGTCTATAGCCCGACGCCCTAATCCCGCAAAGGGTGGCCGCAGACAAAACTCCTCCAAGTCGCTCTGTCACCCACCATTTGACTACCCTCCCCCCAAATCACCCCCCCTCCCTCATATACCTCTCAATTACATCCCTCCACCTCATCCTTGGTCTACCTCTCCCTCTCCCTCCTGCCACCTCACCCACATACACCCTCTTAGTCAGTCTTTCATTCTCCATTCTCTCCACATGTCCAAACCACCTCAGTGTATTTCTCCTAATCTTCTCAACCACATCCACATCCACCCACAGCGTTCCTTCACTTCTTCATTCGTCAACCTGTCCCTCCACGTCACTCCACATGCTCCTCTCAAGTAACTCATTTCCACTGCTCTCACTCTTGACTTGTTCCCCTCTTGTAAGGTCCATGCCTCGCTTCCATACGTCAGGGTAGGGATCACAATACTATCATGCAGTGACTTCTTAACTTCCATACTCACCTCCCTATTTCTCATCACTGCTCTCAGTGTACCAACAACCTTCCTTCTCTGCTGTACCCTTTCACGCACTTCATCCCCCAAAGTGCCATCCTTACTCATCACACTACCCAAGTACTTGAATGCACTCACATTCTCCATATCCTCACCATCCAACCTCACTGCACACTCTGTGACTTCATTCCTCTCAAACACCATAACTTTACTTTTGTTTACATTAACTTTCAGATTCCTCCTCCTACACACTGTCCCAAATTCATTCACCAAACCTTGCAACTCCCATTCATCTTCACTCAACAGCACTGTATCATCAGCAAACAGCAACACCGGAAGCTTCCAAATCTCACCCTCATTCATTAGAGCCACCCCCACATCCCCTGCCCTACCCTGCACCTCCTTTACAACCCCATCCATGTATATATTAAACAGCCATGGAGACATCACACAACCCTGTTTCAGTCCCACCTTGAGATCAAAGAACTCACTCAGCTCACCATCCATTCGCACCGTAGCCCTAGCTCCCTCGTACATACTCTTCACAGCACTTAACAATTTCCCCTCCACTCCATATATTCTTAATACCTTCCACATACCTTGCCTATCTATTCTGTCATAAGCTTTCTCCAAGTCCGTGAAGGCAGCATACACTTTCCTTCCCTTCTCTAGATACTTCTCGACTAAACATCTTAAAACAAATATCTGATCTACACACCCTTTTCCCTTCCTAAATCCCCCTTGTTCTTCTCCAACTAGCTCCTCTGTCATATGCCTAACCCTATCAATGAGTATTCTACCATATATTTTACCAGTCACACTAGGTAGGTAAATACCCCTATGGTTACCACATACTTCTCTCTCTCCTTTTCCTTTGTATAAAGGAACAATTATACCTGATTTCCAGTCCTCTGGAACCTTTCCCTCTTCCCAAGCCAATCTACACAACTTCCATATCCACTCCACAACAATCTCACCCCCATACCTAAACATTTCACCACACACTCCATCAATTCCTGGGGCCTTTCCCAACTTAATATTCTTCATCGCTTCCACGACCTCCGCCCTACTGATCTCTTCCTCCCTCCTCTCATCTCTTCTTCTCCCAGCCATTCCCCAACCACTTATACTCGCACTGTTCTCACTCTCCACATTCAACAAATCCTCAAAGTGCTCCTTCCATCTCTTCAGTTTCTCTCTCTTCTCCACCAACAATCTATTATTCCTATCTTTCACTCCCCTACTATTTCCCCTTTCACACTGCCTTACTTTCTTAACCTCCTTCCAAAACAATTTCTTACTCTCTCTCCATTTCACACTCAGATTCCTCCCAAACTCTTCATCCACTTTCTTCTTACTCTCCTTCACCAGTCTCTTAACCTCCCTTCTCCTGCTCCTTGAATAATCAAGTAAATAAATAAATAACGCATGACATTATGTACAGGTACGTTGAGTTAATGGGGTCTCTGTAGATACAGATTGGGAACTGCACAGTGCACAGTGTGGATGTTCAGGAGTGGTGCGGCTGTCTTCCCTGGCACATTTAAGGTAGGCAGTAGTCAATCAGGCCCCAGCTCCATTCACTCCACTGAGACAAAGAATTTTCCCTAGTGGGACAAGCTTATTAGTTGCCTCCTGAAGCAGTGACCCTTGGTACATTAAAAAAAATCCCGATGGTGGTCACTTAATTAAGAGGGACCCTCAGTGATCTACAGCCCATCATGAGTCGAGAGTAGGAAGGTGATCATTAACATAGGGCTATCTTTGCATATCCTAGTCTGTGCTTATACTATATTTGCATTTAATAAATTGATCCAGGCTCTTAATATACTGTATATATATATATATATATATATATATATATATATATATATATATATATATATATATATATATATATATATATATATATATATATATATATATATATATATATATATATATATATATATATATATATATATATATATATATATATATATATATATATATATATATATATATATATATATATATATATATATATATATATATATACAATATATCCATCCATCCATCATCCAATCCTACATTGTCCCATGAGGAGCGTAGGAGCCCGGGGCTAGGCAGTTGGTCCCGATGTCAGGACTCCATATTATAATAATACAACTCATAGATAGACAGATAGATAGATAGACAGATAGAAGCAACAAGCCAGGGAGTAAGACAGGAAGTGTGTCAGCAACCTTTGTAACTCTTAAGTGAAGGAATGCTGACGTGCACCGGAAGCTGTACATACCTACAGACATACAGTGTTCTAGAAGTTTCACAACAGTATAGCCCACATGACACGACCCCTGCTAAACGGGAATGTAGGAATCAGAGCTCAGAAAGGGGCTGGCCATAGAACCAGTGGGTAGTGGAGGGATCAAATAAGTAGAGGGGTCCGACTAGACTTAGTATATGAAGTCCCTGTGTAATACATACGATGCTCAACTTAGACTTTTTTTGAAGATAATAAATCAAGATCAACTCCCTGTATTCATCTTATAACTCCTCCTGCTCTTCGATTACCAAAATAACTTTAACCCAAACTCAAGACTTACATATTGCAAGACTAAAAAGTTACATATATATAAATGGTGGCTACGAAGTTTCTTCAGTAAATCAGGGGAAGGCCAAGCCACGACAAAAAACGAACAAACGTAAAGAAAAGCAAGTCTAAAATTCACATAGGAGGCATGTTGGGAAATGAGTGCATCTTGATACCAGCTGTATGTGAGGATCAAAACGTTTCCTTATTTTTAAATGCAAGCACTCCTGTGAACTTAATAACATAAGAAGAAATAAATAGAATTTTTAGAAATAAGACGAAAGTAGCTTTTCTGGAAGAAACAGATTTAGACATATACAGTAGATGGCAAACAAATGACAATAAAAGGTATTGTCATAAAGACTTTGTATCATAAAGCAGCGACTTTGTATTTGCTTGTAGAGGCGTATATTTTAGACTTGTGGTCGAGCGGCTTTTATATCTTGTAGTAGTTTCCCCACCCGATGTCATGTAGTGACGGGAGAGGTAAAGAATAGTATGGGACTATTTTTATTTGTCTTGGAAATATTAAACAGGTATAAGAGTATAAGTCCCGGGTAGCTACCTCCCTGTCTCGCTATCTCTCTCTCTTTCTGTTCTAAGGCTAATCTCCGTCTCGACCTCTCTCTAGGGTCGCTTGTCTCCTTCTGTCTAGCCTGTTCGGTGGCTAATCTAGGTCTGAGCTCTCTTTCCTAAATTCTGGTGTAGCAGGGGTGTGTCACGTGTGTTCCTCGTGGGTGGACTAGATCTTTCTCACGAGAGGACTGCCGACAGCTAACTGCATCATCTCCTTACTGGCCGCTGTCGTCAGCTTTCCTCCGTGTAAGCATGTTTAGCGCTGCTCGATTCTCGCAGACACAACACCTTCTCATCATTTGACTTCCTGCTTCTATCTGTCTCTCTATCTATCTATTTATCTATCTATCTATTATGTAGTCCTATATTTGCTCGGCCGCGCGAAAATGGCGTACCATCGACATTTAATAGTTATAATATATTAATACATACTACATACACATTATAATGAACTTATAAGTTAATTAAGTGAAATACATAATATTGTAAAGTAACATAATTGTATGAATATTGTATACATATATTATTCATAGTAAAGAGTGATTATTCAGTAATATTACATTTTAAATAAGTTGTATACATATTTGAATAAATGCAATGGTTGTTGTATAACACTTGTAAGACGTGCATGTACAACAGACGTACGCATATAATTGTGCAATGGTAATACTGCTAAGTTATACATTACATATTTGAGTTATCGCTTTAGTAATGTCTAATATTTCACCTAACTTGTATGATGATACTGGTAATACAGAATTGTGCTATAATTGTATGACTTATATTGTGTTAATGCATAATTGTGTTGTCCTTATAATTGTAGTTACATTTTGTTAATGCAACTGTTAATTGGCAAAGTGTAACATAATGCAATCGTTTGTCGTTACATAATTGTTACATATCATTTGTAGGTACATAATTGTAATAATTGTAACATAATGCAATCGTTTGTCGTTACATAATTGTTACATATCGTTTGTAGGTACATAATTGTAGTTAGTGTAACATAATGCAATCGTTTGTCGTTACATAATTGTTACATATCGTTTGTAGTTACATAATTGTAGTTAAAGTTACATAAAAGTTACATCTTGTTAATGCAACTGTCACATAAATTGGTACATATTGTTTGTAGTTACATAATTATAATATGGAGTAACATAATTGTAATAACTGCAGTCCTAACATATGCTGCGGTCGATGATAGTGATGATGTATCATGCCACTTGTTTGTGGAGACACAATTTGCTTTTTTGTTTGTAGTTTATGTGGTATTTTGGCATATATAGTAACATTTTCACTTATTTTCATTTGTTTGTTATGTGATCTTACTCTATTTCTCTTTTTTCTTTCTTACTTTTCTTTCTTTCTTTTTTGTATGTATTGATTTTCTATAGTTTGTTTCTCTTTGCTTGTGTACGCTTTTTCCATTTTGTTCATGGTTGCATAATTACTGGTTAATTTCCTTGGGATACTTTTTTAAAGTTTAGTGTATATTGCACAGAGAGTATAAAATGATATTATATAGTCCCATATTTTGTTATTTTATATAAAAAATATATATATATACACTATATACAGTATTAACTATACACATTGACTTGTTGTTCACCTGTACCTATCGTGGGTAATATGTGTGTCAGCACTGTGTGGAAATCATTGTCTTCACGATTGTGTTGAAGATGTTCACTCTTGCTAACGGCATTTGTGTTGGCCATTTTTTTTTTTTTCTCTAGTTTACCTTGTAACTTAATTTGTCTGTTTCCACTAGGTAGCTTGAATTAATAAATGTTAAATACAGTTCTTTTAATTGCTCACTGAGAAACTGTGATTGTATATTTTCTTTATTACTTTGTAGATATAATATGTATAGTTGTATATATGAAACACGTATTTTATGTAGGTATAAATGGTAACACTCGTTGACAGTAAATAAATGTTATAATAAATGAATGAATATATACAGTGTAGAATATTTATTGTTGGTGATTATTTAGTATTTGAGTTATGCAGATAATTGAAGTAAGTATGTGTATTTAAACTGTAACTATACAGCACGTTTTTTTATGTTTGTGCAGAAGCTTATTGTCTATCACTGTGTATTATATAAATGAAGTAACTATGTAACTCACTAATTTTTACCGTATTGTGAGTGGTGGTGCAGGTGGTGTGTTGACTGACGTGGCGTCTGTTCAGCAAGCACGCATGATGACCTCAACTTCCCACACTGGTAGCTGTGGTGAGTGAATGAGTAGCGATGAGTAACTTGAGTGAAGACGAGTGAGTAAGATGAGTTGTGAATATGGACTTGGTGTTTGCTTCGTCGTCCTGACCTCTTCACATCTGCGTAAGCGGTGGGGGTTGGGTGGATGTAGCAGAGAGAGGAGGGTGAGGTCTGGTGGTTATGAGTTGTGAGTCGTCTCTCACTCTTCGTTTGTTTGTTTGTTTGTTTGTTTGCTTTCTTTCTTTCTTGATGTATTCTTGGTCCTTTTTTCTTGTGATTTACTCGTTGTGGGATGAAGACTGCCGCTTCTTGTAGGTGCGTGTAGAAGATTATACAGACGACGTAGAGTTGTTAATTGTAGTTGATTGTAGATGGTTGTAGTTCGCTGATTCGTCGTAGACTCGTAGACTTTGTAGACTATTCGCACTGTAGGCTGTATTTTGTAGGATTCAATGTTGAACTGAAGCTAATCTTGTAGAGTCTCGGTTGCTTTTTGTAGAAATTTGCTTTTAATTCGGAGACGATGTCCGCGGATTTGCTGGTTTGTCGTTAAGCTACTTGCAAGGCGTCGGTGATCTCTTGACCTCTGCATCAGCGTAATGATCTGGGAGACGGAGGGGGCAGGATGGAGAGAATACTGTCAGGAGCTGATGTTGTTGGTTGTTTTCAATCTTGATATTTTGTAGGAATTTAATGTTGATTCGTAGACGAGGTTCGTATCCCACCGCTGCCACCAAATGTCATAAAGACTTTGTATCATAAAGCAGCGACTTTGTATTTGCTTGTAGAGGCGTATATTTTAGACTTGTGGTCGAGCGGCTTTTATATCTTGTAGTAGTTTCCCCACCCGATGTCATGTAGTGACGGGAGAGGTAAAGAATAGTATGGGACTATTTTTATTTGTCTTGGAAATATTAAACAGGTATAAGAGTATAAGTCCCGGGTAGCTACCTCCCTGTCTCGCTATCTCTCTCTCTTTCTGTTCTAAGGCTAATCTCCGTCTCGACCTCTCTCTAGGGTCGCTTGTCTCCTTCTGTCTAGCCTGTTCGGTGGCTAATCTAGGTCTGAGCTCTCTTTCCTAAATTCTGGTGTAGCAGGGGTGTGTCACGTGTGTTCCTCGTGGGTGGACTAGATCTTTCTCACGAGAGGACTGCTGACAGCTAACTGCATCATCTCCTTACTGGCCGCTGTCGTCAGCTTTCCTCCGTGTAAGCATGTTTAGCGCTGCTCGATTCTCGCAGACACAACACCTTCTCATCATTTGACTTCCTGCTTCTATCTGTCTCTCTATCTATCTATTTATCTATCTATCTATTATGTAGTCCTATAGTATGATACGGTTAAACATCAGTTTCACAGAGACTACAAGACCAATCTCTGCATTTTTTCATATCGTTGAAAACGTAGCAATTAAAGCTCATATGTTACTGGGCTTAAGATGGATGAGAACAGAGAAAATAACTTTACTCCAACAAATGAATGGAATAGACTTTGATAATGAATTCACAGAGGAAATACCATCAGAGTCCTCACCAACCAGTAAAACAGAACCAAAAAGAAATCGTAATATTAAAAGCTTAAATAAACATACACTAACAGACGAGTGTATAGATCCACTCACTCCCCCCCCCCCCAGCCTCCAGGACTAGAAACCCAGGTAACGGTACTGATTTATCAGTTTTTCCCGCCCATCTCACCAATGATTTAGTTATACCACCTAACTCCTATATGAAAGTTACCATAAAGAGCAAATTACGGAATAGTACTGTTCTTGTCTTAGAAGAATAATTATGTAAAGTAAAAGGACTGTCAGTAGAAAACGCATTATGTCAGATGAACGACGAAGGGCAAACGCATATATTCTTAATCACATGAATGGGGAAGTACAATTAAAAAAGGGGACTAGTATAGTTAATACTTAAAAATGTCCCGCCCCTGTGATGGACATAGTTGTAACTGGAGTGACAAGTGAAAAAGTGAAATAAAATCTACGGATAGAGAAAGCATAAAAGAGAATTTAATTCACTCAGGTGAATTTGATGAAGAAACTGATTTATTAACCCCGTTGGAAAACACAGGGACACCGTAGCATTACCCGGAGAACAATTAGGACATACTAACCTGATTAATCACAAGATTAATGTGCACCCAGATACACCACCAATTTTCGTACCGGCCTATCGAATCCCACAATCTCAGCGTACACTCGCAAACCAGTATGTCGATGAAATGTTAAAATTCGGAATTATTGAGCCATCAGTCTCCCCGTGGAATGCCCCATTATTCTTCGTGCCCAAACGAAATGGAGAAATGGGTGCTGTAGTACATTACCGTAAACTAAACAATTACACAATCTCAGACCGATTTCCCATGCCATTGCTAATCGACATCCTACAGAATATTGGACCAGAAAATAATGTATTTTCCACGATCGATTTGCTAAGTGGTTATTATCAAATTCCTGTAGATCAGGAGTCACGTAAATACACTGCCTTTTCCACAAATAGAGGACACTATCAGTATAGAAGGATGCCAATGGGACTGAGGACAGCCCCTGGCACATTCCAGCGTCTTATGAATTACGTATTGTCCGGAATTTTAGGACATGGAATATTTGTTTATCTTGACGATATTATCATCGCAACGAAAGATATCACAGAACATCTCCAGAAATTAGCTCTGCTCTTACGAAAGCTTGGTGATGCTGGTTTAAAAATTAAGCTTTCTAAATGCAAATTTTGCTTTAAGGAAATAAAATTCTTAGGCCACAGATTAAGTGCTAATGGTATTCACACCACTGATGACAAAATACAGGCAGTGAGAGACTTTCCTGAAACCACTACAACTGACGAAGTTGGACAATTTTTAGGTCTGGCAGGGTACTATAGGTCATTCGTACAACAATTCTCTCATATAGCCTTTCCTCTATTCCAGCTACTCAAAAAAGATGCTAAATTCCAATGGGAAGAAGAACAAAAACAAGCATTTAACAAATTAAAAAATAAACTTACAAATGCACCTTGTTTGGCATATCCGGATTTCACAAAACCATTTATTATTTGTACAGATGCATCAGTTAAAGGGTTAGGGGCTGTATTGATGCAAGAAGATAAAAGAGGACAGAATCAACCAATTGCATTTGCCAGCAGACAAATAAAAGGTGCAGAGAAAAATTATTGCACTAAAAACTTAGAGGCACTTGCAGTGGTTTTTGCATTACAAAAGTTTCGATATTTGGTATATGGTTACGAAATACACTTATTCACCGATCACAAACCGCTAGTGGGTATGTTTAAAGAAAAACTCCTTTCTGGGAGGAGTGCAAGATGGAAATGTACGGTCGAAAACTACAATGTACGTATTCATTATAAACAAGGCAACGTGAATCTAGTAGCCGACGCATTATCTAGGAACCAGAAAACAATTCAGGTCGCGGCATTAGATCTCAAAGGAGGCATCCCAAACCACGACGAAATCGCAAAAGCACAAAGACTTGATCCAACATAGTCTAAAGTTATATACAATTTAGAAAGTGGAGATGACATACAATTACCCAAACTACATGTACCACTCGAACAATTCACAATAATCAATAATGCCTTATACAGGATCAACCCAGGACAACCAAAACGCCGAAGAAATAATAAACAATTGGTAGTACCTAATGACATGATACCCCAAGTATTACGAACGATACACGATAGCCCACATGCAGGACATCCTGGAAAGGATAGGACATTCAAACAAGCCCAGTTGTTATATTACTGGCCATCATTTCGAATAGATATAAACAATCATATAGACAGACGCGAATCATGTGCAAAACACAAAGGATACCCAATTTCACCTGCACCTATAGGTAATTACCCTGTACCACATCAACCATGGGACGTTGTCGCGGTTGATTTACTCAAGATGCCATTATCATACAATAATAACCAATACCTATTCGTAGCAACGGATCATTTTTCCCGTTATGGAATTTTAGCCCCAATTAAAGATAAAACAGCAGAGACAGTAGCAAAGGGAATAATAGATAATGTAATATGTCGCTTTACTACCCCAAAGGTACTAATAAGTGATAATGGAGGAGAATTTAATTCTGATATCCTACAAGAAATATGTAAACAATACAATATCAAAAAGGTTAACGTTTTAGCCTATCACCCAGCATCCAATGGGTTAGTAGAGAGACAAAACAAAAAAGTATTAGATGTACTACGACACATTCTCAATGAAAATTATGCAAGCTGGGATGATTGGATTCCACGAGTAGAAGTCTCAATTAATGGATCTATAAATAAATCTATACATGACACACCACGTTTCATTATATATGGGACAGATAAAAAACTACCATATGAGCTCCTAGAAAGTGACAGTCTGCCCATTTACTATTTACGATGATTAAACTCCGTTTCCGTGAATTCCAGGACATACACAAAAGAGTCAAAAAACAGTTAACGATGTCCAAGGAAGAAATGACGGAGGGATTTAATAAAAAGGCAAGAGACTCGCCTATCAGCTTAGAAGACATTGTCTATGGTATCATTCATACGAAAGACAATATATCATCCCCAGAATTTGAGGGCCCATATAGAGTAATTGACATAAAAGCAAACAAAGTTATAATTAGGTCACTGTCAAGTGGTGAAGAGAAACAAGTTCATATTGACCATTTAAAACGAGTTTCAAGGGAAATATCCAATAATTATACAGCCTCGGATACCACCGAACAATCGAAAATAACTCATGAAACCAATCAAGAAAACAACAATAATTGCAAAAATAAATTAGGGTCATATACCAAACAATCAAACATAGATGCAACTGTTCCAGTAAAATCTACGGTACATCATTCACATGATTTAAATATCGATACTCCTTCTACAAATGAAATAACAAGCAAGTTTTTGTTCTCCCTTAGTCAACCGTAACGCACATCATCACTATCATCGACCACAGCATGATCATATTAGAAAATTAATAGATTTTTTTTTTTGTCTGTAGATAACGATGAAGGGATTTGTGCTATGGATTCTCCTCTCCATAGCAAGAGGATATGCTCACTTAGACCCCCAACAAACAGTACGGCAAAGATGCCTCATAGCTCCAACGGCCACGACGTCAGTCGTAAAAGATGTCATGAATACTGAAATCAGTTTGGATTACTTATACGAATTACCTTCTTATCTAGAGAACATCGCCAGACCCATGAGGACCGTGGACTTCATGATAGGAGGCTATGTTTCACAAGCACATAACACAAAGGAAGTGGATGAAATAGTGAAGTTAGCGAAATGGAAGATGGAACAGGCTAAGTCAACTATGCTCATCATGATCCAAGATCTCCCATCTCATGGAACGGAGATATGGAGCGCCACAAACAACATTACACGTACTCGCCAAAAGCGAGGTTTGTTTGACCTGGGTGGTGCAGTTCTTGGGAACATCTTTGGATTGGCTACAGAGGAAGACCTTCAAGAAATAAACAACAAATTTAATAAGACAGCTCAGGTACTGACTACTGACTATCAAAAATTCTTCGACTATCTTACTTCTACGATGGAACACATTCTGTCCATTTCTCCTTTCTCTGAAATCTCCATTCTTGGAGATTTCAATGTTCACCACCACCTTCGGCTCTCCTCTCCTTTCACGGATCCACCTGGTGAACAAGCCTACATCTTTTCTATCCTTAATGACCTAGAGCAGCTTGTACAGCACCCTACCCATATCCCTGACCGCCTTGGAGAGAGCTCCAACATACTTGACCTCTTCCTCACAACTAATCCTTCTGCTTACTCTGTTAATCTTTTCTCTCCGTTGGGCTCCTCCGATCACAACCTTATTACCTTAACCTGTCCTATCGCTCCAGTGCGGCCTGCGGACCCTCCAGGGAAACGTCGTCTCTGGCATTTTGGAGCTGCGGACTGGGAGGCCCTCATGCAGTACTTCTTTGATTTTCCCTGGAATGATTATTGCTTCCATGGCCGTGAGCCATCTGAGTGTGCCTTGCGCATTACGGAGGTTATTCTCTCGGGCATGGAAGCATACATTCCTTTCTCATATCCTTTGACTAACGCAAGAAAGCCTTTGTTTAATCACGCTTGTTCTAATGCTGTCCGCAACAAGGAGAAGGCCTACAAAAGGTACCGGAGCCAACCCACCCCTGAATCACATAATCTTTACGTTTCTGCCCGGAATCGTGCTAAGTCTGTTCTTCGCTCTACTAAAAATAATTTCATCCATACTAAATGCTCTCAACTCTCCAACTCGAATTCTTCCCGCTCCTTCTGGCACCTTGCCAAAAATCTTTCTAACAACTTTACCTCATCATCCTTCCCTCCTCTTTTCTACTCCGATGGTTCTGTAGCTATTTCTTCTACTGATAAAGCAGATCTCTTCGCACAGACTTTCTCCTCCAATTCCACCTTAGATGATTCCGGTGCTGTTCCTCCATCACTTCCCCCCTCTGACTTCCTCATGGCTGACATTAAAATTTCTTCAGTTGATGTATTTTCTGCCATTACTGGCCTCAGTACTAACAAGGCATATGGGCCTGATGGGGTCCCTCCTGTTGTTCTCAAAAACTGTGCTTCTGTGCTTACACCCTGCCTAGGCACACTATTTCGCCTTTGTCTGTCAACTTGTACCTTTCCTTCTTGCTGGAAGTTTGCTCTCATTCAGCCAGTCCCAAAGAAGGGTGACCACTCCCAACCCTCCAACTATCGTCCAATTGCTTTAACGTCCTGTATTTCAAAAGTTTTCGAGTCAATTCTTAATAAAAAAATTTTAAGGCATCTTTCCTATCACAACCTTCTTTCCGATCGTCAGTATGGGTTCCGTCAGGGACGCTCCACTGGCGATCTTCTCACCTACCTTTCAGACTCCTGGTCATCCTCCTTTCGGGACTTTGGCGAAAGCTTTGCCATTGCACTTGACATCTCAAAGGCTTTCGATCGAGTCTGGCACAAATCTTTAATTTCCAAACTGCCCTCCTACGGTTTCTATCCTTCTATCTGTACCTTCATCGCTAGCTTCCTTTCTGGTCGTTCTATAGCTGCTGTCGTAGACGGCCATCGTTCTTCTCCTAGATCTATCAACAGTGGTGTTCTTCAGGGCTCTGTCCTATCACCAACTCTCTTCCTTTTATTCATCAATGATCTTCTAAGCTGTACATCTAACCCTATCCACTCATACGCTGATGACTCCACCCTTCACCTTTCCATTCGGTTCCCGCAACGCCCATCTCAACAGTTACTTCAAGAAACAAGGGATGAGGCTATGGCACACCTAATGTCTGACTTGGCTCATATCTCTGACTGGGGTAAAAATAATATGGTTGTCTTTAATGCTTCTAAGACTCAGTTCTTACACCTATCAACCCGACAAAATCTTCCACAGGTATACCCACTAATGTTTAATAATATTCAGATTAATCCTGCATCATCCTTGAACATGCTTGGGGTTTCATTTACTCGGGACTTATCTTGGAAAGATCATATTACATCTCTTGTAAAATCTGCTTCCAAGAGATTGGGTGTGCTAAGCCGACTCCGCTCTTTCTTTACCCCTGCACAATTGTTGACTCTATACAGGGGTTTTATCCGCCCCTGTGTGGAGTACAACTCTCATGTGTGGGGAGGCTCCCCACATACAGCTCTTCTCAATAGGGTGGAGTCAAAGGCTTTTCGTCTCATTAACTCTCCTCCTCTTACTGACTCCCTTCAACCTCTGTCTCTTCGCCGCACTGTTGCATCTTTATCTCTTTTCTATCGCTACTTTAATGGTCACTGCTCCTCTGAACTGTCTGCTTGCATTCCTCCACCTCTACGACGGGCGCGTAGCACCCGTCTGGCAGCAAACTCTCATCCCTTTTCTGTCCAACTCTCTAATGCAAGAGTTAACCGTTACTCCCAGTCTTTCATTCATGCAACAGGTCAGCTCTGGAACTGTCTCCCTCTGTCTGTATTTCCTCCTGCCTATGATCTCCAGTCTTTCAAACGCAGTGTGTCCAGGCATCTCAAAATGATCGGATCTTGAATTTGGCTCTCTATTGTATTTTGTTTTTCTCTTGGAGGGAACTGTTACTGCGGGCTCATGGCCTTTGGTTCCTTCTTCCTCGCATAAAAAAAAAAAAACTAACATACCAAGATAAATTCATCGCAGGACATAACTCAGCAATGAAGACAATCGTGAAAAATCTGAAAAAAGCGGAAAACATAACTCTTGAAAGTGTAGATAAAATAAATGACATGGAAGGTAACATAACACTTTTCCAACACTTCTCCATCATCACGGAACACATTGACATAATTCTACTCCAAATAGACAACACTAGAGTTCGTTACAAGGCACTTATGCAAGGAATTTCGAATGCCGGTAATGGCAAGATCACAACTGACTTACATCCAGTTCGTGAGCTACGTCAGATAATTAGTCAAGGCATGCACAAACATAAACTGAAGCCTTTGTTCCGAAGCAGGGATTTCATGCAATATTACCCATATTTGGAAGCAACACTGACACCAACATCAGTAGTAGTTCATGTACCATTCATAACTGACAACCTGTTCACAGTATACGAAATACACCCCTTCCTTTCTAAGAATAATAACACTTTCGTCATCATCAACATCAACACAGACACCGAACTCATCATGGTCCCCAAGAGACGGAACACTGTCACTTTCGTAAGTGAATCAACGGTTGAACGAAAGTGCCGCACATTGTTACATGCTGTTCACTTTTGTCCTGCGTACATTTTCACGTTTCAGCCTACTGAAACAGTCCCTTGTGAAATGGTTATCATAAGAAATCACAACATTCATTATCACTGCAACTTCACTTTTGCTACAGATAAGCTTGTACACCATCAACGCATCGGACACTCACAGTTCTTTATTTCACTCATAACACATCAGTTTACATAGTCTGTCCAGATATACCACCATCATATACTTCAGCATCATGATTATACATAGTACCGGACTACCGTGCGGTATTTACACCATCCATGTCCACTTTATCCACTATCAATCACTACGCCATCCTCAATCATATACACAAACATTTCCACCCACTACCCAATATGGACTTAAACACGAGCACAGGTATTGAGTTGACTTCACCTAAGTTTGAAACTATGCAACTGATCAATGAAACAATGAAGCCCTGGGAAGATTTGAGTTTGAGTATGTTCAACCCATATTATGTGTATAGCCCAGCACCTACTGTCTTTATAATCTTCTGTACTGTATTTGCAGTACTGCTGTTCAAAATGCACAGAATGCATGCAAGAATTGCAAATTTGGAGTCAGTATTTAGCGGGGGTAGAGTACGCATTAAAGTTAACCCCCCTGAATGAAGTGTACATATTTTGTATGCAGTATTAATTATATATATATATATATATATATATATATATATATATATATATATATATATATATATATATATATATATATATATATATATACGGTATATTGCCAGACGCCTCAATCCCGTTTGGGGTGGCCACAAACAAATCGCCTCCAAGTCGCCCTGTCCCCCGCCATTTCACTGCCCTGCTCCCAACTCACACACCCCTCTCTCATATACCTCTCCACCCCATCCCTCCATCTCATCCTCGGCCTCCCCTTCCCTCTTCCCCCCTCCACCTCACTCGCACACACTCTCATCGTCAGTCTTTCACTCTCCATCCTCTCCACATGGCCAAACCACCTCAGTGTGTTCCTCATAACGCTTCCTATCATATCCACATCCACACCACAACGCTTCTTTATATCCTCATTCGTCAGCTTGTCTCTCCATGTGACGCCACAGGCTCCTCTTATATTACTCATTTCCACTGCTCTCACTCTTGACTTGTGTCCTTCCAACAACGTCCAAGGTTCACTTCCATACGTTAGAGTTGGTATCACAATACTATCATGTAGTAACTTTTTCACTTCCATGCTCACTTCCCTGTTTCTTATCACTGCTTTCAAAGAACCAGCAGCCTTTCTTCCCTGCTGTACCCTTTCAAGCACTTCACCCTCCAAACCTCCATCCTTACTCATCACACTACCCAAGTACTTAAACGTACTCACATTTTCCAATTCCTCACCATCCAACCTCGCTGTACATTCACTAACTTCACCTCTCTCAAAGACCATCAATTTACTCTTCCTTACATTCACCTTTAGATTCTGTTTCATACACACTCTCCCAAACTCATCCAACAAGCCTTGCAGCTCCCCTTCGTCTTCACTCAACAACACAGTATCATCTGCAAACAACAGTACAGGGAGTTTCCAAACACTATCCTCTCTCACTAGGGCCAGTCCAACATCCACTACCCTACCTTGTACCTCTTTTATTACCCCATCCATGTACAGATTGAACAACCATGGAGACATGACACATCCCTGTTTCAACCCAACTTTCAAAGAGAAAAATTCACTTAGTTCACCATCCATATGCACTGCTGCCTTCGGACAATCGTACATACTCTTAACAGCATTCAACAACTTCCCATCTACTCCATAATTCTTAACACTTTCCACAATCCTTGTCTATTCACCCTGTCATATGCTTTCTCCAAATCCATGAAAGCCGCATACAACTTCTTTCCCTTCTCTAGAAACTTTTCCACTAAAGAGCTAAGAATGAATATCTGATCTACACAACCTCTTCCCTTCCTAAAGCCTCCCTGTTCTTCTCCAACTAATTTCTCTGTTCTTTCTCTAACTCTGTCAATAAGTATCCTACCATACACTTTTCCTATTATACTAAGAAGACAAATGCCCCTATCATTACCACACACTTCTTTTTCCCCCTTTCCTTTGTACAAGGGAATAATTATACCTGACTTCCAATCCTCCGGGACTCTACCTTCCTCCCAGGCCAATCTGCACATCTTCCACATCCATTCTACTACTATCTCTCCCCCATGCTTCAGCATTTCACCACACACTCCATTAATTCCTGGGGCTTTCCCCGATTTAACTTTCTTCATTGCTTCCACAACTTCTATCCTACTGATTTCTTCCGGTCTTCTCACCTCCCTCCTTCTCCCAGCCATTCCTCAGCCACTTATACTCGCATTACTTCCATCCTCTATGTTCAACAATTCCTTAAAGTGTTCTCTCCATCTGCTCACTTTTTCTCCCTTCTCCACTAGTAATCTACCATTTTTATCTTTCACTCCCCTGCTAACTTCACTTCCACCCTGTATTACTCTTTTCACCTCTTTCCAGAACATTTTCTTACAGTCCCTCCACTTTACACTCAAATTCCTTCCAAATTCCTCATCCACTCTCTTCTTACTCTCTCTCTTACTAATCTTTTCACCTCTCTCTTTCTTTCTACATATAAGTCTCTCTTCCGCCTCTCAACTTCTTCCAAGCCCCTATTTCTCATCCATTCATTGTATGCTTTCTTCTTTTGTGCCACAGCCTGTCTCACCTCTTCAGTCCACCATGCTGTTCCTTGCACCCCCCCTCCGTCTTCTCTTCCTTCCACACACCACATCACATGCTGCACATATTTCTTCTGTAAATATCCTACACACACGTTCCACGTCTCCCATCTGCTCCAATTCATATTTGCCCAATCGTTCCTCCACTTCTCTCTTATACTCTGCCTTTTCTCATCCTCTTGTAAGCTTTCCACTCTCCTTGCAACTACTCTTTCCTCTCGTCTTTCCCTTCTTCTATTCCTCCATCTTACTTGAATCCTAATTCTGGCCACCACCAAGTAGTGGTTAGAAAGTCCACTCCCCAAACCTCTATAAGCTCTTGCATCCATTACACATCTTCGCATCCTTTCATCCACACACACATAATCAATCATTGCCTTCCATTCATTCAGTTCATCACCCACCCTTCTCATTACTCGCCATGTATACCTGTGGATCATTTTATGCCTGAAGAGGGTAATGGCTATCACCAACCCCTTCCCAGCACAAATGTCCACTAACGCACTCCCATTCTCATCTATCTCAGCAGGCACACCCCACTCACCAACTATTCCATCCACCTTCACATTCCCAACTTTACCATTCGTATCACCGATCAAAAACACTCTCTCATTCCTTCCAAACTTTTCCACGCACGCTTCTACATTTGTCCAGAACTCTTCTCTCACTCTTCTAGCACGATCTTGCGTTGGTGCATACACACACACAATCGCCCACATTTGTATTCCAACTTTCAACTTTACCCACACAATCCTTGACCGAACTGATCCATACTGTCTTATGCTCTTCTTCCATCTTTTACTCACAACTATACATACTCCTTCCTTTGCCCTCTCATTCTCACCTACTCCTGCACATATACCCCATCCATACTCCCATTCTCTCACACTCTCATCTCTCCATTTTGTTTCAGTTATTCCACATACATCCACTTTCGCACCCTCAAGCACCTGGGCAATCTCTCTCTCTTTCACCTCATCATTCGCTCCCCTTACATTCCGCTTTCCGATAACCATGTCCTTTGTCCGGTCCTTGGTCGTCATCGTTTGGTCAGTCCTTGTCTGAGGCTTATTGTTTGTTTTTTTTGTTAGTTGTTTTCCGGGGAGGGGCACTAACCTTTCACCAACCCTTTTAGTCGCCTTTTACGACAAGCAGGGATACTGTGGGAGTATTCTTGAAAACCCCCCTACCACCAGGGATATATATATACATATATATATATATATATATATATATATATATATATATATATATATATATATATATATATATATATATATATATATATGTATGTATATATATATATATATATATATATATATATATATATATATATATATATATATATATATATATATATATATATATATATATATATATATATATATATATATATATATATATATAAAGATGTAAGAGGATGGAAGGAAAGAAGGATGGAGGAGAGGAAAGGACAAGCACCCGACAGCAGCACTACATTGTTCACCCCGTTTTATATATATTGTTATATGGCCTATGATTTCATCATCCTTTGTATAATTCTAACGTACAGTATGCTGCATGTTTGATCACGATTCGCCTCGTGGCTTCCACAGTGACCAGGCTTGCGTGTTCTACCTCACTCCCCCCTTCTGCCCCTTATAGTAGAGTAAGTCGTTCTTTCTGTTGTTCAGAGCAGGAGTGTAAACTCTTCGTCCTCTGTGCCCTCATTTGCGCGTCCTTCTTGCAAGTTGAATCAAGCTCTGCCGGCCCCCTATATAATGAGCTCAGTCTCTGCATTAGGGCCACTTAGATCTACTCCTCATTTTGTTCACATCTCTGTCCTCCCCTGTATAGTGTATTATTATTGTGAGTGCTCAGGAAGTCTCCAGCCATCTAGCAGCTGTATAATTTGAGTGTAAGTGTTATTACCATTTTTCTTGTACTGTATAGACTGAGGCGTTAATTCGTAGGCCTGGTAACGTTTTTGTGATTCATGTAAAGTTTCTAATGTCAGCCAGTGTGAGTAGTGTTTTGTTGTTGTTGTTGAAAGATTCCCTGCACATGTAGTGCAGGCCAGGCCATACATTAGCCCGGTCAGTGGTGTTTGGGTTGATTAAAAAACGGTAAGTGGGGAGGACAGGACCTGGGGATTGCCCAGCACACACGTCCTGTCTCCTGACTGGCTTTGTGGTGTGTGTGAGTGTTTTGTATCTGTGATAATATTATATCTTACTTTAACTGAGCATTATCCGGTTTTCTCATTTTATCAGGGCTGACCTAGATAAATTTGTTCTTGCTAAATTCGTGTTAATAGAGGCTATTGCAGTTAACCATATACTTAACCTGTTTTTGCCATTACATTATCCTTATGAGTCCTGAATGTTTAGTTGTTAGTTTGAGCATTAAACTTTATCTTGTAATTTTACCTAAGTCTTCTGTTTTGAACCTGGAACTTTGCGGGACAGTAGTGATTTTAGTATTCCCACCTGAAGTGTTCATTATCTCTCTCTCTTCCGTAACATAAATTTGGCGACCTATTATCAGGATATTAGGATATTATCATAAGGATATTGCTTGATATTTTGTGACTGTGATTTATTCATGATGTCTGCTATTACTACTCTTGATGAAGCCAAAGATTTTTTGTCAAATGTGCAAACAGTGTGTGATGTAGAAAACAGAACAAAGAATGAACTTAAGCTTGTTGCTCAACAATTGGAAATTGCTGTTCGCTCTCATCATTCTAAAGATCAATTTGTTGACATGATTAATAAAAGCTTGTTTAATGTAACTCCTCCAGATGAGCAAATGCAGATTGAAATAGCTAAGTTACAGCTAGCCCTGCAGGAGGCTCGTGCTAAGGAGGCTGAGTTTCAGGCTCGTGCTAAGGAGGCTGAGTTTCAGGCAAATGCTAAGGAGGCTGAGTCTCAGGCTCGTATTCAGGAGGCACAGGCACAGGCACAGGCTCAGGCACAAACTGAACTTGCTAGGATTCAGGCAGACCATGAGTATCGCATGAAACAAGGTGGAACTGGATCATCTAGCTCTGATGAATTTGATGTGGCTAAAAATGTTAAACTTGTCCCTCCTTTTAATGAATCTGATTTAACAAAGTATTTTCAGTTGTTTGAGAGGGTAGCTACAGGTTTTAATTGGCCCAAAAACTATTGGCCAGTACTCCTTCAGAGTGTTCTCACCGGTAAAGCTCAAGTAACTTATGCATCTTTGCCTCAGGATCAATCTGATAATTATGATGTAGTTAAGAGCTTGATTCTTAAGGCCTATGAGCTTGTTCTTGAAGCCTATAGAGTAAAATTTAGGACAACTTATAAGCAAGATAAGCAATCCCATGTTGAGTATGCAAAAATCAAAGAAGGTCTGTTAGAGCAGTGGTTAAATTCTAAGAATGTAAATTCTGATTTTGATACATTTAAGCAGATGATTTTGCTGGAGGACTTCAAAAGGTGTATTAATAAAGATGTAAGCCTATATCTTGATGAGAAAAGAATAGATAAACTGTCTGATGCTGCAGTTTTAGCTGATGAATATGTTCTCACTCACAAGAGATATTCTAAAGAAAAAAGGAAAGCTGAGAGTAAGTACGTTGCCTCTACTCAGAGTACAGGTAACAGGAAAGAGAATAAAGATGATGTTTCTCAGGAAGTAAATACCAGCTTCACCTCTAGATTTCAGAAAAGTAAATGTACTTATTGTAGTAAGCTTGGTCATACTACAGAGAAATGTTTCAGGAGACAGTGTGATGTGAACAAAAAGGAGTCTTTAAATATTCAGTCAATTGGTCTAGTGTCCACCCTTGAGAGTTCCCAGAATTCTTTAACCGAGTTAACTTAACCTGCTTTGAGGAGTAAATTAAATTCTCATGATGAAGCTCCTCTTTTGAGCAGTAACGTGGGTGACAGTCTCAAGAGTTCATGTGCTAATTTCCTGTCTGATGGTTTTGTCAGTCCTCTGGACAATAATGACAGGAAATCAGTTAAAATATATCGTGATAAAGGTGCTTGACAATCCCTTATGCTGACCAGTGTTCTAGGCTCTAATGTTAATTCCTCTGATGAAACTGTAATCTTACAAGGTGTAAGGAATAATTACTTCTCTGTCCCTCTGTGCAGAGTGAATTTAGAGTCTGGTTTTGTTAATGGTTCCTTTATGGTTGGGTTGGTTGAGACACTCCCAATGTCAGGTGTAACTTTCTTACTTGGAAATGATATTGGTGGAAGTCAAGTGTGTCCAGCTCCTCAGTTGTCTAGTGAACCAGTGACTGCGACCCAGGATTGTAATATCCCTGAGGTGTTCTCTCCATGTGCTGTCACTAGGGCTAAGTCTAAAGTTACTGGTGACTTAGAGGATAATGATGATGATGATGTTATCCTAGCTGACACTTTTCTTGCTAATTTGGACCACTCACCAGATGAGGCTTTACCCCGTAGTGGTGATAATTTGTCTCGTCAAGAGTTGGTTGAGTTGCAGGTTGCTGACCCTGAGTTGAAAGGTTTAGCTAACTCCGCTTGCAGTGAGGAAGAGTCAGCTGGTGCTTCTACTTGTTATTATATAAAGCCAGGAGTACTTATGAGAAAGTGGAGACCCCCAACAGCATCAGCTGACTGTGAATGGGAGGTTGTACATCAAGTTGTCATCCCTCGTGTTTGTAGGCAGGATATCATTAGAGTGGCACATGATTCCAGTTTGGCAGGACACCTTGGAGTGAGGAAGACTGTGGCACGCATTTTGAAACACTTCTATTGGCCAGGTATCTTCAGAGATGTTTCCTGGTATTATAAGTCTTGTCACACCTGTCAAGTTGTGGGGAAGTGTAATCAGACCGAAAAGGTTGCACCTCTAGTTCCCATTCCTCCTTTTGAGGCTCCATTCACCCGTGTGTTGGTGGATATTGTGGGCCCTCTTCCTAAGACTTCTTCAGGATTTTCTTATGTGTTGACCCTGATTGATATGGCTACTCATTATCCTGAAGCCATTCTACTTAGAAATATCTCAGCAAAGAACGTGGTTAAGGAAATGCTAGGGTTCTTCACCAAGTTTGGTCTGCCCAAGGAGGTACAGTCAGACCGGGGAAGTAATTTCATGTCAAATGTTTTCAAGCAGTCTCTGAAAGAGTTGGGCATCACCCAGATCACGTCTTCAGCTTACCATCCCCAGACCCAAAGAGCGTTGGAGAGATATCATCAAACACTCAAATCGATGCTCAGGAAATAAGTTTGGAACATCAGAAAGACTGGGATAAAGGTCTTCCATTCGTTGTATTTGCCGCAAGAGAATCTCCAAATGAATCATTGGGCTTCTCACCCTTTGAACTACTGTTTGGCCATGAAGTAAGAGGACCCCTTAAGCTACTCAAGGAATGCTGGCTGTCGGAGGAAGATGACGTCAACCAGCTGGAGTATGTGATGAAGTTCAGAGAACGGCTGTCCACTGCTTTACAGCTGGCGAGAGAGAATTTAGGAGCTGCTCAGGAGAAGATGAAGATTTGGTATGATAAGAAGTCCAGGTTACGCCACTTTCAGCCAGGAGATCAGGTTTTGATTCTGCTACCAATGCATGGGCAACCTCTTCAAGCCAAGTTTAGTGGTCCTTATTTCGTGGAGAAGAAACTCAGTGATGTCAACTATGTCATCGCCACACCAGGTCGTAGAAAGAACAAGCAACTTTGTCACATCAACATGCTAAAGTTATATCACAGGCGGGACGAAAATAACCCAGTCTGTACTGTAGCTGTTCCACCCGAGTCTGCAAGTGAAGCTCTCCCATGCAATATGTGCCTGAGTGATAGTTTGGGGAAGAATCCTGATATCATGAATGATCTCCAGACTAAGCTTTCTCATCTAGCTCCCGAGGAAAGGCAGGAGTTTTCGGCATTACTGCAGGAGTACCCGCAAGTGTTCCGTGCCACTCCAGGAAGAACCACTGTGTTGATGCATGATGTCGATGTTGGAGACGCAAAGCCAATTCAACTGCCTCCTTACCGTGTGAACCCAGTGAAAGTTCCTCTCATCCAGAAGGAGCTTGGCTACCTGTTGGACCACAAGATGATTGAGCCCTGTCAGAGCGAGTGGAGTTCTCCTGTCACTCTAGTCCCTAAGCCAGGTGGGTCACAGCGGCTTTGCATCGACTACAGACGTGTTAATCAGATAACCAAAACAGACACTTACCCTCTCCCTCGCGTGGAAGATTGCATAGACAAGATCGGAAAGGCTAGGTACATAAGTAAGTTTGATTTGTTAAATGGATACTGGCAAGTACCTATGACTGAACGTGCTAGGGAGATCTCATGTTTTGTAACACTAGGAAAGACTTTTACATGTTCTGTAATGCCATATGGTATGAAGAATGCACCAGCCACTTCTCAGAAGCTCATGAATGTTGTAACAGAGGGTTTGGCAGGGTGTGTTGTTTATATTGATGATGTATTAATCTTCAGTGACAACTGGAATGATCACCTATGCCATGTCAGTAAATTTCTTGAGCGTTTGGTTCAGGCTAATCTTGTAGCTAATTTATCAAAGTGTGAGTTTGGTCAAGCTAAAGTTCAGTACCTTGGGAACGTAATTGGTGATGGACACGTTGCACCACCAGGAGCTAAGGTTCAGGTTATAAGTGACCTTCCCAGACCTAAAAGTAGGAAAGAGCTTCAAATATTTTTGGGAATGGTAGGTTATTAGAGGATATTTGTTCTTAACTTTTCAATTCTTGTATCACCACTTACAGACCTACTGAAAAAGGGAGTTAAATTTGTCTGGACCGATAACTGTGAATCCTCTTTCAGTAAACTTAAAGCTATCCTATGAAGTCAGCCAGTGCTCGCTACTCCAAATTTTGCTAAGCCTTTTAAGATGCCTGTTGACGCAAGTGATACAGGAGCTGGGGCTGTTTTGCTGCAAGAGGATGATCAGGGTATTGAACACCCTGTATCTTATTACAGTAAGAAGTTCACTCCACCTCAGAAGAACTACTCAACTATTGAGAAAGAGCTTTTGGCCTTGATTTTGGGTTTACAGCATTTTTCATTTTATTTGTGTTCTGGTTTTGACCCCATAGTCATTTATACCGATCATAACCCACTGAAATTCCTTAGTAAGTTTAAAGATAAAAATCAGAGATTGACAAGATGGAGTGTACTTCTTCAGGAGTATTCATTAGACATACAACATGTCAAGGGGAAAGAAAATGTTATTGCAGATTGCTTATCTAGACTTTAGACAGATTGTTTTAAAGTAATAAGAAATTTCCTTTGTAAATTTCTTTTTCTTTGTGGGGAGGTGTTACATAGCCTATGATTTCATCATCCTTTGTATAATTCTAACGTAGTGTATGCTGCATGTTTGATCACGATTCGCCTCGTGGCTTCCATAGTGACCAGGCTTGCGTGTTCTACCTCACTCCCCCGTTCTCCCCCTTATAGTAGAGTAAGTCGTTCTTTCTGTTGTTCAGAGCAGGAGTGTCAACTCTTCGTCCTATGTGCCCTCATTTGCGCGTACTTCTGGCAAGTTGAATCAAGCTCTGCTGGCCCCCTATATAATGAGCTCAGTCTCTGCATTAGGGCCACTTAGATCTACTCCTCATTTTGTTCACATCTCTGTCCTTCCCTGTATACTGTATTATTATTGTGAGTGCTCAGGAAGTCTCCAGCCATCTAGCTGCTGTATAATTTGAGTATAAGTGTTATTACCATTTTTCTTGTACTGTATAGACTGAGGCGTTAATTCGTAGGCCTGGTAAAGTTTTTGTGATTCATGTAAAGTTTTTAAAGTCAGCCAGTGTGAGTAGTGTTTTGTATCTGTTATAATATTATATCTTACTTTAACTGAGCATTATCCGGTTTTCTCATTTTATCAGGGCTGACTTAGATAAATTTGTTCTTGCTAAATTCGTGTTAATAGAGGCTATTGCAGTTAACCATATATTTAACCTGTTTTTGCCATTACATTAGCCTTATGAGTCCTGAATGTTTAATTGTTAGTTTGAGCATTAAACTTTAACTTGTAATTTTACCTAAGTCTTTTGTTTTGAACCTGGAACTTTGCGGGACAGGAGTGATTTTAGTATTCTCACTTGAAGTGTTCATTATCTCTCTCTGTTCCGTAACAATATATATATATATATATATATATATATATATATATATATACACAGTAATCCCTCTACTTTCCGGACGCCCACTTTCCAGACATCCCCACTTACAGGACATAATCGTCCCGGTATCCAATTTTCCCAAAATTGTCCAAAAACCGCAAAAAAATAAAAAAATAAAAAATTTTCTGCCTGTAATTTGAACTTGGCGCGCGGGGTGCGGGACAGCTTTGTTGTGGTGCGTCATTCCTCCGACGTCCACTAGAGCACCCCTGCATCCTTCCCACTTTCCACCTGTGTCTTGTTGTGAGTGAATGCTCGTCGTCATGGCTGCCCACTTGCTTGCTTTTGTGGTGGTGCCTTACATGCTGCAGGCACTCCTGCTGCTCTCATGCCTCTCCTTCGTGTGTGTGATGATGGCCCCGCCGCCTCAGAAGAGGAAGAGAGTGGTTCTGACTATGGAGAGGAAGAGGGAGATATTGGAGAAAGTAGATGCGGGATGGTCTTAGTCACGCATCCTCCGTGAGTTCAACCTGGCCCGATCTACTTTGTTTGATATTAAGAGATCCCGAGACAAACTCATGCAGTACACGGCTGACTTCTCATCGAAAAGCAAATGCAACGTGGAGAGGAAGATGATGTTTACTCCCAAGTTTGCTGAAGTCGACCGCTCCACGTTGATTTGGTATCGACAGCAACGTGCTGCTGGTTTGATGGTATGTGGTATGGAGCTGAAGGCTGCTGCTGAGAAGTTCGCAAGGCTTCACGACGCCCTAGACTTCAAGGCATCCGAAGGTTGGCTCTTCGCGTTCAAGTTACGACATGGCCTTACCAACCGTAAGTCTCATGGCGAAGCTTTGGACACCAACGAGGATGGAGTAGAGGAGTTTCGGCACAAGGTGAAGGGGTTGATCGATAGGGAGGCCCTCACTCTCAGTGAAGTCTACAACGCTGACGAAATTGGTTTATTCTATCGCTCTTTGCCTACGAACACTCTAGCCGAGGAGACGGAGAAGTGTGTACCTGGCCGCAAGCTCTCCAAGCAACGGATATCTGCTTTGTGTTGTGCCAATGCTAACGGCATGCACCGGCTTAAGCCCGTTATTGTTGCCTGTGCAAAGCAGCCTCGGTGTCTTTGTGGGGTGATGGATGTCCTCCCTGTCGTCTGGTACCATTCCTTGAAGGCATGGTTCACAGCCCACATCTTCAAAGACTGGTTCCATCGCCATTTCGTCAAGGAGGTCTTACATTACCAAACGGAGAAACTGGGAATCCCACGCAACCAGGTAAAGGCCCTCCTTCTCCTCGACAATGCACCTGCCCACACGTGCGACAAGGACTCAGTGGCTGAGAATGGCTGCATTAGGTGCATGTTTCTGCCACCTAATACTACTGCTCTCATCCAACCAATGGACCAAGGAGTGATCATGGCAACGAAGCACCTATACTGACGGAAGTTCCTGGACGAGGTGATGGTTGTTCTCGAGGACGAGAACGAGTGCAGGGAGGGATGGGACACGCAAGGCCAGCAGACTTTGGAAAACCTTCGCCGCTACAACATCAAGTCTGCCATTTACAACTGGGCCAGTGCATGGAAGGAAATCCCTGTCAAGACTCTAGAAAATGGTTGGTCTCGTCTGCTTCTCGGAATGGATGTGGAGTACAATTTCCTAGGTTTCGACATGGATGACTTCCATGCACGTCTATGTGCGCACGGTGATGATGTTGATGTGGACGAAGTGTGTGAGTTGTTGGATGACGATGAGGGCGATCCTGGGTATCAGACCCTGTCTGATATCGAGATCGCATCTTCAGATGCTGGTGTCAGTACCCAGTTTGAAGATTCCGACAAGGACGGGGACGATGATGAGGACTCCTCTCAGCATGACATAACTCCAGCCATCCCCAAGCTGAGTGCATTCCGGGAACACCTAGAGTTAGTTTTGGACTACCTGGAACACTCAGACTGCGACAGGGAGATGGGACCCTCGGGACTTGTGGAGGAAGTGCGTGCTTTCAGGCAGCGCATCGTTAATCGTCAGAATCGTTGTTCCTTGCGTCAATCAATGATTGACAGCATTTTCAGGCTAGTGACCCCCGCTGTGCCCAGCCCTGGCTGCACTCTGTTGCCTCCCCAAGACAGGCCCTCATGCTCCGAGCCATAGCCCAGCACATCAGCCACGGTGGAGTCACCGCTCGATGTGAATTTGCGTCTATCTTCAGAGTCGTCTGCAGTGGGTACGCCATCACCACAACCCAGCGACGCACCCCTAGGTCACCTCCCAGCGATACACTCAGACTCTGACAGAGATTAAACGGCAAGAACTTCTCCACTAGACCACACGGGAATTAGTGCTGTGCAGTGAGAGAAAAACAGTGCATACAGTATTGTTAAGAAATTAGAAATTTGAGTGAAAAGGCAAACAATTTTTTGACAAAATTTAACGTAAATAAACTTGTGATTTGTTTTGAAATTGGTTTTATGAGTGCAACACTTATTAAATTGCAATGGAGCATAAGTAAGACAAGAGTGCGCAGTGTGAAGAGAATGGACTTCTGAGTGCGAATGACTAAGTTCAGTGCAAGACTTCATGAACAGTGTACTGCAAATGTTTCAGGAAATCCTGCTTACTGTCAGAGACTGAGAGGAGGCGGTTATTCATCGAGATGGCCATGGACTTGCTGTAAGTAGGCAGAATGTTTCATACTGTACTGTACTGTATTTTCCATATTATACTTACCTCAAACACCTCATTTCACTCTTTTATGTCCCTTATTGGTGTGAATATGTAGTGTCTTAAGTGCTATGCATGTGCAGAAGGGAGGTGTTTTTCTGAGTTAGGCTAGGTTAGGATCCATAACTACCAGTCCAGGAGCCAGGGACTTGCAAGTACCCAGAATTTTTAATATTGTATAAACGTACCTCAAAAACCTCATTTTATGGTTCTTTTGCATTTATTTCAGTTTTTTATGTCCCTTACTGGTGTGATTTAGGTCTTAAATAGGTGCTATGCATGTCCAGAGAGAGTTGTATAGGAGTTTTTCTGAGTTAGGGTCCATAAGTACTAGTCCAGGAGACTATTGTCCACTATCCGGACAGGACCACTTTCCGGACATGCCTTTGGCTCTGTTACGTCAGATAGTGGAGGGAGTACTTATATATATATATATATATATATATATATATATATATATATATATATATATATATATATATATATATATATATATATATATAAACCCCCCTGGGGGTAGGGGGGTTTTTCAAGAATACTCCCCCAGTATCCCTGCTTGTCGTACAAGGCGACTAAAAGAGCTGACGGAGAGTTAGTGCCCCTCCCTGGAAAACAACTAACTAAAAAGACAAACAAGAAGCCTCGGACAAGGACTGACCAAAAGATGACGACCAATGACCGCACAAAGGACATTGTAATCAGAGCATGGAATGTAAGAGGTGCGAATGTTGAGGTGAAAGAGAGAGAGATTGTCCAGGTGCTTGAGGGTGCAAAAGTTGATGTATGTGGAGTAACTGAAACTAAATGGGGAGGTGATAGGGTGAAAGAATGGGAGTATGGATGGGGTATATGTGCAGGAGTAGGTGAGAATGAGAGGGCAAAGGAAGGAGTGTGTATAGTTGTGAGAAAAAGATGGAAGAAGAACATAAGAGAATATGAATCAGTTGGGTCAAGGATTGTGTGGGTAAGATTGAAAATTGGAATACAAATGTGGGCGATTGTGTGTGTGTGTATGCGCCAATGCAAGATCGTGCAAGCAGAGTGAGAGAAGAGTTCTGAACAAATGTGGAAATGTGCATGGAAAAGTTTGGAAGGAATGAAAGAGTGTTTTTGATCGGTGATATGAATGGTAAAGTAGGGAATATGAAGGTGGATGGAATAGTTGGTGAGTGGGGTGTGCCTGCTGCGATAGATGAGAATGGGAGTGCGTTAGTGGACATAAGTGCTGGGAGGGGGTTGGTGATAGCCAATACCCTCTTCAAACATAAAATGATCCACAGGTATACATGGCGAGTGATGAGAAGGGTGGGTGGTGAACTGAATGAAAGGAAGGCAATGATTGATTATATGTGTGTGGATGAAAGGATGCGAAGATGTGTAATGGATGCAAGAGCTTATACAGGTTAGGGGAGTGGACTTTCTGACCATTACTTGGTGGTGGCCAGAATCAAGATCCAAAACAGATGGAGAAATAGAAGAAGGGAAGGACGGGAAAGAGTAGTTGCAAGGAGAGTGGAAAGGTTACAAGAGGATGAGAAAAAGCCAGAATATAAGAGATAAGTGGAGGAATGACTGGGCAAATATGAATTGGAGCAGATGGGGGATGTGGAAGGTGTATGCAGGATATTAACAGAAGAAACATGTGCAGCATGTGATGTGGTGTGCCGGATGAAGAGAAGACGGAGGGGGGTGCAAGAAACAGCGTGGTGGAATGAAGAGGTGAGACGGGCTGTGGAACAAGAGAAGAAAGCAAACAATGAATGGATGAGAAGTAGGGGCTTGGAAGAAGTTGAGAGGCGGAAGAGAGAGCTATATGTAGAAAGAAAGAGAGAAGTGAAAAGATTAGTAAGAGAGAGAAAGAGGAGAGTGGATAAGGAACTTGGAAGGAATTTGAGTGTAAAGTGGAGGGACTGTAAGAAAATGTTCTGGAAAGAGGTGAAGAGAGTAATACAGGGCGAAAGTGAAGTTAGCAGGGGAGTGAAAGATAAAAATGGTGAATTACTAGTGGAGAAGGGAGAAAAAGTGAGCAGATGTAGAGAACACTTTAAGGAATTGTTGAACATAGAGGATGGAAGTGATGCAAGTATAAGTGGCTGGGGAATGGCTGAGAGAAGGAGGGAGGTGAGAAGACAGGAAGAAATCAGTAGGATAGAAGTTGTGGAAGCAATGAAGAAAGTTAAATCGGGGAAAGCCCCAGGAGTTGATGGAGTGTGTGGTGAAATGTTGAAGCATGGGGGAGAGATAGTAGTAGAATGGATGTGGAAGATGTGCAGATTGGCCTGGGAGGAAGGTAGAGTTCCGGAGGATTGGAAGTCTGGTATAATTATTCTTTTGTACAAAGGAAAAAGGGGAAAAAAAAGTGTGTGGTAATCATAGGGGCATTTGTCTTCTTAGTATAATAGCTATTGAAAAGTGTATGGTAGGATACTTATTGACAGAATTAGGGAAATAACAGAGGAATTAGTTGGAGAAGGACAGGGAGGCTTTAGAAGGGAAGAGGTTGTGTAGATCAGATATTCATTCTTAGAGCTTTAGTGGAAAAGTTTCTAGAGAAGGGAAAGAAGATGTATGCGGCTTTCATGGATTTAGAAAAAGCATATGACAGGGTGGATAGACAAGGATTTTGGAAAGTATTAAGAATATATGGAGTAGATGGGAAGTTGTTGAATGCTGTGAAGAATATGTATGATGGTGCTAATGCTGCAGTGTGTGTGGATGGTGAACTGAGTGAATTTTTCTCTTTGAAGGTTGGGTTGAAACAGGGATGTGTCATGTTTCCATGGTTGTTCAATCTGTACATGGATGGGGTAATAAAAGAGGTACAAGGTAGGATAGTGGATGTTGGAGTGGCCCTGGTGGGAGAGGGTAGTGTTTGGAAACTCCCTGTACTGTTGTTTGCAGATGATACTGTGTTGTTGAGTGAAGACGAAGGGGAGCTGCAAGGCTTGGTGGATGAGTTTGAGAGAGTGTGTAAGAAATGGAATCTAAATGTGAATGTAGGGAAGTGTAAAGTGATGGTCTTTGAGAGTGGTGAAGTCAGTGAATGTACAGCAAGGTTGGATGGTGAGGAATTGGAAAATGTGAGTACGTTTAAGTACTTGGGTAGTGTGATGAGTAAGGATGGAGGTTTGGAGGGTGAAGTACTTAAAAGGGTACAGCAGGGAAGAAAGGTTGCTGGTTCCTTGAAAGCAGTGATAAGAAACAGGGAAGTGAGCATGAAAGTGAAAAAGTTACTACATGACAGTATTGTGATACCAACTCTAACTTATGGAAATGAAGCTTGGACGTTGTTGGAAGAGCACAAGTCAAGAGTGAGAGCAGTGGAAATGAGTTATTTAAGAGGAGCCTGTAGAGTCACATGGAGAGACAGGCTAACAAATGAGGATATAAAGGAGCATTGTGGTGTTGATGTGGATGTGATAGGAAGCGTTAGGAGGAATACACTGAGGTGGTCTGGCCATGTGGAGAGGATGGAGGGTGAAAGACTGACGAGGAGTGTGTATGTGAGTGAGTTGGAAGGGGGGAGAGGGAGGGAGAGGCCAAGGATGAGATTGAGGGATGGGGTGGAGAGGTATATGAGAGAGGGGGGTGTGAGTTGGGAGCAGGGCAGTGAAATGGTGGGGGACAGGGTGACTTGGAGGCGATTTGTTTGTGGGCACCCCGAACGGGATTGAGGCGTCTGGCAATAGATAGGTAGATGGATAGATAGATAGATTAAGCTCGGGGTTAGACAACAGATACTTATCTACACAACGTTTAAAGGTTAGTACTGTATTCCATTTTACTCTATTGGAGGGAAATTTGTTCCATATATTTACAACTATTAAAGAAGAAATGCTTAGCTTCACGTGACTGGAATCAGTTGTCAATTATTTTATGCTCACCCACTGCCTCTAGTATAAGTCAAGTGATCAAATGTAAATGTTTATCGACAGCCATGTTATCATGTCCTTTGAATATTTTGAATACTTGAATTAAATCTCCTCGTAACCTCCGTTTACTTAGGGTAAAGAAATTCAGGGCTTGTAAACATTCCTCGTATGGTTTATTTCTCAATCTAGGTATCATCTTTGTCATCAGTTGCTGTACCCTTTTCAAGTTTCTCCATATCCTGTTTACAATACGATGACCAAAATTGAACGCAGTAGTCCAGGTGTGGGCGTACTAAGGAATTATATACAGTAGAGTGAGGGTGATATTATCGGATTTATTTTTAAATGAACTACCTATAAATCCAATCAATTTATTGGCTTTTTCACAGCTTCTGTTCATTGTTTGTTTGGTTTTCGATCGTCAGTTATTATAACTCCTAAGTCTTTTTCATGGTTTATCCTATCAAGTTTGACATTATTCATGTTATAAGTAGCTCTTACATTTTTACTGGCAATGTTTTGCACTTTACATTTATTAATATTGAAATCCATTTGCCATGCTTGGGCCCAGTTAAACAGTTGATCAAAATCTCTCCGAATTGCCTGCCTTTGCAATGCTGTATCTGCTCTGTTACTTTTTTTAGTATCGTCAGCAAATTTTGAAATCTTACAGCATAAACCGTCATCAATATCAGTTATTATAACTCCTAAGTCTTTTTCATGGTTTATCCTATCAAGTTTGACATTATTCATGTTATAAGTAGCTCTTACATTTTTACTGGCAATGTTTTGCACTTTACATTTATTAATATTGAAATCCATTTGCCATGCTTGGGCCCAGTTAAACAGTTGATCAAAATCTCTCCGAATTGCCTGCCTTTGCAATGCTGTATCTGCTCTCTTACTTATTTTAGTATCGTCAGCAAATTTTGAAATCTTACAGCATAAACCGTCATCAATATCATTTATATATATTAAAAAAAGAATAGGACCTAATACTGAACCCTGCGGGACTCCATTTGTAACGTTTATCCAGTCTGACTCTTTTCGATTTATATCAACTCTTTGCTTTCGTCTGGTAAGCCAATCGAGGTAAACAACATCAACAGATTTAGTCCAACAGATTTGTTAGGCAAGAGCAATTATTTTGAAACCCATGTTGCAAGATTGGATGAGATTGTTTTGTTTCCAAGTGTTTCACAAACTTGTCTCTGATAATAGTTTCAAGCAATATGCAAGCCACCGATGTTAAACTCACTAGGCAGTGGTTTTCTGGTTGTGCTCTGTTGCCTATTTGAATATTGGGAGCACGTTAGCAAGCTTCTATTCATGTGGCACCCTACTGTTCTTCAGTGATAAGTTAGAAAGTTCAGATAAAGCTTTGATATTTCTTTCTGCGGTTCCTTTAATACACGTGGAGATATATTGTCCGGTCCCGGTATTTTATTCTCTTTTAATGTGATAACTGCAAGTAGTACGTCGCGATCACTAACTGTAATATCATTGATTATGTTGCTCTCTTCCATAGGAACTTGGGAAACAGCAGGAATCGTATGTATATTTTTTTGCTGTAAATACTGACTCAGAAAGTATAAAGAATTTTCGCCATTATAGTTTCATCAGTGTGCACTCTGATATCTGTGATTAAGTGACCGATTATTGGAGATATTTTGTTTTTGCATCTTATGTAACTGAAAAATTCTTTGGGATGTGATTTACTGACACTTGCAATATGTGCCTAAAGGTTTTTCTTACTGCATTTAATTATTTTTTTGGCTTTCCGTCGAAGGGTATCGTATTTATATTTATCATTCAGACTCTTTGTGGTAATATAATTTTTATATGCAAAATTGTTGGCTTCCAGATAATGTTTAATGTAGAAGTTCCACCATTTGGGTTTAGAGTTTTCGGTAGGCCTTCTGTTGAGCATTGGAATACATAACCTGACTGCACTGTTCTGAGTTTCTTTAAAAAAATCCCAGGCGTCATTGATATCTAGTTTCAACAATGGGATGCCAGTCACCTGCACCTACAATTGCCTATAATTTCATAAAATTTTCCCTCTTAGAGTCAGGCACTTTCTCGAAACTGAAGCGTCCTGGGACTCTTATAGGTAGCCGGCTTGTACCTAGTTTGATCTTATACTTCCTCATGTATCCTCCACTTTTAACTTTGTTTCAGTTTTTCCATCTCATTTCCTCATTTCCTATTCTGCCTTTCCGTTTTTCTTCCGTTCTGTTTTTTCTTCTATGTTCACAATATTGCATCAAGACTAGTTACAAGAGAGGTAGGAGGTGAGCTCAAGTAAGGTGGAGCGGCCTCGGACTCTACATGCGTACCGTGACTGTACCTGCACATTTATGCTTCATTTTCCTTTTCTGTCTCTGTCCTCTGTTATTTCGCATTTTTCTTTATTGTCGTCCTCTTTCTTGCTCAACTCGATCTTTACATTTCTTCGTCTATTTTGTCTTTCCTTTTTTATTATCACAAATATCCTTCGTCTTCATCCTTCTTGCTTTGTTTTTTTCTTTTTTGTATCTTACGTTCTCAGATTGTTTCTTTTCCTTTCTTCTAGTCTAATGACTTCTGCTCTATAATACAAGAAACTACAAGAAAAGTCGGAGCCAAATTTAAGTAAAGTGGAACGGCCTGAGATTCTAAGAAAGACGTCTAAAGTTTTACTCTGTCTCTTGGTTATTAATCATTTGCTTTTTCTTTTTTCTTTTTCTTTCCTTCTTCATACCCTCATACTCCTTATGTTTCTTATTACCTTTTGCTTTCGTTCTTTCCATTCATTTCATTTGTCTTTTCTGTCCTTATATTTCTTTCCTTTCACCTTTTTATCTTCTTTTTATCATCCTCTCTTCTATATTTTCTATGTTCTATCTCCCGTTCCTCCTAATATTCATTACTGATTCTCCCATTTGTCTTTACCCTTGAATATTCTCTTTTCCCATTATTTTTACCATTCTGATATCCATTCATTTACTGCCTGTATTTCTTTCTATATCTTCTCCATTTCTTTGTCCACTCTAATACAGCATCACAACAAACAAGAGACGTGCGAGAGAAATGAATTAAAGTTATATGTACTAGACTACTGTACATCACCCCCACCCCACCACCACCTCTACCATCATCATCACTATTACACATTTAACATTATCGGTAAGAAATAATATATCGATATCAAATATATCATTATCATCACAATCGCCATCAACACCATCGTCATCACCATAACAGCCACAGTCATCACTACCATCACCATCATTCTCAACATCATAACAACCCAAGTCATCATCACTAACACCTCCACTATCACTCACCTAGATCTGGGTATGATATCACAGTATCAGAAGGTACAAGACAGGCAGTAGGCGACATGAAGTAAGGTGGAGCGGCCTGGGACCCTGCTACAGGTGTACCCAGTTTGCACCTTCACCCTGCACAAAAGGACATCCTTGTCTATATTTCACTCTGTTTTCTTTCCTTTCTTATTTTTCTCCTTTTCATTTTGCCTTTATGCATTTTCTTTTCCTGTTCCCTTCATTCCCTTTCTCAATCTTGTCTTCCTTCATTTACTTTCTGTTTTTCTTTCTCATTTTCGTGTAAACAATATGTTGTCTCGGCAACTGCCAGTATATTTAGCTGACTTTGCTATTTTTACGTTGATTCTCATGACACACTCTGAACTAAATACACTACAATCGTCTGTCAGCAGTTGGAATACAATAACCGATCCGTGAACGAAGTAAAGTAAAAAGAGTATAATACACAAAGACAATAGGAGAAATATAGTGAGAGTATGGTGAAATTTTTGCACTGTACAATAGGGAGATAATGATACCTATATAGGTATAATGAAGAAAGTATGATAAATATAATATAGGTAATAAAGAGACTATGATAAGAGAATACATGTGAAGAGACTGTGATAGACTATGGCAAGTTTAATTTAAAATACTTGATAAGGAATTCATTAAAATGAAAACAGTATGACAAAGTTTAACATGATTCATAATAAAACGTCAAATATCACAGAGTATTATGGACAAAGTAAAAGACAGTGACGATAATGAAGTGAGAGTATGATAAGGCCTAATAAGAGACAGGATGGAAGAGTGGTAACCAGGAGGCGAGGATGACTGAGATGGATCTCCTCCCAGCTTCTTACTGAGCGGCGGGGATTCAAGCTGATATCAGAACCACTTCTTGTTTTCTGTACATCCGCTTACTCATCACTCCATACTTTAATCTGTCTGTTTATCTGTTTGCCAGTCCTTAAGTCTCTCTCTCTCTCTCTCTCTCTCTCTCTCTCTCTCTCTCTCTCTCTCTCTCCCTTTATTTATCTATCTATCTCCAACTACAGCAGGACATTAGGTGGCCGGGGTTCGTTGTACCGACATCATGCACCCTCAACACGATGAGGTAATTTATATTTTAATCTTGCTACCATCAGACGATTCTATTCAGCTAAGAGACCCCTGGTAGAGCAGTGCTTAATGGATTCGGTACCCAACCCTTCCAGTTCCAAAAGTCTGCCCTAAGCTGCATAAAATTGTCTGCAGATGCGAAAAAAAAAATCATGAAAAACAAGGAGATGAGACTGGCCAGAGTCCAACGGCCTGGGCCTCTGCTACCCAGGCACGGAGGTTAATTGCCTTCTTCTTTCTCCTTTTCTTCGTCACCATTGTACCCGCCACCAACGTCATCATAATCATCATGATTATACACACACACACACACACACACACACACACACACACACACACACACACACACACACACACACACACACACACAGATAGAGATAGATAAATAGATAGACAGTTAGATATAGATATAGATAGATATACTGTATATACACTTACAGTCTCTTGGTGTCCTGTCAGTCAACCTCTTGCTCCATCGGTTATCCCTTTTTCTTGCTACATGGCCTGCCCACCTCCATTCCGTGTTTTTATAACTTCTATAATATCTTTGCCTTTAGTCTGCTCTCTCACCGAAGTTGATCTTTTCCTGTCTCTTAAAGATATTCCCAACATTGACCTTTCCATTGCTCTCTGAGTACGGATTAATTTGTTTTCCATCGATTTTGTCAGTTTCCAGGTCTCACAACCATACGTCATAGCTGGAATTATACATTAGTTATATACTTTTCATTTCATACAAACTGGCGATCTACTCTTCATAATGTCTCTATGATTCCCAAAAGCTTTCCATCCAACTGTAATGCGTCTTTTTATTTCGCTGTCCTTATCTTTCTTTAGTTTTAGTATTTGTACCAGGTTATTGTATTCCTTGAATTCTTCAAGAATTTCTCCGCTTATTCTGATGCCCCTCTTTGGTGTTTGTGGATTAAACATTGCTTTAGTTTTACTCCGGTTTGAGACTTTCCCTGATCAGGTCATTTAACATTTCTTGCAATGTCTCTGCTGTTTCTGAGATTAGGACAATGCCATCTGCAAATCTTAAATGGTTTAGCTTTTCTCCATCTATGTTCACTCCTTTGTTTTCCCAGTCAACTTTTCTGAAAGTACTTTCCAGCCATGCAGTAAATAATTATGGTGAAACTGTATCTCCCTGACGGACGTCTCTCTCAGTCTTAATTTTTTCTGAGTCCTTATGTAATATAACTATAGCAGTTCCTTCTTTATATATGTTTTCGAGCAGTTTTACAATGTTCTCATTCACTCCTTGTTCCCGCAATAACTTGTAATTGCTATGTGTTCCACTGAGTCGAAAGCCATCTCATAATCAACAAAACCTAAGCACAGTGGTTTATTATATTCTGTAGTTTTCTCAATTAGCTGATTCATGGTTTTTAGACAATCAGTAGTCGAATACCCGCTTAGGATTCCTACCTGTTCACGAGCTTGGTTTTCCTCCAAATTTGTAGTTATTCTGTTCGTAAGGATTTTTGTGAAGAGTTTGTAAATGACTGATAATAAGCCAATGGGTCCATAGTTACTAAGATCTTTAGAGTCAACATTTTTGTAAATTTCCTCCAAATTTGTTGTTATTCTGTTCGTAAGGACTTTAGTGAAGAGTTTGTAAATGACTGATAATAAGCTAATGGGTCTATAGTTACTAAGATCTTTTGAGTCACCTTTTTTGTTAAGTAAAAAAAAAACTTTTGCATTACACCATGGTTTGGAAATTATCTTCTTTTTTATACACTGAGTAAATAAGTGAGCAGGCCTATTTTGTAATTCTGCTCTTGCATCCAACAGTAAATCTGCTACTATTCCATCTTCTCCCGGAGCTTTCCCTCTTTTCATATTTTTAAGAGAAATGTTTACTTCGTCTGGTGTTTCCTCAGGTATTTCACTTGTGTCAGCTGAAAAGTTAGCTGTTGGTGCTACGGACTTTGATGCATACAACTCTTTGTAAAATTCTTCAACTCTCTTCAACGTCTTATCTCTGCATTTAATGACTTCACCGTTTTTGTCTTTCAGTGTTGTAATTTGTTGCTTTCCTAGTGTCATTTTACGTCGGACTTGTTTCAGACTTTTTCCTTTTTTGTTGGTTTCTTTGATCTGATCCATGTTTCTCTTCCTTTTTTCTTCTCTTTGTCTTTTGTTGATAAGCTTATTTAATTCTGCTCTTTCTATTTCATCCTTCATTTTTTACTTTCATTTCCTTTCTTTTCCTCATAAGCTCTGGTGTCTTTTCTTAATACTTCTTGACTTTGGTTGTGTTAGGTTTTCCTACTACTTCCGCTGATTCTCTTAGCACTTTTGTTAGTCTGTCATTCAGCTCATCAATGTCACATTCAGCATTACTTAGAGCCTGAAATCTATCCCTTACTTCCAACTGAAAGGCTGCTTTGTTTTCGTTTACTTTTATTGGGCATGTCCTTTTATCTTTAATCATCATTCGTTCACTTTTGAAATCGAATCTGGCTGTGCAACCCACTATTCTGTGGTCACTTCCGATATACATATATACATACATTTAAATCGTTCATTCATATCATTATGTGATATATATATATATATATATATATATATATATATATATATATATATATATATATATAGCCGTTTGTGTGTCCACTGCAGGCCCGGCCTATCCCGACCGAAGTAGGGACGATACAGCCAATGTATCTCTACCAAGTGGCTTAGGCTGTCAAGTAGAGATTGTATGTAGGGTGAGAAGTGCTTGTAAGTGTAATTGTAATGTTGGAGTGGCTTTGGATGTGTGTGTAGTCTGTGAACAAAGTGTAATCGGCCCGTGCAAGCCGAGTGGGTGTAAGCATATTTTATAGTATGACACTGGTTCAACCACAGCACCCCTTGTGTCCGCCAATGCTGTACGTGGCCTGAGAACGCTCCCAAAGTTTATTACCCAGGCTGGGCGCGAACCTTCGTTCTTCAGTGTACGAAAACGCACCTTTACCACTGTACCACAGAGGTGTGTGTATATATATATATATATATATATATATATATATATATATATATATATATACAGATTGATTAATAGACAGATACAGTGCTATATGGACAGGCAGTTAAATAAGGAAATACATTGATCAATAATAAGTAAACAAAAGGCTGCTCAGATAGTAGACTGAACCTCGGCCACCCAACCTCGAGCTGGGAGTCAACTTTTTTTTTTTTTTTGCAACAAAGAAGGAACCAAAGGCCAGGAGCCCGCAAACCGTTTCTTCCAAGGAAAAAAAACAAAACAATACAAAAGAGAGCCAAATGCAAGATCATTTCATTTCGAGATGTCTGGACACACTGCGTTTGAAAGACTGAAGATCATAGGAAGTAAGTAATACAGACACAGGGAGACAGTTCCTGAGTTGACGTATTGCACAAATGAAGGACTGGGAGTAACGGTTAACACTTGCATTAAGTTGGACAGAAAAGAGATGAGAGTTTGTTGCTAGACGGGTGCTACACACCCGTCGTAGAGGTGAAGGAATGCAAGCAGACAGTTCAGAGGAGCAGTGACCATTGAAGCAGCGACAGAAAAGAGATATAGATGCAACAGTGCGGCGAAGAGACAGAGGTTGAAGGGAATCAGTAAGAGGAGGAGAGATAATGAAATGAAAAGCCTTTGACTCCACCCAATTGACAAGAGCTGTACGTGAGGAGTCTCCCCACACATGAGAGTTGTACACTACACAGGGGCGAATAAAACCCGCGTATAAAGTCAACAACTGTGCAGGGGTAAAGAAAGTATGGAGTCGGCTTAGCACACTTAATCACTTGGAAGCAGATTTTACAAGAGATGCAATATGAATTTTCCAAGATAAGTCCCGAGTGAATGAAACTCCAAGCATGTTCAAGGATGATGCAGAATTGAGCTGGATATCATTAAACATTAGTGGATACACCTGTGGAAGATTGTGTCGGGTTGATAGGTGTGGAAACTGAGTTTTTGATGCATTAAAAACAACAAGAATATTTTTACCCCAGTCAGAGATACGAGTCAAGTCAGACAATAGATGTGCCATAGCCTCATCCCTTGTCTGTTGAAGTAACTGCTGAGATGGACGTTGCGGGAACCAAATGGTAAAGTGAAGGGTGGAATCATCAGCGTACGAGTGGATAGGGTTAGATACACAGCTTAGGTCACTGATGAATAAAAAGAAGAGAGTTGATGACAGGACAAAGCCCTGAGGAACACCACTGTTGATAGATCTAGGAGAAGAACGATGGCCGTCTACAACAGCGACTATAGAAGGACTAGAAAAAAGCTATAGATGAAGGCACAGATAGAAGGATAGAAACAGTAAGGGGGCAGTTTGGAAATTAAAGATTTATGTCAGACTCGAACGAAAGCCTTTGCAATGTCAACTGCAATGGCAAAGCTTTCGGCAAAGTTCCGAAAGGAGGATGACCAGGACCCTGAAAGGTAGGTGAGAAGATCGCCAGTGGTGCGTCCCTGACGGAACCCATACTGACGATCAGAAGGAAGGTTGTGATAGGAAAGATGATTTAAAATTTTTCTGTTATGAATTGACTCGAAAACTTTTGAGACACAGAATATTAAAGCAATTGGACGATAGTTAGAGGGTTGGGAATGGTCACCCTTCTTTGGGACTGGCTGAATGAGCGCAAACTTCCAGCAAAACGGAAAGGTACAAGTTGACAGACAAAGGCAATAGAGTTTACCTAAGCAGGGTGTAAACACAGAAGCACAGTTCTTGAGGACACACAGGAGGAACTCCATCAAGCCCATATGCCTCGTTAGTATTAAGGCCAGTGCTGTCAGAAAATATATCAGCTGAAGAAATTTTAATGTCAGCCATGAGGAAGTCAGAGGGGGGAAGTGATGGAGGAACAGCAGCAGAATCGTCTAAGGTGGAACTGGAGGAGAAAGTCTGGGCGAAAGGATCTGTTTTATCAGTAGAAGATATAGCTACAGAGCCATCAGAGTAGAAAATAGGAGGGAAGGATGATGAGGTAAAGTTGTAAGAAGGTATTTGGCAAGGTGTCAGAAGGGGCAGGAAGAATTCGAGTTGGAGAGTTGAGAGCATTTAGTACGGATGAAATTATTTTAATAAGGCGAAGAACAGGCTTAGCACGATTCCAGGCAGAAACATAATGAAGATGTTATTCAGGGGTGGGTTGGCTCTGGTACCTTTTATAGGCCCTCTCCTTGTTGCGGATAGCATTAGAACAAGAGTGATTAAACCAAGGCTTTCTTGCAATAGTCAAAGGATATGAGATGGGAATGTACTCGTATGCTTCTATGTCCAAGAGAATAACCTCCTTAATGCGCAAAGTACACTCAGGTGTCTCCCGGCCATGGAAGCAATAATTATTCCAGGGAAAATCAAAGAAGTTCTGCCTGAGGGTCTCCCAATCCGCAGCTCCAAAGTACCACAGTCGACGTTTCTTTGGAGGGTCCACAGGCCGTACCAGACTGATAGGACAGGTCAAGGAATAAGGTTGTGATCGGAGGAGCCCATTGGTGAGAAAAGATTGGCAATGTAAGTAGAAGGATTAGTTGTAAGGAAGAGGTCATGTATGTTGGAGCTCTCACCAAGGCGGTCAGGGTGCTGTACAAACTGCTCTAGGTCATTAAGGATAGAAAAGATGTAGGCTTGTTCACCAGGTGGATCAGTGAAAGGAGAGGAGAGCCAAAGGTGGTGGTTAACACTGAAATGTCTTAGAATGGGGATTTCAGTGAATGGAGAAATGGATAGAATGTGTTCCATTGTAGAAGTAAGACAGTCGAAGAATTTTTCGTAGTCAGTAGATTTAGGAGATATGTAAACAGCATAGTCAGAGAATGACAGGAAACCCGAAGCCAAAGAGTAGAGAATTCAGAAGAATCAAGTTCAGGAACACGAGAGCAAGATAAGTCGTTGCGTACATATACACAATAGCCACCTTTGGCTGGTCCTTTCCTCCTGCTTAATACTCATCCATCCTGCCCCTTATGTCTTATCATTCATCTTTATTATCACAGTCTTTCTTTTATACTTCCATCATTATATGCTCATCATATCTATTATTATGCTCCATACGCTACCCTTTACGTCACTCACGATCTCATGGCTACTTTTGTCGTAATTTTTTTATTAATTTTTTTATATTATACTCTGTCATAGTCTTTCGTTTCTATACCTTCCCTTATCGCACTTATATATTCTATTTATTTTACCTTTTCTTTATCATCCTTTTTTAATTATACAGATATTTATTATACTCTCTGTCATGCTTTGTCATACTTTTTTCGTTGTTGACAGTTACAAGTCTTAAAAGGTCAGGCCAAGTGCGGAATGGGCCTTTGCGAACGAGTTTTAGTTGGCATAGTTGAATCCTAGGGCGATATTAGCATGAGGTGTTGATGCTGGTTTGTTATGGTATTTGGTCCATTCTTTTGGTCTGAAGATAGGAGACAGAGAGGGGGCAGAATTCACAGGCATAGTGGAGGGGCGTGAATTAGAAGAGTATAAAACGTAGATAGTAGAAACAGAAGAAGCAGGAGTGGCTTGGTATGAGGAGGAAGAGGTATAGAGAGTGAGAGGTGAGTTGAGATGAGACAATAAAGGAAGGGCTGAGGTCTAAGGTAGCAGAGGAGGTGGGTAGCGTCTTTTGTGTTTTGATACCTGAGGTGGGAAGGTTAACCAAAGAAAGGGCCATTGTAAGGGTGCGAGGGTCGTCAGCAGGAGTTGTATCAGCAGACCAAGGGAAGGAGGTGGGTGGGAATCATTTTCTAATACCACGAGTTACAGAAAAAATAATTCACTTCCCCACCCAACCACCCACGATAGAGCCCAACAAGGGGAGGCTGAAACTTGGGACTCGACGGCACCCAACAGCCCCATAGGTAGTGGGGGAAGTATACGTTTGGTGTATGATGGCCGTCTCAGAACCTATGCAACGCCCACCAGAGAGCAACTGCTTGACCCTGGCCAGCTCATGACCAGCTGATTCATCCAGTGGGTTTACACTGGGCCACCTGTCTTACCCCAACCTTCCACCAAAGAAGTGCATTGTCCGTCGTGGGGAGCAACACCCGTCCTCATTGCGGATTCATTTCCTAGATGAAAGGGTGTAGCGGGTATAGAAGATGCCACGCACGCACACACGTGGGGAGGCATAACCCTGTCCTCGGGATGACCTACACCACTAGTAGGCCTCCGTTAGTGATGTAGTGGGGGGCGGGGGATAGAGCAAGAAGTTAGTGATGCAAAAGGAAGGATGGACAGGAAGAGAGACAGGGCATGCAGAACTAGTTGAGCCATGGGCTGAGACCCAAGGCAGGGAGTCGGTATTACTAGACTTTCCCCTCCCCCCCACATAGAACCCCAACTCCCGCCTTCGATGCCCCTTCCAGAACGGTAATGGGCATGGGACTGGGAGGGAACTGAAGGGAGAATGAAGACCAAGAATGAAATCGATTTCAACTCTGATGTACGATGCCACAAAGTTATCATAAGTTCACTGTCAGGTTTCGCAGCCCATATACTGTATGCAACACAAGATGGGCATACTCACCATTTTCTTTATCCTTCCTTCCACTTCCAAAGTATTTTAGCATCAATCTGAAAAAATAAATAAATAAATAATTAAGTTCTACTTGTCTTCCTTCAGTTCCAAGGCAGATCCCAGTCCATTGTTCTTGCTTAAAAAAGGAATCTGATGGATATAACTAGGTCCTATCTCACCTGTGCCTAGACAGACTAGTTATTTCCTGGACATAACTAGATCCTATCTCAGCTGTGCCTAGAAAGACCTGTTATTACCTGGTGGACATAACTAGATCCTATGTCAGCTGTGCCTAGACAGACCAGTTATTACCTGGTGGACATAACTAGATCCTATGTCAGCTGTGCCTAGACAGACCAGTTATTACCTGGTGGACATAACTAGATCCTATCTCAGCTGTGCCTAGACAGACCAGTTATTACCTGGTGGACATAACTAGATCCTATCTCAGCTGTGCCTAGACAGACCAGTTATTACCTGGTGGACATAACTAGATCCTATCTCAGCTGTGCCTAGACTGACCAGTTATTACCTGGTGGACATAACTAGATCCTATCTCAGGTGTGCCTAGACAGACCAGTTATTACCTGGTGGACATAACTAGATCCTATCTCAGTTGTGCCTAGACAGACCAGTTATTACCTGGTGGACATAAGTAGATCCCATATCAGCTGTGCCTAGACAGACCAGTTATTACCTGGTGGACATAACTAGATCCCATCTCAGCTGTAGGGACTTACCTGCGATTCCCCGGAAAATTTTGTTGGCAGTTGCCCTGAGTTTTTTTTCTTTCCTCACCGGGATTTTTTTTCCCTTGATCTTATTTCCCCCCGGGTCTTCTTGCCCCTGAGGTCTTCTTACGTCCTATGTCTTATTACCTTCGGGGTCTTAATGGCTCCGAGGTCTTCTTTCATCCAGGGTCAGAGGTGCGCGTGCGCTCTCTCCACTCCTCCAACACCTAATGACTCGTGGAAGCTGTTGTTTGTTGTTTCGGCGAGGCCTTATATAGGTTTGGGAGCCTAATTACCACCCTGGAAGAATGTGCCTAAAAACCGCCAGGATACATAAGAAACTGTGCAACCCCCCTCCCCCCCCCAAAAAAAAAGAAAAATATGAAGCTCTGACGATAATCCAACAGTGATAAAATTCATTATAGGAACAATATGTCATGGAAATGATACCACTAAACTGAAGAGAAAAGAAAAAACACGAACAATTGCAGTAATAATAATAATAATAATAATAGTGATGATAATAACAGCGGTGATGATAATTATGACGGTGATGAACACGGTGATGATGATGATCATGAAGATCTAGTAATGTCTACCAGGTAATAACTGGCCTGTCAAGGCACAGATGAGATCACATCTAGGTATATCAACCAGATTCCTGATTTAAGCCAGAACAAAGAGCAGGGCATTGCTTTGGGGGAATTGAAACTATATGAGTATTTATACTTGAAGATGATGCTGAACTTCCTGGGAATGATGAAGGACAGTTGCAGAGAATGGGTAGGCAGGCTATCTGGAGGGTTGTACAGTACATGGTTGGCGAAACATGGCAGTGTTATGAAAGCGTACTCTAACGTGGCGGGCAACTTGTCGTGGTGAGGGAGTTTAAGATCGTCACTTGTCCTGGCATGCCGGACACCTTGCTAGTGACGGCACAAACAGGAGCTGCCACCCTCCTGGATGAGGTGGGTGGGAAGGAGTACTTCCCCAGTTTTCCTGCTTGTTTGAAGAGGCGACTAATTTTTTATTTTCCGTCTTTTTTTTTTTTTCCCCTTCTCATCTGTACCACCTATTTTTTTTTTAATACTTACTTGTTTTTGAGGCCTTTATTATCCCTCTACCCCTATCAGGTTTGATATTTGGTTTCATGACGGGAATTGTTTAAGGACTTTCCATTAACACTGACCCTTTCTCCCTCCCGTCACATTTACGCCAAGACCATTTCAACGTCAGCTTAGGGACATACGGCCATATTATGGTCTGGTGTTAGCTCTGCGTTATTCCCTCCTTCCTTGTGATAGCCTAGGGTAATCGTACTGTACATCAGTGACGAAGCCAATATAGTTCTTGGTCCTCATTCCGCCTTCAGTTATGCTTCTACGCACTTCCTTTTTGATCCTTCAGCTTCCAGTCGCACTCATTCTCGCTCTTGGTCTTTGTCTTCTCGCTTTGCTTTCAGCTACACCTTTATGTATTTTCTTTCTTTTCCCTTGCAATACTTGTGTTCATCTAAATACAATACATAGATCACTCTTACCTGTTATAAACATATTCCATAGTTCTTTCCGAAAGTAACTTCATATTCTCCTCAAAAACATCTCGCTCAATTCTGTAAGGATATGAATGCATAATTGTCTAAAAACGCAGCAAGTAAGTGTCTGCGTACAAAGACTCGTGAACAAAACACAATCACAAGTAAATTTTGCGCTTCATAAGTAATAAAATTTCAGTGAGAAGCTCGACAAACAATAAGAAAATGTTTGGTTGCCACAGATCAGAGGAACATGCATGGGTTCTTACCTGCGATGAGTGCTTGTCAGACATTTGCATCTCCGTCAATTAAAACTAGGAAAAACCCCGTACAGTTTTAAGGTAATCTTTGTTTATAATGGTGTGTGTGTGTGTGTGTGTGTGTGTGTGTGTGTGTGTGTGTGTGTGTGTGTGTGTGTGTGTGTGTGTGTGTGTGTGTGTGTGCTTTATTAGGGACCACTTCGTATTCGTGTTAATGAAATATTTCCTGAATATATATATTATCGTCTGTCTGCATTGGAATTTAGGGAGCCTGATTGCCAATGAGTACATTTTACTAACTTGGACTTTCTGCATAGACAAAATACAGGAAGATTATACACTTCTCTTCCGAAATGAATTTTTAAAAAGGTTCTTGGGAATGCAGTCCAAGTTTTCCTGTTCGTACGGATGAGAATTTCTTGTTTTTTGTTTTATTGTCCCCCCAGCAATGGAAATATGCGGTGCCGTCAAAACTCCACACAAGAATTTGCAGGTCCCGAATAACAATTCACAACTCTACCAGGTTCTTAAACCAACTTCGTCATTTATACGAGTATTTCAGTTATATTTGCACAGTTCATTCACCTCTTGGCATATTCATTAAAAAGGCGTTCTCCTAACTTGAAAAGAAAGGTTTTGTAGAAGTGACAACAAATGGAATACTAGGTGTTCCCCCAGATGCGTTAAGTTTGGGTTATATTGTTATTTTATATCCACGTATTTTATGAAATACAGTCACAGATTTTCACATATCGGTACCTTTAAAAGGCTCATACTCGGTATTACCTTCCTCACACACACACACACACACACACACACACACACACACACACACACACACACACACACACACACACACACTTCGTTTTTTTTCTTTGTTTTCTGCACACTCTTACATAAGGAGACGTACGAGGCGACATGAAGTTAGGTGGAGCGGCCTAGAACTCCACTGCAGGTGTACCGAGTTAACACCTTTGCCATTATACTTCATTATCTTTCATTCTTCATGCTTTTCTTTCTCATTCCTTAGTTTCGTGTTTTGTTTCATACTTGTTCAGCTTTTATTTTCTTGCTTTCTCAGTTTCTATATATGTTTACTTCCTAACGTTTATGTCTTTTCCTTTGTGATTTTTCTTCCTGTTATCTCTTGGCTTTCTCCTTTTGATTTCTTCTCTTATCCTTTCTGCTCTTCCCACTCCCTTTTTATTAATATGTCTTCTTTTTCATCTCTCCTTTCTCTCTTCAATTTATTACAGCAATAAAGCAAGAGGAGAAAAAGAAGCCAAGATGAGGTAAGGTGGGGCAGCCCGGGTCTAAAATAAGGGTGTCCGGAGTTCGAATCTTACTGTCGCGGCTGACTCCTTTTTGTTGCTTCTTATATTCTGTTCTCATTTTCTTTATTTCATATATACAATCTCTCTCTCATATATATATATATATATATATATATATATATATATATATATATATATATATAGACAAGGACTGACCAAACGATGACGACCCAGGACCGGACAAAGGACTTGGTAATGAGTACATGGAATGTAAGAGGAGCGAATGATGAGGTGAAAGAGAGAGAGATTGTCCAGGTGCTTGAGGGTGCGAAAGTGAATGTATGTGGAATAACTGAAACAAAATGGAGAGGAGAAAGTGTGAGAGAATGGGAGTATGGATGGGGTATATGTGCAGGAGTAGATGAGAATGAGAGGGCAAAGGAAGGAGTGTGTATAGTTGTGAGTAAAAGATGGAAGAAGCGCATAAGACAGTATGGATCAGTTGGGTCAAGGATTGTGTGGGTAAAGTTGAAAGTTGGAATACAAATGTGAGCGATTGTGTGTGTGTGTATGCGCCAACGCAAGATCGTGCTAGAAGAGTGAGAGAAGAATTCTGGACAAATGTGGAAGTGTGCATGGAAAAGTTTGGAAGGAATGAGAGAGTGTTTTTGATTGGTGATATGAATGGTAAAGTTGGTAATGTGAAGGTGGATGGAATAGTTGGTGAGTGGGGTGTGCCTGCTGAGATAGATGAGAATGGGAGTGCGTTAGTGGACATTTGTGCTGGGAGGGGGTTGGTGATAGCCAATACCCTCTTCAGGCATAAAATGATCCACAGGTATACATGGCGAGTGATGAGAAGGGTGAGTGGTGAACTGAATGAAAGGAAGGCAATGATTGATTATGTGTGTGTGGATGAAAGGATGCGAAGATGTGTAAAGGATGCAAGAGTGTATAGAGGTTGGGGGAGTGGACTTTCTGACCACTACTTGGTGGTGGCCAGAATTAGGATGCAAGTAAGATGGAGGAATAGAAGAAGGGAAAGACGAGAGGAAGGAGTAGTTGCAAGGAGAGTGGAAAGGTTACAAGAGGATGAGAAAAAGGCAGAGTATAAGAGAGAAGTGGAGGAACGATTGGGCAAATATGAATTGGAGCAGATGGGAGACGTGGAAGGTATGTGTAAGATATTTACAGAAGAAATATGTGCAGCATGTGATGTGGTGTGTGGAAGGAAGAGAAGACGGAGGGGGGTGCAAGGAACAGCGTGGTGGACTGAAGAGGTGAAATAGGCTGTGGCACAAAAGAAGAAAGCATACAATGATTGGATGAGAAATAGGGGCGTGGAAGAAGTTGAGAGGCGGAAGAGAGAGTTATATGTGGAAAGGAAGAGAGAGGTGAAAAGATTAGTAAGAGAGAGTAAGAAAAGAGTGGATGAGGAATTTGGAAGGAATTTGAGTGTAAAGTGGAGGGACTGTAAGAAAATGTTCTGGAGAGAAGTGAAAAGAGTAAGACAGGGTGGAAGTGAAGTTAGCAGGGGAGTGAAAGATAAAAATGGTAGATTACTAGTGGAGAAGGGAGAAAAAGTGAGCAGATGGAGAGAACACTTTAAGGAATTGTTGAACGTAGAGGATGGAAGTAATGCGAGTATAAGTGGCTGGGGAATGGCTGGGAGAAGGAGGGAAGTGAGAAGACAGGAAGAAATCAGTAGGATAGAAGTTGTGGAAGCAATGAAGAAAGTTAAATCGGGGAAAGCCCCAGGAATTGATGGAGTGTGTGGTGAAATGCTGAAGCATGGGGGAGAGAAAGTAGTAGAATGGATGTGGAAGATGTGCAGATTGGCCTGGGAGGAAGGTAGAGTCCCGGAGGATTGGAAGTCAGGTATAATTTTTCCCTTGTACAAAGGAAAAAGGGAAAAAGAAGTGTGTCGTAATCATAGGGGCATTTGTCTTCTTAGTATAATAGGAAAAGTGTATGGTAGGATACTTATAGACAGAGTTAGAGAAAGAACAGAGGAATTAGTTGGAGAAGAACAGGGAGGCTTTAGGAAGGGAAGAGGTTGTGTAGATCAGATATTGATTCTTAGATCTTTAGTGGAAAAGTTTCTAGAGAAGGGAAAGAAGTTGTATGCGGCTTTCATGGATTTGGAGAAAGCATATGACAGGGTGGATAGACAAGGATTGTGGAAAGTGTTAAGAATATATGGAGTAGATGGGAAGTTGTTGAATGCTGTGAAGAGTATGTACGATGTTGCGAAGGCTGCAGTGCGTGTGGATGGTGAACTAAGTGAATTTTTCTCTTTGAAAGTTGGTTTGAAACAGGGATGTGTCATGTCTCCATGGTTGTTCAATCTGTACATGGATGGGGTAATAAAAGAGGTACAAGGTAGGGTAGTGGATGTTGGAGTGGCCCTGGTGAGAGAGAATAGTGTTTGGAAACTCCCTGTACTGTTGTTTGCAGATGATACTGTGTTGTTGAGTGAAGACGAAGGGGAGCTGCAAGGCTTGGTGGATGAGTTTGAGAGAGTGTATAAGAAACGGAACCTAAAGGTGAATGTAGGGAAGAGTAAAGTGATGGTCTTTGAGAGAGGTGAAGTCGGTGAATGTACAGCGAGGTTGGATGGTGAGGAATTGGAAAATGTGAGTACGTTTAAGTATTTGGGTAGTGTGATGAGTAAGGATGGAGGTTTGGAGGGTGAAGTGCTTGAGAGGGCACAGCAGGGAAGAAAGGTTGCTGGTTCCTTGAAAGCAGTGATAAGAAACAGGGAAGTGAGCATGGAAGTGAAAAAGTTACTACATGACAGTATTGTGATACCAACTCTAACGTACGGAAGTGAAGCTTGGACATTGTTGGAAGGACACAAGTCAAGAGTGAGAGCAGTGGAAATGAGTTATTTAAGAGGAGCCTGTGGAGTCACGTGGAGAGACAGGCTGATGAATGAGGATATAAAGGAGCGTTGTGGTGTGGATGTGGATGTGATAGGAAGCGTTATGAGGAACACACTGAGGTGGTTTGGCCATGTGGAGAGGATGGAGGGTGAAAGACTGACGAAGAGAGTGTATGTGAGTGAGGTGGAGGGGGGAAGAGGGAGGGGGAGGCCGAGGATGAGATGGAGGGATGGGGTGGAGAGGTATATGAGAGAGGAGGGTGTGAGTTGGGAGCAGGGCAGTGAAATGGCGGGGGACAGGGCGACTTGGAGGCGATTTGTTTGTGGCCACCCCAAACGGGATTGAGGCGTCTGGCAATATATATATATATATATATATATATATTATATATATATATATATATATATATATATATATATATCTTTTTCCATTATTTCTCCGTTTTTTATTTTTGTTTCTCTCCTTTCAGAATATTAATCCCATTCTCGTTTTTATCTTTTATCTTTTTGTTTGTGTCCCATTCAATTTTTTTCTTTATTTACTCATTTTCTTGATTCCCTGTATTTTTTTCTTATCCTTTTAATTTTCCTTCCTCATATCTCTCTTCTCTCATTCTATCTCCCTTATGGTTGAGTATTGTAAATACAAAGCGGTAGTGCGCAGATCAGATAAGGTTATCATCATCAGTACTAACCTTTCGGACATCATCATCATCATCATCATCATTATCATCATCATCACCATCATTGTCGGTGCAATAAACTTTATGCTCATCACTTGTAACCTACATTATCATCACCATCATCCTTTTCACGATCATCATCATCACCAACGTCATGAGCATCACCATCAACATCATTAACTACTTTAGATCAAAACCACTATTATTATTACAGCATCACAGTTATAATGGCGGTAGGTCGGCTTTGAACCCTACTACGCCTGTATCAAGTTCATTCCTTCACCCTTGGTTCACACTCTCGTTTCCATCTTTCTTTCTCTTTTCGTTCACGTTTTCTTTATTTTTCTCTCAGTTCCTTCGTCTCTTCTTCTTTTCCTTGATTCATTTTCTTTCCTTTGTTCATTATTATTATTCTTTTCCATTCTGTTTCGCCTATGTTCACTTTCTTCTCTCCATTTATTTATATTTTGTTTTATTTCGTGGTTAATTCATTCACTTCACATTTTCCTCATACACTTTACTTTTTCTCTCTCTTCATCTCTTACTTTCTCCTTTAGGCTTTCCTTGCATTTCCTTTACCTTGTTTCCCCTAAACAACGTCACCATTAACAAGAGGTAGGAGGCGAGATGGTGCTGCCTGGGACTCTACTACACCTGTACCGAGCTAACATCATTACTATTTGTATCTCATTTTCTTTCTTTCCTCTTGTCATTCTTTCCTTCTTCATTTCACATTTTCCCTTTTCTCGTCTTTCTTCTTTCTCTTCCATTTTTCTTTTAGTCTACCCCTACTTTCTCCTTTTCTTGATCCTTTCTTTTCTTTTCTCTGGCTTTCTCCATTTCGTTCCTTCTATATGTTTTTTCTTGCTTCCTTTCTTTCACTTTTCCTTCTAATTAATCATTGCTTTCAACTGTCCGTCTTCACTATTGTACAACAATAATTAAAAAAAAAAGTAGGATCCACAGTGATGTAGGGTGGAGCGACCTGGGACACAAATCAAGGTGTCTGAGTTCGACTTTATCGATGAGTTTTTTTTTTTTTCATTACCTTTCCCATTCGTTTTCCTTATTTTTCCGGCTATACTCCCTATGCTTCTTATTGTCCTTCCTTGTTTTGTTTTCCATTTCCTTTTCTTCTTTCTTTCTCTTCCCCAATATTTTTTTTTAATTTTCTCTTTCCTATTTTCTTTCATTCTTCTTCATATTTCACTTTCTGGTTTTTACACTCTGTTCTTTGTAACATTTATTATTTGCTCTCTGTTATAGATTCCATTTATCTTTTTTTCTTCTTTCTCATTTTCTTTCTTTTTCCGATTTCTTTTTTCACCTTTTCCCTCTTTTCTTTATTTATTACAGTATTGCATCACAAGCTACAAGAGAGGTTGGAGGTCAGATGAACTACGATTGTTGTCCTCATTACTAAACCTATTTTTTATCAACGTCATGCAACCATCATCATCATCACCACCACCACCACCACCACCACCACCACCACCAACAACAACAACAACGACAACAACAACACATCACTATCAGCACCATCACAGTCAACATCATCACCACCACCACCACGGTTAGCTACATTAGATCAAGACCACCGGTATATTACATCATGATAAGCTACAAGAGAGGTAGGAAGCGAGATGAGTAAGTTGGGGAAGCCTTGGACTCTGCTACAGGTGTACCTAGTTCACACCTTCAACCGTATTGCCCTGGAACCTCCTTTTCTAAATAATTCTGTCTCATTTCTTTCTGTTTCCTTTTCCTTCCAACCTTTCCGAAATTTCTTGCTCTCTCTTTTCTCCTTTTCCTTTTCTTCCTTTTCTTATCTTCACTTTCTCTCAGTTCATTTCTTGTTTCCATTCTGTTCGCTGATATCCCTTTCATTTGTTCTCGTTTTATCTTTCATATTCTCTTTCTTTCTCTCTTTTTTGTGTGTTTCATTCTTTCTTTCTCTCTCTCTTTCTCATTTGCGTGTCATTAGTATGTTGTCCAGGTACTACGCAGTATATATATTTTTGACTTTGGTAAACTTACGTTGATTCTCAGTATGCCATGACTCACTCTGAACTGATTACAATCGTTTGGCGGCAGCTGCGATACAATACTAGATTCGTGAACAAAGTAAAATAAACGCAATATAATACACAGAGACAATATGAGAAATATAGTAAGAGGGAGTAATATGAAAGTACAACTAAGTATAAGAAGGACAATGATAAAAGTGTTCTAAAAGGACTAAATATGATAAAGAAAACTTATAATAAATGTTATGAGGAAAGTATCATAAAGGAAGGTACAATATGGTAAATTTTATATAAGAATAAGTATGATTGGGGAAGCCATGAGAAAGTGAATGTAATAAAGTGTAGAATATGAAGCATAATAAGAGAATTTATAAGAGTGAGATGATGAAAGAATAAGAGAAAGCCTATGATAAAGAAGGAGAATGGTAAGTGAAGGCCTAAGACGAGACAGAATGGAAGAATGATAAGCAGGAGGCGAGGAAGACAGAGATGGATCGACTCTCAGTTTGACACAAGGTGGCAGGGGTTTAACGTGAACGTGCCTGCATCGCTTCCTATTTATATCTGTGTATCTGATTTACCATGTCAGTACATATATCTTTCTGTCAATTTGTTCTGTCTCTCGTGCAAAGCAGGATGGTATAATTTTCGGCAACGCGCCTTTTACCGCAGCGCAATACTCAGGCTGTGTGTGTGTGTGTGTGTGTGTGTGTGTGTGTGTGTGTGTGTGTGTGTGTGCGCGCGCGCGCCTTAACTCCTCCTAGCCTATTTGATGGATTAGTATAAAACTTTGCAGGTAAGTTTGTCGTGTTCCTTCCACTATATACTGTTTTCCATCCATTACTTATGTGGGGTGGGGGGGAATCACCCTCCCCAATGAAATTAAAAATTCTCAGAAATAGTGAAAGCAAAGATTATATGGCTTTGATATCTTGGAATATGTTACATAATGGACTCTTGTCCGTAATGCGATATTTGAAGAGCGTGACTTTCCCTAGTGATTCCTGGGGATCAGCCCCCCTCAGAATAAAAAATAATAAATAAATAAACATATTTAGAGATAACTAAAGTGAGCAGATGGATTTCAACGGAATGTCACAGGTGCGTTCATCGGGTACCTGGGAAAGTCTTCCACTATATACAGTTTTCCAACCATGATTTTGAGGGGGTGAGCCCCCCCAGCCAAATTCTAATCTCTCAGCAATAATGAAAGGAAGACAGATATGGCTTTGATATCGTAATGTGTGTTGTACAATGAACTCTTACCCATAATACGATACTTGGCAAGCATGACCCCCATTGATTCTTGGGGGGTCAACCCCATCCTAAAAATAAAAATTATCAGAAGTAAAGGAAAGTGCGCACAATGGGTTTGAATGAAATATCTCAGGTCAGCTCACCTGGTTGCTTGATAATGCCCTCCATTACATAGAGATTTTCTCCATAATTTTCAGGTACGCCATACCCCCTTCAAAAGTTATAAATGTTTCAACGCAGGGAAAGGATGGCAGCTATGGCTTTGATATCTTAGTACATTTTGTACAATGGACCGTCATCTGCCATGCGATTAAAAAAAAAAAAAAAAAAAAAGTGATCAGAAATAGGGGAAAAATTTGAATGACATTTCCCAGGTGAGTAGGTTTGGTTACTGGGAAGGTCTTTCACTATGTACGGTTTTCCAACTATGCTTCTGGGGGTGATCTGCCCTCCTTAGTAAATTGAAAACTCTAAGAATTTTTTAAAGGACTGTAGATATGGCTTTGATATCTTAGTGTTTGTTGTACAAGGGAGTCTCATCTGTATGCGATATTTGGGGAGAATGACCCTCCCAGTGATTCTTACGGGGGTCAGGACCCCTCCCAAAAATACAGTAAGGGAAAGTGAGCACAAGGATTCCTACGAAATGGACATACATATCGCAGGATTGGCTGTACAGTTTCCATGATTTCCTTAAGGCACAGGATGAAACTGAACATCTACGATATCTGACAATAAGAATGTATCTATTTATCTATGCCATTTCATCCACCTATTAATCTATTTATCTATGTCATTTCATCCACCTATTAATCTGTTTATCTATGTCATTTCATCCACCTGTTAATCAATTTATCCATCAATATACAGCCCATCATATGATGGCTGAACTTAGTTCTACCGACATCATCAGCTGTCTGTCTGTCTGTCTGTCAGTCTGTCTGTCTGTCTGTCTGTCTGTCTGTCTGTCTCTCTCTCTCTCTCTCTCTCTCTCTCTCTCTCTCTCTCTCTCTCTCTCTCTCTCAATGGACAGATCGAAGCCAAAACTATATTAAATCCAAACTAGATCAACCCCCTCAGTACAATGAGGTAATTTATATTTTATTCTTGCCCCCACCAGACGATTTTATTCAGCTAAGAGCCCCTTAATAGAGCAGGGGTTAATGTAGATGATGTCCAACCCCTTCAGGTCCAAAAGTCTGCCCTAAGCTGCATAAAATCGTTTGCAGACGCAGAAAAATAAAACAAGAAGAATAAGACGAGACTGACCAGAGTCCAACGGCCTTGATCTCTGCAGCCTAGAAACCTAGATCGAACGTCACCTGTTGTCTCCATTTTTATTTTCATTATTATTATTATTGTGGTAGGTGGGGGCGCTCACCATCCACTCACTCGATGTAGTGCTGCTCTCGGGTGTCTACCCTTTCCTCTCCATCCTTCTTTCCTTTAATTCTCTTCCGTCTTTCTTTCCTTCATTCTTTCCTTGTCCTTCTGCCTAAGGGTGACTTTACACTCCCTCTTCTATCTTTCTTTCCTTCATTCTTTCCACTTCCTTCAGCCTGTGGGTGACTCTGCACTGAGTGACAAGCCAAATGGTTTCCTGTGCACCAGGAAACCATTTACTACGCTGGGTGGTAACCATATAACCAAATTTTGGCGCCTGGTGGTTTAGTGGGTAATTATTGCGCTCCAATCGGATTGAGCCGGTGAAGGTTTATATCCAAGGGATGGTTGGGGTTGATTGCTCATGTAATGCCACTGAGGGATTAGTGAGGCTGGTCACTCTCATCTTAAATGTCGGTACCAACTGCCTAGCCCCCGGCTCCTACGCTCCTCATGGGGCGATGTAGGATTGGATGATGATGATGATGATGATGATGATTAGTGTAATAGTTGTAGTAGTAGGAGTAGTAGTAGTAGTAGTACAGTATACTATCCTCATCGTCATTAAATGATTACTACCACCATTATCATCAATGGCAATGCAGATCAAACTAAGCAAATACAGCTTTTTATCTTCCTGTCAAAACTAACTTCACATCACCGCCACCACCGTCACTACTAACTACATTAGATCTAGGCCACCACTATAGTTCGTCCACCTTAACTTGGCAAGGATTTCGTTATTTGCATTAAAACTTTCCATAAATAACTGATATAAAAACACTTGCTACGGCTCCACATCCCTTCCATAACACTTCCTTATACTAGCATCATTTTCTAGTGTTATTTGTTATAGCTTAACATTCAAGACTAAGAGATGGATATTTTAAGCCAAGTTAAAGTGTACAGAGTATTAGACCAGTATAAACAGTATGATAGGTAGGAGGCGATATGAGGGAAGGTGCAGCGACCTGGCATTCTACTGCACCTGTACTGAGTTCAGTCCTGCACAATTAATCTTCTGAATCTCCTTTTCTTTCCTTCCCTTTCCTCTCCCTTATATTCTTCATTATTGTCTTTACTTATAATTTTATTGATTTATTACTTGTTCCCCTTGCTTTCTGTTTCATTCTTCTATACTTTTTTTCTTTCTATTTTCATTGTATATTCCTTACTGTTTTTTTTTTTCTCTCTTATATAGTACGTTGTTCTCCAGTTCATTCGGCTTTTTTTTTTTATTGATTCTCTTTTCCCGTCTTTTTACTTATATATCCAATAATAATCTTTATGCTTCTTGTTTTCCCCTCTTCCTGTCTTTATTTCTCCTCTCACACTTAATATTATTTTTTTCTTTTCTATCTTCTTTTTATTTCATTTCCTGTTTCATTATTTCCATTTAATATTCGGTTCTTGTGCTCTCAGGTCTCTTTTTTTCTTTTATCTTTTTTTTTCTTTCTTTATCATTTCTTTCTGTTTTCCTATACCTTTTTTCACTTTCCTCCTCTTTTTATTCTCTGTTATAGTACAGCATCAAATGCTACAATAGAGGCAGGAGACCAGATGAATTATTGTTGTCGTCGTCATTACTAACCTACATCAAAACTACCACTGCCACCACCACAAACTAAAAGAACATCATTATCATCACGGTCACAATAAGATACTTAAAAACTGAGAGTATCATGTAGAAGGTAGATGAGTATTTTGAAGAGAACGTCGACATTGCATGGCCGGGATTCAAGCTGAAATCATCACTATCGCATTTTTCTGTTATTATATCTTTCATTCCCTCCATTAATATATGTGAATATTCATCTGTCAGTCCGTCTGTGCATCTATCTAAGTTTACTTATACCAATCAGTCTGTTAACGTATCTGTCTATCTTTCGATCTACATATGTCTATCTGTCTGTCTATATATCTATATATCTATCTATCACTACATTAGGTGATGAGGTAATTTATATTTTATTCTTGCTGCCACCAGTCGCTTGTATTCACCTAAGAGCCCCCTAGTAGAGCAGGAGATGATGTAGACGATAGCCAACCCCTCCAGGTCCAAAAGTCTGCCCTAAACTGCATAAGATTTTCTGCAGACACAAAAATAACATGAAAAAAGAAAGAAATGCATTCGGGTGGAGAATGCTAATCGCCCGCCAGAATATGCTGTTGGGCAAGTCCAAGATTTCGGCCATATCTTGATATCCTGCAGGTTTCATGTTGATAACTCAAGCCGTTCATGTGATATAATGGCGCTAAAGGCCGGCGATAAAAACTAGTTGAACTTTGGCAGCCATTTTGGTGACTTTGACTTTGACCCCGAGTGCCCATTTTCGAACTCGACCATGATTTTGGTCATATCTTGATACCCGGAAGGTTTCATGTTAATAGCTCAAGCCGTTCATGGGAGATAATGGGCACACACACACACACACACACACACACACACACACACACACACACACACACACAGAGGCAGGCATAAACCTCATCGCTCCGCCTTCTAAAGGCCGACGATAATAAAGAGGAATTTAGACTGGCCAGCGTCAAACGGTCTGGGTCTCTGAAACCCAGACATGGAGGTCGATTGCCTTCTTCTTCGCCTACTTTTTTTTCGTCATCATCATATCCATCACAAACAACACCACCACCACTACCATCATCATCATCACTATTCAGCATCACTATAACCATCACTATCACTGGCTGTGCAGATCCATCTAAACAAACTGTTTTTTTTTTTCTTTTACCCTCGCAATCATTATTATCATCAATACTTTTTCGGTACAGTTAACTTCGAAACTGCCATACATCACCTTTAGCTGCATTAGATCTAAGCAGCCACTTTAATTCGTCCACCTTATCTTGGCGCAGGTTTTAGTTATTATGCAGCGATTTTCCCGTAGCTGAATGATAGATTAAGACTACTTCGGCTATACATCCTATCCATAACACTTCCTCCTGACTAACACCATATTCTAGAGTCTCTTGTTAAAGTTTAGCACTGAAGATGGAGTGGTGGAAATTTTAGGCCAAGTTAAAGTAGGCAGAGAATTAAAGTATTATAAGCACCAAGATAAACAGAAGGCGATATGGAGAAACGTAGAGCGGCCTGGGATTATTGTTATTATTATAGGTGTATAGAGTTTGATCCTTATTAGTTTGACCTCCGTTTATTTGCTCTCAGCCTCTTGTTCACCCAATTTTTCTTTCCTTCCCCTTTAGTTCACCATTTGTTTCATTCCTCTCCTTTTTTTTTTTTTTTTAATTCCCACTTTACTTCTCTTTCTCCTTTTCCTTCTGTCTTTTCTTTTTCGATCGAATAACTTTTCATTCCTTCTGCCTCTTCTTTTTCTTGCTTGCTTTGATTTTTTATTCCAAATTGTTTCGTTTCTGTCTTGCTTACGCTCCCTCTTTATACATCGATAAAACCTCAAGGGAAGCAGAAGCCAAAGGGCAGTAAGGTGGAGCGACCTGAGACTCTAACAAAGGTGTCTCCAGTTCGACCCTATATACGAAGAGCTCCTTTTATGTTCTTTCTTTCTCATGTCCTTTTTCTTTCTTTATCTTTCCTTGTCTCCCTTAGTACGTGATTCCTAAGTTGAATAAAATGGTCTGGTAGCAGCAATAAACTAAAAATGACGTCACCTGGATTCAAGGGGTTAACCATGATGACATATTTTTATAGTTTATTCTTGCTACGGATAAGCGATTTAATTCAGCTTAGGACAGGCCTCGTAGTGAAGGGGTCAGAGACAGTCTTCATTAATTCTTGCTGCCGCAAGACGATTTTATTCAGCTTAGCAGAGATCACCCAATACTGAATTACTGTTCTCTAGAATAGTGTAGCACTGCCATAACTAATTTTTATTTTCTAATTTACTCTATATACGCCCGACTCCGGGTATAGGTTTAACAGTTTGTTCCCTGAGGCCCAGCTGTCCTACTTTATACCATACACCTTCAACATGTCACCACTTCGGCGCTAATACCCATCGTCTATACACGTCTATACAGAATACATGCCGGGCCTGTTTCATATAGGACTGGTGTATTGGTATTAGTGACCTTGTATTTACATGTTGGAGGGTCTTAAGGTAGATGAGTAAAGTCTCTTTTAACAAAATCCAAATCAATAAACTGATCTCTGCCCCAGCAAGTAATCGAACCCGCGTCAGTTTGGACAGCAAATAACCTCTCAGCAAATACGGCCATGATTATCATCATAATCATCATCATCGTCTTCATCACTACCATTATTAACACCATCATTATTATTAGCATCACTATAATAATAATAATAATAATAATTATAATAAAAATAATAATAATAATAATAATAATTATTATTATTGCATTTTTTTTTTTTGCTATTCAGTATAATGGTAACATGAGTATCACATATTATTACATGACACGTTTTCGTCACTGTTGGATTTTCTGTAGATTTTCACGTTTTTTTTTTCTTTTTTTTTGGGGGGGGGACGTGCGGTTCTTAGGCCCACAGTTACTTGTGTAACCGGGCGGTTTTTAGGCACATTTTTCCCGGGTGGTAATAAGGCTCCCAAACCTATATAAGGCCTCGCCGAAGCTTCCACGTCACTTGCAGCCCACCTCTCGCCGAGGCAACACCTCCACCGCTGTTCCCGGCGGGACCAGACCCCCTTAGCATGACCGAAGAGAACTGGCCTGTTCCATCCACCAGGAGGGCGTCGGCCTAGGACCTGCCCACCCGGAGGTCGAGAGAGCAGTTTTCTTCCCTCCGCCTCCCTATGACCGTGTCTGGGCCTCCCTCCTTGGTCTCCATCTGCTATGGGGCTGGGCGAGTCGTTACCGCCCTTTTCCATCCAGGTCAAGTGGGTTGAGGGCAGCGGCGGGGCGTTTTCCACCTGCAGTTCTTCGTCGGCGCCTTTCACTCAACGCCGCGCCTCTCTCCACCTCTGCACGACCCGCCCTGCCCTCCACGACCGTCGTTGTGCTTGCCTGCCCTTCTTCTCACAGCCCTTCCCTGCCTTTGCTGCCTCCTCTGCCAGTCGTCGTTGTCCCCCTTATGCTCTCATTGGAGAGCCACCTTTTGTCACTTCCCTGACGAGCTCTTTGTTTGCCCGTTCCCCACCAGAGCTGTGAGGAAAATATTACAACAAACAACAGCTTCCACGAGTCATTAGGTGTTGGAGGAGTGGAGAGAGCGCACGCGCACCTCTGACCCTGGGTGAAAGAAGACCTCGGAGCCATTAAGACCCCGAAGATAATAAGACATCGGAGGTAAGAAGACCACAGGGCCAAGAAAACCCCGGGATATAAACTCCGGGGAAAAAAGGCCTCAGGGCGACTATCAGCGAATTTTTCCGGGGAATCCCTGGTAAGTCCCTACAGCTGAGATAGGATCTAGTTATGTCCACCAGGTAATAACTGGTCTGTCTAGGCACAGCTCAGATAGGATGTAGTTATGTCCACCAGGTAATAACTGGTCTGTCTAGGCACAGCTCAGATAGGATGTAGTTATGTCCACCAGGTAATAACTGGTCTGTCTAGGCACAGCTGAGATAGGATCTAGTTATGTCCACCAGGTAATAACTGGTCTGTCTAGGCACAGCTGAGATAGGATCTAGTTATGTCCACCAGGTAATAACTGGTCTGTCTAGGCACAGCTGAGATAGGATCTAGTTATGTCCACCAGGTAATAACTGGTCTGTCTAGGCACAGCTGAGATAGGATCTAGTTATGTCCACCAGGTAATAACTGGTCTGTCTAGGCACAGCTGAGATAGGATCTAGTTATGTCCACCAGGTAATAACTGGTCTGTCTAGGCACAGCTGAGATAGGATCTAGTTATGTCCACCAGGTAATAACTGGTCTGTCTAGACACGGCTGAGATAGGATCTAGTTATGTCCACCAGGTAATAACTGGTCTGTCTAGGCACAGCTGAGATAGGATCTAGTTATGTCCACCAGGTAATAACTGGTCTGTCTAGGCACAGCTGAGATAGGATCTAGTTATGTCCACCAGGTAATAACTGGTCTGTCTAGGCACAGCTGAGATAGGATCTAGTTATGTCCACCAGGTAATAACTGGTCTGTCTAGGCACAGCTGAGATAGGATCTAGTTATGTCCACCAGGTAATAACTGGTCTGTCTAGGCACAGCTGAGATAGGATCTAGTTATGTCCACCAGGTAATAACTGGTCTGTCTAGGCACAGCTGAGATAGGATCTAGTTAAGTCCACCAGGTAATAACTGGTCTGTCTAGGCACAGCTGAGATAGGATCTAGTTATGTCCACCAGGTAATAACTGGTCTGTCTAGGCACAGCTAAGATAGGATCAAGTTATGTTCATCAGGTAATAACTGGTCTGTCTAGGCACAGCTGAGATAGGATCTAGTTATGTCCACCAGGTAATAACTGGTCTGTCTAGGCACAGCTGAGATAGGATCTAGTTATGTCCACCAGGTAATAACTGGTCTGTCTAGGCACAGCTGAGATAGGATCTAGTTATGTCCACCAGGTAATAACTGGTCTGTCTAGGCAGAGCTGAGATAGGATCTAGTTATGTCCACCAGGTAATAACTGGTCTGTCTAGGCACAGCTGAGATAGGATCTAGTTATGTCCACCAGGTAATAACTGGTCTGTCTAGGCACAGCTGAGATAGGATCTAGTTATGTCCACCAGGTAATAACTGGTCTGTCTAGGCACAGCTGAGATAGGATCTAGTTATGTCCACCAGGTAATAACTGGTCTGTCTAGGCACAGCTGAGATAGGATCTAGTTATGTCCACCAGGTAATAACTGGTCTGTCTAGGCACAGCTGAGATAGGATCTAGTTATGTCCACCAGGTAATAACTGGTCTGTCTAGGCACAGCTGAGATAGGATCTAGTTATGTCCACCAGGTAATAACTGGTCTGTCTAGGCACAGCTGAGATAGGATCTAGTTATGTCCACCAGGTAATAACTGGTCTGTCTAGGCACAGCTCAGATAGGATCTAGTTATGTCCACCAGGTAATAACTGGTCTGTCTAGGCACAGCTGAGATAGGATCTAGTTATTTCCACCAGGTAATAACTGGTCTGTCTAGGTACAGCTGAGAAAGGATCTAGTTATGTCCACCAGGTAATAACTGGTCTGTCTAGGCACAGCTCAGATAGGATCTAGTTATGTCCACCAGGTAATAACTGGTCTTTCTAGGCACAGCTGAGATAGGATCTAGTTATGTCCACCAGGTAATAACTGGTCTGTCTAGGCACAGCTCAGATAGGATCTAGTTATGTCCACCAGGTAATAACTGGTCTGTCTAGGCACAGCTGAAATAGGATCTAGTTATGTCCACCAGGTAATAACTGGTCTGTCTAGGCACAGCTGAGATAGGATCTAGTTATGTCCACCAGGTAATAACTGGTCTGTCTAGGCACAGCTGAGATAGGATCTAGTTATGTCCACTAGGTAATAACTGGTCTGTCTGGGCACAGCTGAGATAGGATGTAGTTATGTCCACCAGGTAATAACTGGTCTGTCTAGGCACAGCTCAGATAGGATCTAGTTATGTCCACCAGGTAATAACTGGTCTGTCTAGGCACAGCTGAGATAGGATCTAGTTATGTCCACCAGGTAATAACTGGTCTGTCTAGGCACAGCTGAGATAGGATCTAGTTATGTCCACCAGGTAATAACTGGTCTGTCTAGGCACAGATGAGATAGGATCTAGTTATGTCCACCAGGTAATAACTGGTCTGTCTAGGCACAGCTGAGATAGTATCTAGTTATGTCCACCAGGTAATAACTGGTCTGTCTAGGCACGGCTGAGAAAGGATCTAGTTATGTCCACCAGGTAATAACTGGTCTGTCTAGGCACGGCTGAGATAGGATCTAGTTATGTCCACCAGGTAATAACTGGTCTGTCTAGGCACAGCTGAGATAGGATCTAGTTATGTCAACCAGGTAATAACTGGTCTGTCTAGGCGCAGGTGAGATAGGATCTAGTTATATCCACCAGGTAATAACTGGTCTGTCTAGGCACAGCTGAGATAGGATGTAGTTAAGTCCACCAGGTAATAACTGGTCTGTCTAGGCACAGCTGAGATAGGATCTAGTTATGTCCACCAGGTAATAACTGGTCTCTCTAGGCACAGCTGAGATAGGATCTAGTTATGTCAACCAGGTAATAACTGGTCTGTCTAGGCACAGCTGAGATAGGATCTAGTTACAGTATGTCAACAACGTAATAATTGGTCTGTCTAGGCACAGCTGAGATAGGATCTAGTTATGTCCACCAGGTTATAATTGGTCTCTCTAGGCACAGCTGAGATAGGATCTAGTTATGTCCACCAGGTAATAACTGGTCTGTCTAGGCACAGCTGAGATAGGATCTAGTTATGTCCACCAGGGAATAACTGGTCTGTCTAGGCACGGCACAGATAGGATCTAGTTATGTCCACCAGGTAATAACTGGTCTGTCTAGGCACAGCTGAGATAGGATCTAGTTATGTCAACAACGTAATAACTGGTCTGTCTAGGCACAGCTGAGATAGGATCTAGTTATGTCCACCAGGTTATAACTGGTCTCTCTATGCACAGCTGAGATAGGATATAGTTATGTCCACCAGGTAATAACTGGTCTGTCTAGGAACAGCTGAGATAGGATCTAGTTATGTACACCAGGTAATAACTGGTCTGTCTAGGCACAACTCAGATAGGATCTAGTTATGTCCACCAGGTAATAACTGGTCTGTCTAGGCACAGCTGAGATAGGATCTAGTTATGTCCACCAGGTAATAACTGGTCTGTCTAGGCACAGCTGAGATAGGATCTAGTTATGTCCACCAGGTAATAACTGGTCTGTCTAGGCACAGCTGAGATAGGATCTAGTTATGTCCACCAGGTAATAACTGGTCTGTCTAGGCACAGCTGAGATAGGATCTAGTTATGTCCACCAGGTAATAACTGGTCTGTCTAGGCACAGCTGAGATAGGATCTAGTTATGTCCACCAGGTAATAACTGGTCTGTCTAGGCACAGCTGAGATAGGATCTAGTTATGTCCACCAGGTAATAACTGGTCTGTCTAGGCACAGCTGAGATAGGATCTAGTTATGTCCACCAGGTAATAACTGGTCTGTCTAGGCACAGCTGAGATAGGATCTAGTTATGTCCACCAGGTAATAACTGGTCTGTCTAGGCACAGCTGAGATAGGATCTAGTTATGTCCACCAGGTAATAACTGGTCTGTCTAGGCACAGCTGAGATAGGATCTAGTTATGTCCACCAGGTAATAACTGGTCTGTCTAGGCACAGCTGAGATAGGATCTAGTTATGTCCACCAGGTAATAACTGGTCTGTCTAGGCACAGCTGAGATAGGATCTAGTTATGTCCACCAGGTAATAACTGGTCTATCTAGGCACAGCTGAGATAGGATCTAGTTATGTCCACCAGGTAATAACTGGTCTGTCTAGGCACAGCTGAGATAGGATCTAGTTATATCCACCAGGTAATAACTGGTCTTTCTAGGCACAGCTGAGATAGGATCTAGTTATGTCCACCAGGTAATAACTGGTCTGTCTAGGCACAGCTGAGATAGGATCTAGTTATGTCCACCAGGTAATAACTGGTCTGTCTAGGCACGGCTGAGAAAGGATCTAGTTATGTCCACCAGGTAATAACTGGTCTGTCTAGGCACGGCTGAGATAGGATCTAGTTATGTCCACCAGGTAATAACTGGTCTGTCTAGGCACAGCTGAGATAGGATCTAGTTATGTCCACCAGGTAATAACTGGTCTGTCTAGGCACAGCTGAGATAGGATCTAGTTAAGTCCACCAGGTAATAACTGGTCTGTCTAGGCACAGCTGAGATAGGATCTAGTTATGTCCACCAGGTAATAACTGGTCTGTCTAGGCACAGCTGAGATAGGATCTAGTTATGTCCACCAGGTAATAACTGGTCTGTCTAGGCACAGCTGAGATAGGATCTAGTTATGTCAACAACGTAATAACTGGTCTGTCTAGGCACAGCTGAGATAGGATCTAGTTATGTCCACCAGGTTATAACTGGTCTCTCTAGGCACAGCTGAGATAGGATCTAGTTATGTCCACCAGGTAATAACTGGTCTGTCTAGGCACAGCTGAGATAGGATCTAGTTATGTCCACCAGGTAATAACTGGTCTGTCTAGGCACAGCTGAGATAGGATCTAGTTATGTCCACCAGGTAATAACTGGTCTGTCTAGGCACAGCTGAGATAGGATCTAGTTATGTCCACCAGGTAATAACTGGTCTGTCTAGGCACAGCTGAGATAGGATCTAGTTATGTCCACCAGGTAATAACTGGTCTGTCTAGGCACAGCTGAGATAGGATCTAGTTATGTCCACCAGGTAATAACTGGTCTGTCTAGGCACAGCAGAGATAGGATCTAGTTATGTCCACCAGGTAATAACTGGTCTGTCTAGGCAGAGCTGAGATAGGATCTAGTTATGTCCACCAGGTAATAACTGGTCTGTCTAGGCACAGCTGAGATAGGATCTAGTTATGTCCACCAGGTAATAACTGGTCTGTCTAGGCACAGCTGAGATAGGATCTAGTTATGTCCACCAGGTAATAACTGGTCTGTCTAAGCACAACTGAGATAGGATCTAGTTATGTCCACAACGTAATAACTGGTCTGTCTAGGCACAGCTGAGATAGGATCTAGTTATGTCCACCAGGTAATAACTGGTCTGTCTAGGCACAGCTGAGATAGGATCTAGTTATGTCCACAACGTAATAACTGGTCTGTCTAGGTACAGCTGAGATAGGATCTAGTTATGTCCACCAGGTAATAACTGGTCTGTCTAGGCACAGCAGAGATAGGATCTAGTTATGTCCACCAGGTAATAACTGGTCTGTCTAGGCACAGCTGAGATAGGATCTAGTTATATCCACCAGGTAATAACTGGTCTGTCTAGGCACAGCTGAGATAGGATCTAGTTATGTCCACCAGTTAATAACTGGTCTGTCTAGGCACAGCTGAGATAGGATCTAGTTATGTCCACTAGGTAATAACTGGTCTGTCTAGGCACAGCTGAGATAGGATCTAGTTATGTCCACCAGGTAATAACTGGTCTGTCTAGGCACAGCTGATGAAGGATCTAGTTATGTCCACCAGGTAATAACTGGTCTGTCTAGGCACAGCTGAGATAGGATCTAGTTATGTCCACCAGGTAATAACTGGTCTGTCTAGGCATAGCTGAGATAGGATCTAGTTATGTCCACCAGGTGATAACTGGTCTGTCTAGGCACAGCTGAGATAGTATCTAGTTATGTCCACCAGGTAATAACTGGTCTGTCTAGGCACAGCTGAGATAGGATCTAGTTATGTCCACAACGTAATAACTGGTCTGTCTAGGCACAACTGAGATAGGATCTAGTTATGTCCACCAGATACCTGATTTACGCAAAAACAATGAGCAGGTAATTCCTCTGGACCTGACGGAAGGAGATCAGAATCCAATTGAGTATTTTTACTTGAAGATGATGCTCAAATTACTGGGGACGAGGAAGGATCGTTGCTGATAGTGGTAAGTGGACCGTCTTTGGGTTGTTTAGTACATGGGCGACGAAATATGACAGTGAATTTATGACTGTGTACTCCCGCTTGGCAGGCAACTTGTGGTGGACGAGTTTGCGTACCCCAGTGGTCCTGGCAGGATCTCCCAGGTCGAACACCGCGCTAGTGGCTGTACAACCAAGAGTTTCCACTCCCCTGGCAGTAGTGGGTGGGAGAGAATACTTCCCATGTATCCTTGCCTTTTTAAGAGGCGACTACACTTATTTTTCTCCCGTCTTTCTATTCTTACTTTCCTCTTCTTTCCTTCTGTTCTACCTCTCTATGATACTTACTTGTTTTTTGAGGCCTTTATTACCCCTCTACTCCAATCAGGTTAGACATTTGGTTTCATGATATTGTTTAAGGCCTTCCCATTGACACTGATCCTTTCTTCCTTGCGCTACTTTAACGACAAGACCACTTCAACGCCAACTTTAGTACGATATAGCCATATTATTCTTTGGCGCTAGCTGATCCTTATTTCTTCCTTCTTTTTGATAGTGTAGTGTAATCGTACTGTACATTAGTGATCAAACCGATATAGTTCTTGGCCGTAAGTCTCTCTTGAATTATTGAATGCTTTAACACTCTTCCTTCATCCTTAAATGGCGCTCAACTTCTCTCTTGGTCTTTGTCATGTCGCATTGCTGGCAGCTTTACCTTTATATATTTTCTTCTTTTTTCCATGCAGTATCTGTATTCATGCAAATTCAGTACGACTACATAGTTCAGGTTTACATATTATCAGCATCTTCCATAGATTTTTCTAAAGGTAACCTCATACGTTCCCCAGATGCGTTAAGTTTGGGTTATATTGTTATTTTATATCCACGTATTTTATGAAATACAGTCATAGATTTTCACATATCGGTACCTTTAAAAGGCTCATACTCGGTATTATCTTCCTCACACACACACACATACACACACACACACACACACACACACACACACACACACTTCGTTTTTTTTCTTTGTTTTCTGCACACTCTTACATAAGGAGACGTAGGAGGCGACATGAAGTTAGGTGGAGCGGCCTAGAACTCTACTGCAGGTGTACCGAGTTAACACCTTTGCCATTATACTTGATTATCTTTCATTCTTCATGCTTTTCTTTCTCATTCCTTAGTTTCGTGTTTTATTTCATAGTTGTTCAGCTTTTATTTTCTTGCTTTCTCAGTTTCTATATATGTTTACTTCCTAACGTTTATGTCTTTTCCTTTGTGACTTTCCTTCCTGTTATCTCTTGGCTTTCTCCTTTTGATTTCTTCTCTTATCCTTTCTGCTCTTCCCACTCCCTTTTTATTAATATGTCTTCTTTTTCATCTCTCCTTTCTCTCTTCAATTTATTACAGCAATAAAGCAGCAGGAGAAAAATAAGCCAAGATGAGGTAAGGTGGGGCAGCCCGGGTCTAAAATAAGGGTGTCCGGAGTTCGAATCTTACTGTCGCGGCTGACTCCTTTTTGTTGCTTCTTATATTCTGTTCTCATTTTCTTTATTTCATATATACAATCTCTCTCTCTCTCTCTCTCTCTCTCTCTCTCTCTCTCTCATATATATATATATATATATATATATATATATATATATATATATATATATATATATATATATATATATATATATGGTACATACATACATATCTTTCTATTTATCTATCTATCAATCTATCTATCTATCTATCTATCTATCTATATATCTATATATATATATATATATATATATATATATATATATATATCCTTTTTCCTTTATTTCTCCTCTTTTGATTTTTGTTTCTCTCCTTTCAGAATATTAATCCCATTCTCGTTTTTATCTTTTATCTTTTTGTTTGTGTCCCATTCAATTTTTTTCTTTATTTACTCATTTTCTTGATTCCCTGTATTTTTTTCTTATCCTTTTAATTCTCCTTCCCCATTTCTTTTTTCTCTCATTCTATCTCCCTTATGGTTGAGTATTGTAAATACAAAGCGTCAGTGCGCAGATCAGATAAGGTTATCATCATCAGTACTAACCTTTCGGACATCATCATCATCATCATCATCATTATCATCATCATCACCATCATTGTCGGTGCAATAAACTTCATGCTCATCACTTGTAACCTACATTATCATCACCATCATCCTTTTCACGATCATCATCATCACCAACGTCATGAGCATCACCATCAACATCATTAACTACTTTAGATCAAAACCACTATTATTATTACAGCATCACAGTTATAATGGCGGTAGGTCGGCTTTGAACCCTACTAGGCCTGTATCAAGTTCATTCCTTCACCCTTGGTTCACACTCTCGTGTCCATCTTTCTTTCTCTTTTCGTTCACGTTGTCTTTATTTTTCACTCAGTTCCTTCGTCTCTTCTTCTTTTCCTTGATTCATTTTCTTTCCTTTGTTCATTATTTTTATTCTTTTCCATTCTACTTCGCCTATGTTCACTTTCTTCTCTCCATTTATTTATATTTTGTTTTATTTCGTGGTTAATTCATTCACTTCACATTTTCCTCAAACACCTTTCTTTTTCTCTCTCTTCATCTCTTACTTTCTCCTTTAGGCTTTCCTTGCATTTCCTTTACCTTGTTTCCCCTAAACAACGTCACCATTAGCAATATGAGAGGTAGGAGGCGAGATGGTGCTGCCTGGGACTCTACTACACCTATACCGAGCTAACATCATTACTATTTATATCTCATTTTCTTTCTTTCCTCTTGTCAATCTTTCCTTCTTTATTTCACATTTTCTCTATTCTCAACTTTCTTCTTTCTCTTCCATTTTTCTTTTAGTCTACCCCTACTTTCTCCTTTTCTTGATCCTTTCTTTTCTTTTCTCTGGCTTTCTCCATTTCGTTCCTTCTATATGTTTTTTCTTGCTTCCTTTCTTTCACTTTTCCTTCTAATTATTCATTGCTTTCAACTGTCCTTCTTCACTATTGTACAACAATAATTTAAAAAAAAAAGTAGGATCCACAGTGATGTAGGGTGGAGCGACCTGAGACACAAATCAAGGTGTCTGAGTTCGACTTTATCTATGATTTTTTTTTTTTTTCATTACCTTTCCCATTCGTTTTCCTTATTTTTCCGGTTATACTCCCTATGCTTCTTATTGTCCTTCCATGTCTTGTTTTCCATTTTCTCTTCTTCTTTCTTTCTCTTCTATTTTTTTTTTAATTTTCTCTTTCCTATTTTCTTTCATTCTCCTTCATATTTCACTTTCTGGTTTTTACAGTCTCTTCTTTGTAACATTTATTATTTGCTCTCTGTTATAGTTTCCTTTTATCTTTATTTCTTCTTTCTCATTTTCTTTCTTTTTCCGATTTCTTTTTTCACCTTTTCCCTCTTTTCTTTATTATAGTATTGCATCACAAGCTACAAGAGAGGTTGGAGGTCAGGTGAACTACGATGCTGTCCTCGTTACTAAACCTATTTTTTATCAACGTCATGCAACCATCATCACCACCACCAACAACAACAACAACGACAACAACAACACATCACTATCAGCACCATCACAGTCAACATCATCATCACCACCACCACCACCACCAACAACAACAACAACAACAACAACACATCACTATCAGCACCATCACAGTCAACATCATCACCACCACCACCACGGTTAGCTACATTAGATCAAGACCACCGGTATATTACATCATGATAAGCTACAAGAGAGGTAGGAAGCGAGATGAGTAAGTTGGGGCAGCCTTGGACTCTGCTACAGGTGTACCTAGTTCAAACCTTCAACCGTATTGCCCTGGAACCTCCTTTTCTAAATAATTCTGTCTCATTTCTTTCTGTTTCCTTTTCCTTCCAACCTTTGCGAAATTTCTTGCTCTCTCTTTTCTCCTTTTCCTTTTCTTCCTTTTCTTATCTTCACTTTCTCTCAGTTCATTTCTTGTTTCCATTCTGTTCGCTGATATCCCTTTCATTTGTTTTCGTTTTATCTTTCATATTCTCTTTCTTTCTCTCTTTTTTGTGTGTTTCATTCTTTCTTTCTCTCTCTCTTTCCCATTTGCGTGTTATTAGTATGTTGTCCAGGTAATATGCAGTATATATATTTTTTTGACTTTGGTAAATTTACGTTGATTCTCAGGATGCCATGACTCACTCTGAACTGATTACAATCGTTTGGCGGCAGCTGCAATACAATAGTATATTCGTGAACAAAGTAAAATAAACACAATATAATATACAGAGACAATATGAGAAATATAGTAAGAGGGAGTAATATGAAAGTACAACTACGTATAAGAAGGACAATGATAAAAGTGTTCTAAAAGGACTGAATATGATAAAGAAAACTTATAATAAATGTAATAAGGAAAGTATCATAAAGGAAGGTACAATATGGTAAATTTTATATAAAAATAAGTATGATTGGGGAAGCCATGAGAAAGTGAGTGTAATAAAGTGTAGAATATGAAGCATAATAAGAGAATTTATAAGAGTGAGATGATGAAAGAATAAGAGAAAGCCTATGATAAAGAAGGAGAATGGTAAGTGAAGGCCTAAGACGAGACAGAATGGAAGAATGATAAGCAGGAGGCGAGGAAGACAGAGATGGATCGACTCTCAGTTTGACACAAGGTGGCAGGGGTTTAACGTGAATGTGCCTGCATCGCTTCCTATTTATATCTGTGTATCTGATTTACCATGTCAGTACATATATCTTTCTGTCAATTTGTTTTGTCTATCGTGCAAAGCAGGATGGTATAATTTTCGGTAACGCGCCTTTTACCGCAGCGCAATACTCAGGCTGTGTGTGTGTGTGTGTGTGTGTGTGTGTGTGTGTGCCTTAACTCCTCCTAGCCTATTTGATGGATTAGTATAAAACTTTGCAGGTAAGTTTGTTGCGTTCCTTCCACTATATACTGTTTTCCATTTCATTATTTATGTGGGGGGGAAATCACCCTCCCAAAGGAAATTAAAAATTCTCAGAAATAGTGAAAGCAAAGATTATATGGCTTTGATATCTTGGACTCTGTTACATAATGGACTCTTGTCCGTAATGCGATACTTGAAGAGCGTGACTTTCCCTAGTGATTCCTGGGGATCAGCCCCCCTCAAAATAAAAAATAATAAATAAATAAATAAACATATTTAGAGATAACTAAAGTGAGCAGATGGATTTCAATGGAATGTCACAGGTGCGTTCATCGGGTACCTGGGAAAGTCTTCCACTATATACAGTTTTCCAACCATGATTTTGAGGGGGTGAGGCCCCCCAGCCAAATTCTAATCTCTCAGCAATAATGAAAGGAAGACAGATATGGCTTTGATATCGTAATGTGTGTTGTACAATGAACTCTTACCCATAATGCGATACTTGGCAAGCATGACCCCCATTGATTCTTGGGGGGTCAACCCCATCCTAAAAATAAAAATTATCAGAAGTAAAGGAAAGTGCGCACAATGGGTTTAAATGAAATATCTCAGGTCAGCTCAGCTCGTTGCTTGATAATGCCCTCCATTACACAGAGATTTTCTCCATAATTTTCAGGTACGCCATACCCCCTTCAAAAGTTATAAATGTTTCAACGCACGGAAAGGATGGCAGCTATGGCTTTGCTGTCATAGTACATGTTGTACAATGGACCGTCATCTGCCATGCGATAAAAAATAAAAGTGATCAGAAATAAGGGAAAAATTTGAATGACATTTCCCAGGTGAGTAGGTTTGGTAACTGGGAAGGTCTTTCACTATGTACAGTTTTCCAACTATGCTTCTGGGGGTGATCTGCCCTCCTTAGGAAATTAAAAACTCTAAGAATTTTTTAAAGGACTGTAGATATGGCTTTGATATCTTAGTGCTTGTTGTACAAGAGAGTCTTATCTGTAATGCGATATTTGGGGAGAATGACCCTCCCAGTGATTCTTACGGGGGTCAGGACCCCTCCCAAAAATACAGTAGGGGAAAGTGAGCACAAGGATTCCTACGAAATGGGCATACATATCGTAGGATTGGCTGTACAGTTTCCATGATTTCCTTAAGGCACGGGATGAAACTGCACATCTACGATATCTAACAATAAGAATGTATCTATTTATCTATGTCATTTCATCCACCTATTAATCTATTTATCTATGTCATTTCATCCACCTATTAATCTATTTATCTATGTCATTTCATCCACCTATTAATCTATTTATCTATGCCATTTCATCCACCTATTAATCTATTTATCTGTCATTTCATCCACCTATTAATCAATTTATCCATCAATATACAGCCCATCATATGATGGCTGACCTTAGTTCTACCGACATCATCAGCTGTCTGTCTGTCTGTCTGTCTGTCTGTCAGTTTGTCTGTCTGTCTGTCTGTCTATCAGTCAGTCTGTCTGTCTGTCTGTCTGTCTGTCTCTGTCTCTGTCTCTCTGTCTGTCTGTCTGTCTGTCAGTCAGTCTGTCTGTCTGTCTGTCTCTGTCTCTGTCTGTCTGTCTGTCTGTCTCTCTCTCTCTCTCTCAATGCACAGATCGAAGCCAAAACTATATTAAATCCAAAACTAGATCAACCCCCTCAGTACAATGAGGTAATTTATTATTTATTCTTGCCCCCACCAGACGATTTTATTCAGCTAAGAGCCCCTTAATAGAGCAGGGGTTAATGTAAATGATGTCCAACCCCTTCAGTTCCAAAAGTCTGCCCTAAGCTGCATAAAATCGTTTGCAGACGCACAAAAATAAAACAAGAAGAATAAGACGAGACTGACCAGAGTAGAACGGCCTTGATCTCTGCAGCCTAGAAACCTAGATCGAACGTCACCTGTTGTCTCCATTTTTATTTTCATTATTATTATTATTATTATTATTATTATTATTGTGGTAGCTGGGGGCGCTCACCATCCACTCACTCGATGTAGTGCTGCTCTCGGGTGTCTGCCCTTTCCTCTCCATCCTTCTTTCCTTCAATTCTCTTCCGTCTTTCTTTCTTTCATTCTTTCCTTGTCCTTCTGCCTACGGGTGACTTTACACTCCTTCTTCAATCTTTCTTTCCTTCATTCTTTCCACTTCCTTCAGCCTGTGGGTGACTCTACACTGAGTGACAAGCCAAATGGTTTCCTGTGCACCAGGAAACCATTTACTACACTGGGTGGTAACCATATAACCAAATTTTGGCGCCTGGTGGTTTAGTGGGTAATTATTGCAATCCAATCTGATTGAGCCGGTGAGGGTTTATATCCAAGGGGTGGTTGGGGTTAATTGCTCATGTAATGCCACTCAGGGATGAGTGAGGCTGGTCACTCTCATCTTAAATGTCGGGACCAACTGCCTAGCCCCGGGCTCCTACGCTCCTCATGGGGCGATGTAGGATTGGATGATGATGATGATGATGATGATTAGTGTAGTAGTAGTAGTAGTAGTAGTAGTAGTATCTGTAGTAGTAGTACAGTTAACTATCCTCATCGTCATTAAATTATTACTACCACCATTATCATCAATGGCAATGCAGATCAAACTAAGCAAATTCAGCTTTTTATCTTCCTGTCAAAACTAACTTCACATCACCACCACCACCGTCACTACTAACTACATTAGATCTAGGCCACCACTATAGTTCGTCCACCTTAACTTGGCAAGGATTTCGTTATTTGCATTAAAACTTTCCATAAATAACTGATATATAAACACTTGCTACGGCTCCACATCCCTTCCATAACACTTCCTTATGCTAGCATCATATTCTAGTGTTATTTGTTATAGCTTAACATTCAAGACTAAGAGATGGATATTTTAAGCCAAGTTAAAGTGTACAGAGTATTAAAGCAGTATAAACAGTATGATAGGTAGGAGGCGATATGAGGAAAGGTGCAGCGACCTGGCATTCTACTGCACCTGTACTGAGTTCAGTCCTGCACAATTAATCTTTTGAATCTCCTTTTCTTTCCTTCCCTTTCCTCTCCCTTATATTCTTCATTATTGTCTTTACTTATAATTTTATTGATTTATTACTTGTTCCCCTTGTTTTCTGTTTCATTCTTCTATACTTTTTTTCTTTCTATTTTCATTGTATATTCCTTACCGTTTTTTTTTTCTCTCTTATATAGTACGTTGTTCTCTAGTTCATTCGTTTTTTTATTTATTTATTCTCTTTTCCCGTCTTTTTACTTATATATCCAATAATAATCTTTATGCTTCTTGTTTTCCCCTCTTTCTGTCTTTATTTCTCCTCTCACACTTAATATTATTTTTTCTTTTCTATCTTCTTTTTATTTCATTTCCTGTTTCATTATTTCCATTTAATAATCAGTTCTTGTGCTCTCAGGTCTCTTTTTTCTTTTTTCTTTTTTTTTCTTTCTGTATCATTTCTTTCTGTTTTCCTATACCTTTTTTCACTTTCCTCCTCTTTTTATTCTCTGTTATAGTACAGCATCAAATGTTACAATAGAGGCAGGAGACCAGATGAATTATTGTTGTCGTCGTCATTACTAACCTACATCAAAACTACCACTGCCACCACCACAAACTAAAAGAACATCATTATCATCACGGTCACAATAAGATACTTAAAAACTGAGAGTATCATGTAGAAGGTTGATGAGTATTTTGAAGAGAACGTCGACATTGCATGGCCGGGATTCAAGCTGAAATCATCACTATCGCATTTTTCTGTTATTATATCTTTCATTCCCTCCATTAATTTATTTTTCTTTGCATACTTTTTTCATTGTTTTTCTCAAATATAAATTTTTTGGTAAATGTTACTGAGAAAAAGTTATGGGAAATTTATTTGGCTACATTTTGGTGTATAAAGAATAACTGTAGGTCAATCAGGGCCAATTTGTATGGAGCACGAAAGGAAATTATCTTACTCCCAAGCAAGGCTCGTAGCACACTGACTGGGGCAGTGGGACGACGCTGGGTGCGGGGTTGGTTGAGCGCAGCAGAGGAATACATGGAAAGCAAGTAATGCTTTGTTCTCACCCATAAATGAACGCAGAATCATTCCATAACCAAAAAAAAAAAAAAAAAAAAAAAAAAGGCCCATTTCGTTCGACACAACTGGGGTCGAATGGTAACGAGTGATTGAAATGCGCGCAGGAGCAGCCTGTGTCAACTGGTAACAAGGGGCATGAAACTTGCACCGCACCCATAAACACCAGAGTTAAAGTGTTTTGGCACCCCTTTGGTCCCAAGGCAGTCCCTTTCTGCTCTTCCACTATCCCATCTTTCCTTGTTCCCTCAAGCTTGCTGTCCCTTATCTCCCCTTCCCTTGCACTATGTCTTTGTAGCCTAGTGCAGTCTTCTTTCTTCCTGTTTCAGTATGTATTAGTGCAATACTTAAAGTACAAATATATTACATAATGTGCAATACTGTTTAATAAAGTGCCATACACACACACCATATATATATCATCATCATCAGCCATAACTAGTCCACTGCTGAACAAAGGTGTATCTCTCTCTCTCTCTCTCTCTCTCTCTCTCTCTCTCTCTCTCTCTCTCTCTCTCTCTCTCTCTATATATATATATATATATATATATATATATATATATATCATCATCATCATCATCATCATCAGCCGTTTGAGTATCCACTGCCGGACCGGCCTATCTCGACCGAAGTCGGGACGATAAAGCCAATGTATCTCTACCAAGTGGCTTAGGCTGTCTAGTAGAGATTGTATGTTATATATATATCTATCTATATAGATAGATAGATATAGATAGATAGATAGATATAATATATAGATAGATATAGATAGATAGATATATATTCAGTAATCTATACCACAAAATAATGCACAAATAAATTTTTTTCCATTAGCATTGGTTTCTTTACATTTTTCAGGTTGTTATTTAGCAATACTTTTCTAAAGGAAAACCAGTACTCAGAACTGTGTTAGGTTTTACTTAAAAAGAGGTACAATGAAATGCATCAGTACAAAACTTCTGTTTAATTCACATATGAAGACAAAATGCTGCAATACCAGGTACACAAAAGAAGACAAGTATTCACCCTAAGCTAAGCAATAGAGGCAAGATGACAGCTCAAACCACAAGACCAGCCAGTGCTAAAACCACCTTTGCACAACTGCATTCCTAACATGCATGCCTGCAACAGCATTCACAGCTCTGTTATCAGCTTGGCCTACATCCACATCATGCTGAGGATGATCCTCAACTTCAGGAGGTGGTATCCTATTTTGAATGGCAATGTTATGATGTATGGCACATGCCATTATAATCCGCTTTGATGTCTGCAGCTTTGTATGAAGAGGTGTGCTAAAACATGCAAACCTCCTCTTTAATACTCCAAAGGCTCTTTCAATGGAGTTTCTTGTTCGAGCATGTGAACATTTATAGTTTTGCTCCCTTTCATTCCTAGGAGCTAAAATGGGGGTGAGCAAGTATTCTCTACAAGCATATCCACTGTCTTCCAACAAGTACAAACCTCTGTATATTCCCTTGTTCTAAGATATTACATACATTTGAATTATCAAAAATCCTTGCATCATGAACACTCCCAGGCCAGCTACAAACTAAATTGATAAACTGTAAGTCTGAATTACAAATACCCTGAACATTTAAAGAATAGAAGCCTTTTCTGCAGTGATAAAATTCCACGTTTTCTTCTCCTGGGCTTTGGTTGGGGATGTGAGTTCCATCTACACATCCAATAACACCTGGCATACCTGCTACTGAGAAAAATTCCTGTGCCTGGTGAAGTGCATCCTCTGGAGACGGAAACTTTATATTATCAGGTGCTAGATAAGCTATCAACCGTGATATGCGACCAACACATCTGCACACTGAAGACAAGGCCATCTCAGCAGTCAGCTACGCTAAGCTGGAAGCTCCCAGTGGCTAAATACCTCAGTGTGACTAGCACCTGCATGTACAGGGGTATGCTGCAGCCTGGAAAAGATATCACAAGTTAGAGTTTTCAACTACCTTCACCACACATCATAACCAAAACCATATTATTAGAACTACTGTGGTTACCTGTTGAGTCATATGCCTATTCAACTTTAACGATATTTAAATAATGCTTTGGGCCAAGCATTTCTGGTTTGTGCATTTCATAAGTAAATACAGCACTTCATACCCAGCTTTAGAGAGAACAGAGATTTTTTATGGTATAGAAAAAAAAAGTAATACAATGAAAGGGTAATACCCGTTAAACTGAGTATTTTATGAATGAAAGTATGAACAATCTAAGTACAACAGAATGGTAATTATCCTGAAAACTCAATTACAGTACCTTGCATAAAAAAATGATTTTACAAAACAATAGTTATTACCTCTGATATTACTGATCCTTGGTGCATGTGGTTGAATGGCCTCAGTGAGATCCTGGATGGCATTCTTTGGCAATCTATATCGTTTGATAAAATCTTCTTCAGTAAGATACTGAAATGGGTTACTCCGATCTCTGGAGATCACACGAGGCACCCGTACTTCTTCTAACTGCTCCACCTGCCGTAGCTGTTCTAGCAGTACTGCACGATGTGCAAACATTTCCTGAAATTAAAAGCAGCTAAGTCTCCCCTGCACTTTTTGATGCTAATATCTTAATTAAAAACTAGCAAAGAAATTACCCCCGGCTACCATACGTCGTGTGAAGTTAGGCTGTGATTATTATTATATGTTCCAACCCTGGACATATTGTTATCATCGTTATGGAATCTGATGAGGTCCTTATGGATTACATTCATGCAATCACTACAGTACAAGTTTTCTATGTGGCACATGGAAAACTGGTATTTACGAAGAACAGGTCCACCATGTTTTCTCTTTTTTTTTTTTTTTTTTTTTTTTTTTTACCATAATATTGAACAGAAATTCCCTCTCTGGTATGTATTCCCAACCTAAAGTAAAGTACCTAACCTAACCTAACCTGACTTGACCTAAACTACCCTAACCAACCTAAATAGGCCTTAATATTTGATTACTGATGAAAACTATAACTATTGGATATGTTGCATACATATTATATTACCATAAACTAACCTGACATCTTAATAGTATTAACTCTCAATGCTAGATAATGGAGATTCCAGTGTCAGCTAAATTAATTGAAATATTTCTTGAAAAATACCGAGTTTTTGCATATTCTAAGTACTTATGTGATGCTGTAATATCATGTATGTGTTCTATGCTTACATAAAACATAATCAAATCATGAAAGTGCACAAATTATACCAAGATTGTTCTTTGAAGTTGCTGAACTAGTGTTAATTTGGGTTAAACAGGTTCATTCTTCTAAATTCAAAGTACTTGGATAAAGTTATGCCATCATAAGTTTTTCATAAGCTTACCTTTAATTAAAATGAAGTAACGTGTTGTGATGAAAACAGATGTAAACTTATTATGTGCAGGAAATAACAGCTGAGATGAAGCAGACGACGAATGTTATGATGGGTGTGAATTTTCTCCTGTCAACGACAGACATCTAAAAATATTAACCTTGCTTATTTTCCATTCTCGTGTATATTTTATATATAAAAATATTACTATGCATTAAAAATATGAAAAAGATTCATTTCGGTATACATAAGATATCAATATTCTTAGAAACGTATCATTTGTGAACTCTGTTGGGCATGACCCACCCTCACCAAAGACTCCTCACCAATGTTCCAATAACGCTCGTGTTTATGGTTGGCTTGCTAACAAACAGGGTGGCGAAATACCACTGTGGAAGCGAAAACAGGACAAAGGGTCCCCATTGGTTTGCATTCTAACAAATAAGACTGTGGATAAAAGATGACATACAAAAAAAAAAAAAAAGGATGGAGAAGTGGTAACCAGGAGGTGAAGATGATCGAGATGGATCGAATCCCAGCTCCACATGGGTGGCCGGGGTTCGAACTGAAATGATCACTACAGCTTCTTTTCTGTTACCTCCCCTGGACGGAGTCCGTGCTATGTGTTGTTTCTGGTTGAGTTTGTTCGTTCGTTTATTAGTTTGTTTCTTAGCAACATTACGGAAAAACCGTTGAATGAAATTACATGAAACTTTCAGGATGTGTGGGCACTGGTCCCAAAAGAAAGTGATTAGATTTTGGAGGCAACTGAGTGACCTTGAAAGGTCAAAATCAAGATAACGAATTTTCAGAGGTCTATAACTTGAAACCAGTTGAAGATGGGTATTTACTATTCTGAACATATAGGAACTCGTAATACGGGCTTTCATTTGGCACCAAGCTCTCTGACCTTGATTGACCTTGGAAGGACAAACTCAAGGTCACTAATATGTGGGGTGGCTATAACTCGAAAAACTGGTTGAAGATTGGGAGATATTTACTATTATCAACATATAGGAAGTCCCATATAGGTTTTTAATTGGTACCATGACCTTTGATCGTAAGTGACCCTGGAAGGTCAAACTCAGTGTCACGGATATACAGGGGGCTATAACTCAAAACTCGTTGAAGATTGATATTTACTATTATCAAAATATAGGAAGTCTTATATGGGCTTATATTTGGCAGCATGACCTTGATTGACCTTGAAACGTCAAACCCAAGATCCCGGATTTTCAAAGGGCGTAACTAGAAAACATCTGCGCTATTACCTTAGAAGTTAATTGTGTACCATCTATCTATCTATCTATCTATCTATAGCCCGACGCCCTAATCCCGCAAAGGGTGGCCGCAGACAAAACGCCTCCAAGTCACTCTGTCACCCACCATTTGACTACCCTCCCCCCAACTCACCCCCCCTCCCTCATATACCTCTCAACTCCATCCCTCCACCTCATCCTTGGTCTACCTCTCCCTCTCCCTCCTCCCACCTCACCCACATACACCCTCTTAGTCAGTCTTTCATTCTCCATTCTCTCCACATGTCCAAACCACCTCAGAGTATGTACCATACTGACACTAAATGGCAGTACCTTTTCAGTATTTAACAGCAATAAAATAGCTACTGTCGGGCGAGATTTGTTGTGCCTGGCATCACTTGTATATCTGTTTATTTATTTACCACTGCATCTGTCTTTTCTATGTCAGCTCTGTGTATCCGTCTATATCTATCAATATAATATCTACTCTAATTTCATTTACCTACCTACCTGTTTACCCAGTGTTGTATGTAGATCTACATGTCTGTGTATGTCTACCTAAATCTGTAAATATGTATCTATCTATCCGTCTAACTCCTTGTCTGTCTATTTATCTATTTGTCTGTCTATCTATTGACTATTTACCTGTCTATCTATCTATCAATCTGTCTATTGATCTATGTATATACCTACAACTACAGCATGACATAGGTGGCCGGGGTTCGTTGTACCGACATCATGCACCTTCAATACGATGAGGTAATTTATTATTTTGTTCTTGCTTTCACCAGACAATATCCTTCAGCTAAGAACCCCCTAGTAGGGCAGCGGCTAATTTGGATGATATCCAACCCCTCCATTTCCACAAGTCCGCCTTAAGTTGCGTAAAATCATCCGCAGTTACGAAAAATAGCATGAAAAATAGGGAAGAGACGAGACTAGCCAGAGTCCAACGGCCTGGGTCTCTGCAACCCAGGCAAGGAGGTTGATTGCCTTATCCTTAGTCTTCTTTATTTCATCATTGTATACACCATCAGCACCACTACTGTCATCATTATTACCATCACCATCATCATCGTAATCATCATCATGATCTTCATCATCAACATCATTATAATCATCACCATTCAGCACCACTATCACCATTAACATCTCTGACTACGCAGATCTAAGTAAACAAAACTGTTTCTTTTTTTTTTATCATTTTTTAAAATAAAATCATTATTACCATCAATACTTTTATCGGTACAATTATTATCTTCAGAACTACACTACATCATCATCACCACCACCACCATCAGCTACATTAGATCTAGGCAGTCACTATGGTTCGTCCACTTTATCTCGGCGCAAGTTGTCTTTATTTTGTAGCAAATTTCCCGTGGTTGAAAGGTTGATTAAGACTACTTCGGCTACCGATATACATCCTTTCCATAACACTTCCTCTTGACAAACATCATACTCTAGAGTCTCTTGTTAAGCGGGTTATATACTGTATATAGCATGTGCATTTCCTTATGTATACTCCCTTGTATAAAGAATATAGAAATTTGTTACTTAGTTCTATTGAGTGTTATAGGTAAGGTGTATCGTAGAGTGTTAATTATGAGAGTTAGAGAGGGTACAGAGGGAGAGATTGGTGATGAGCAGTGTGGCTTTAGGAGAGGGAGGGGATGCGTAGATCAGGTGTTCGCTGTGAGACAAGTGTGTGAAAAGTATTTAGCGCAAGGCAAGGATGTGTTTGGGGCATTTATGAATTTAGAGAAAGCGTATGATAGAATTGATAGGGAGGCTTTGTGGACTGTTTTAAGATTGTATGGACTTGATGGTAGGTTACTAAAAGGGGTGAAAAGTTTTTATGTAAATAGTAAAGCGTTTGTAAGAGTGGGAAATGCTGTGAGTGATTGGTTGTCCGTGAGAGTGGGGCTGCGACAGGGATGTGTGATGTCGCCTTGGTTGTTTAATATCTACATGGATGGTGTTGTAAGGGAGGTGAATGCAAGAGTTTTAGGTGGAGGTCTGAGTCTGGTGAATGTTGATGGTGGAGAGTGGAATCTGAAGCAGTTGCTGTTTACAGATGATACTGCACTGGTTGCTGATTCAGAGGAGAGATTGAGACAGTTGGTAGAGGAGTTTGGAAGGGTGTGTGAAAAGTGGAAATTGAAAGTAAATGAGAATAAGAGTAAAGTGATGAAGTGTAGGGGGTTTGTAGATGGTAGGGGGATGAACATAGTTTTGAATGGTGAGCTGCTGGAGGTAGAGTGTTTTAAATATTTAGGGTCACATGTTGCTGTGGATGGAAGAATAGATGCAGAAGTGAAGTTTAAAAATGAATGAAATAGGTAAGATGCTGGGAGGAATGAAAAAAGTGTTTAGATGTCGTTTGCTTAGAATGGATGTAAAGAGAAGGCTGTATGAGGGTGTTATGGTACCGACTGCATTATATGGGGCTGAAACATGGAATATTGGTGCAGCAGAGAGGAAAAGTTTGAATGTAATGGAGATGAGGTGTCTGAGGAGTATGTGTGGAGTGACGCATATGGATCAAGTGCGAAATGATGAAGCGCGAAGGAGCACTGGAGTTGTTCGGGAGATGTACCAGTTATGAATAATGTAAGCATTTGTGCAAACTAGGAGCGGCAACTAAAATATGCTTAATGTGGAGAAATAAAATACGAGTTTAACTACATTAAGCTCAGAGAAAAAGAACTGTAAATTTATTAATTACAATGAACAAATTTATGTTACATGAATCCCAAAAATGAATTCAAAATAACAAGGAGAATACACTCACTCGTTCATTCAAAAGCTAACACTTAAACCTAGAAAAAACGAAAGGAAATACTGGTCAGTGGAGGGGAGCTGAGCAAAATGTGCTGGGCACTTGTGCAGGACATCAGATGCTGCAATTCGCTAAACCCTCTTCGCCAATTCACCGTCTAGGTGGAGATTTCAGGAACTCACTGTACAATGGCGGCGCTGCCTTACGCTGGGCACAACGATCCTACTCTCGCGACGACTCAAAGCTGACTAACTTCAAACTATGAAAAAAGGTGAGGGATGGCCATGTTCGAACTTCAACAGTCAACGGAAAGAAAGTGAGCGATATACGCTCAAAATAAATCACTCAGTGGAGGCACTAATGTCATGCATAAGAATGATCACTTGTGAAACAGTGAGAAATGTTCTGAAAACCATCCTGATCGAGTGAATACAAGAACGGTTGAACTGAGTGATGCCCATGGGATTTCCAGTGGAGTTCGTGGTTTTCCTACTTAGGTATTATGTCGTGAATTTATAAATATGCTCGTGCGAATTTGTGACACTCATTTACTCTCCTCCTCTTACTGACTCCCTTCAACCTCTGTCTCTTCATTGCACTGTTGCATTTTTATCTCTTTTCTATCGCTACTTCAATGGTCACTGCTCCTCTGAACTGTCTGCATGCATTCCTCCACCTCTATGACGGGTGCGTAGCACCTGTCTAGCAGCAAACTCTCATCCCATTTCTGTCCAACCCTCTAATGCAAGAGTTAACCGTTACTCCCAGTCCTTCATTTTTCCAACTGGTCAGCTCTGGAACTGTTTTCCTCTGTCTGTATTTCCTGCTTCCTATGATCTCCAGTCTTTCAAATGCAGTGTGTCCAGGCATCTCGAAATGATCAGATCTTGAATTTGTCTCTCTCTTGTTTTTTATTTTTCTCTTGGAAGGAACAATAATTGAGGGATCATGGCCTTTGGTTCCTTCTTCCTCGCATATATATATATATATATATATATATATATATATATATATATATATATATATATATATATATATGCAGAAATTTCACATCATCATGAAGACATGTATGCAAAATAACCACATGAGAAATGAAATGAGCGACAGCGAGTACTTTTGTATATTGCACATTCAGAGTGATACAGAAACATAAAGGGTTGAGGTATTTTATGCACATCCGTGGCAGGAAGTGGCACACAGAAAAAAGGATGACCTGACTTAAAACTGATCAATATACAGAACAATAGGTACCTGAATTTTTACCCTAGCGATGCACCTGGCAATAGGGGTAAATACTGCGGTTTAACTTATGCACACCTGCAGCATGGAGTGGCACACAGAACAAAGGATGACCTCAATTTAAAATGAGTGATGCACAGAACAATAGGTACCTGACTTTCTCCCCTAGGGAGGCACCTGACAAAAAGGAGTAAATGTACATGTACAGCTCCGGACAGATGAAACGGCTACACCCCATCCACCAGCGACTTGGTTTGGGTCTCAGTGGTTCTGGTAACAGTTGCAGGTGGAGGGAGGGGGGATGTGGGAGGGTGAGGAGGGGAGAAATGTGGGCGGAGTTATATAGGGGGTAGTGTGGGACGGTGAAGAAGCAGCACAGTCTGGCTGGTGGGAGGGGGAGACGAATGGTTGGGTAGCGGAGACGAGAGTCTGCTGGAGGGTAAGACAGGTGAGTGTGATTAGATGAAAAGAAATTACAAAAAATGAATTATTATAATATCTGCTGCATATATTGCATTTTATCTACTAAATAAAAACACTGTCTATTATTCACCACCGTATTTGGGTATCCTACTCATTATTATTATCCTTTGGATATTAGGCAATAAATAAAGATATTGGACGCTCTTTCGGACCCGAACCAATTTTTTCATAACTTTTTTCTTCAGCTATTTCCGTATTCCTATTATCCCTCGTGCTTGAAGTCCCCCTTTTTATCACTTTCTCCTACGCCCTACATTTTTTTTTTAGGCATAAAGCAGTTTAACTTTCTCTTTAAATAACCATATTTGTCAACAAATATTCCTTTCATTAATCTATTTAATTACCTGTTTTCTTTCAATATGCATTTGTCTAATAATGGGTGTTACACCTTAATTGGCGCCGCTATTTGACGTTTTGAATAAATTTGGTCTAAATTAACGCATATATTGCAGTCTCTCTCGAGTAGGCTGGCAACCTCACACATCCTCCCCCCTGCTTTCTCCTTCTCTCGCTACCCGTTCCCTCCTTTCCTTTTGTAGTACTGTTTATCTATTCTTTCTCATATTTTTAACCTCATTCTTTCTTACAAACTTTTAGTGCCATAGGAATTTCTCCCTTATCACCTACAGTCCTACTACATGAAAGTGGAAAAAACTGCCATCGGGAAAAGAATAACTGGAAATTTATGGCGAAGGTTACGATATTAGTTATTTAGAATGAAAGTGTTGGCAGATACGCATTCTTGACGTGATTATCGCAGCCACAGCATTTCGCCTTCATAAAACAGAAGGACTATAGGTTTCATGCATTACCTCCTTACGTCCAGCATTACTGTGCAGAACGCCATGTATAACACATTAAGGACCACAAGGACAGTACTGGTAGTCACCGTGATTCTCATGAATCTCTCCATAGGCTATTGAAAACAGTGCTTTATGCTCAACTTCAGAATTATGTTCTCATCACGGCAATGATAGGCAAAGATAATGAAAACAATATATACAACCAAATTATCATTTATTATACAACAAAGCTCAAACTGCCTCCGTGCTGCAGTCTCAAGGGTGTAACCAGCTCACACAATCACATGTAACCTGAAGAAATTAAATACATGATCCTCTATCTATATATATATATATATATATATATATATATATATATATATATATATATATATATATATATATATATATATATATATTAATAACCATGAACAACACTGTTTGATCTAAAATTTATTGTGTTGGGTAAAGCAGAGGACACTAACTAGCATGGCAACCTACCACAGAAACCGATGCACAGACCATGATATCAGCGAAAAGACTATGAGAAGAGTATTGCACGAAGCAGGGTTGCATCACAGGACCCTAGCAAACGTTATGTTGACAAGCCAGAGGAGTTTTGGAAGTGTGTCACTGAAGGCGCAACTGCTGGAGAAGGAATAATACTCGGTGATTATTATTTCTGAGGTTTTCGCTTGTATAAACTAAACTATTCAGTCATACATGACCATAAAAATATATTAATAATTACTGCAGGGGGACAACCAGTTTCGTTACAACGTCAGTCCATGCAGAGGAAATTACTTTGGGCATATAGGGTTACTCGATGTTAAATTTCATAAGTGTAGAGCCTGTATGATTATATATATATATATATATATATATATATATATATATATATATATATATATATATATATATATATATATAATCATACAGGCTCTACACTTATGAAATTTAACATCGAGTAACCCTATATGCCCAAAGTAATTTCCTCTGCATGGACTGACGTTGTAACGAAACTGGTTGTCCCCCTGCAGTAATTATTAATATATTTTTATGGTCATGTATGACTGAATAGTTTAGTTTATACAAGCGAAAACCTCAGAAATAATAATCACCGAGTATTATTCCTTCTCCAGCAGTTGCGCCTTCAGTGACACACTTCCAAAACTCCTCTGGCTTGTCAACATAACGTTTGCTAGAATCCTGTGATGCAACCCTGCTTCGTGCAATACTCTTCTCATAGTCTTTTCGCTGATATCATGGTCTGTGCATCGGTTTCTGTGGTAGGTTGCCATGCTAGTTAGTGTCCTCTGCTTTACCCAACACAATAAATTTTAGATCAAACAGTGTTGTTCATGGTTATTAATATATATATATATATATATATATATATATATATATATATATATATATATATATATATATATATATATATATATATATATATATAAATATATATATATATAGGATCATGTATTTTAATTTCTTCAGGTTACATGTGATTGTGTGAGCTGGTTACACCCTTGAGACTGCAGCACGGAGGCAGTTTGAGCTTTGTTGTATAATAAATGATAATTTGGTTGTATATATTGTTTTTATTATCTTTGCCTATCATTGCCATGATGAGAACATAATTCTGAAGTTGAGCATAAAGCACTGTTTTCAATAGCCTATGGAGAGATTCATGAGAATCACGATGACTACCAGTACTGTCCTTGTGGTCCTTAATGTGTTATACATGGCGTTCTGCACAGTAATGCTGGACGTAAGGAGGTAATGCATGAAACCTATAGTCCTTCTGTTTTATGAAGGCGAAATGCTGTGGCTGCGATAATCACGTCAAGAATGCGTATCTGCCAACACTTTCATTCTAAATAACTAATATCGTAACCTTCGCCATAAATTTCCAGTTATTCTTTTCCCGATGGCAGTTTTTTCCACTTTCATGTAGTAGGACTGTAGGTGATAAGGGAGAAATTCCTATGGCACTAAAAGTTTGTAAGAAAGAATGAGGTTAAAAATATGAGAAAGAATAGATAAACAGTACTACAAAAGGAAAGGAGGGAACGGGTAGCGAGAGAAGGAGAAAGCAGGGGGGAGGATGTGTGAGGTTGCCAGCCTACTCGAGAGAGACTGCAATATATGCGTTAATTTAGACCAAATTTATTCAAAACGTCAAATAGCGGCGCCAATTAAGGTGTAACACCCATTATTAGACAAATGCATATTGAAAGAAAACAGGTAATTAAATAGATTAATGAAAGGAATATTTGTTGACAAATATGGTTATTTAAAGAGAAAGTTAAACTGCCTTATGCCTAAAAAATGTAGGGCGTAGGAGAAAGTGATAAAAAGGGGGACTTCAAGCACGAGGGATAATAGGAATACGGAAATAGCTGAAGAAAAAAGTTATGAAAAAATTGGTTCGGGTCCGAAAGAGCGTCCAATATCTTTATTTATTGCCTAATATCCAAAGGATAATAATAATGAGTAGGATACCCAAATACGGTGGTGAATAATAGACAGTGTTTTTATTTAGTAGATAAAATGCAATATATGCAGCAGATATTATAATAATTCATTTTTTGTAATTTCTTTTCATCTAATCACACTCACCTGTCTTACCCTCCAGCAGACTCTCGTCTCCGCTACCCAACCATTCGTCTCCCCCTCCCACCAGCCAGACTGTGCTGCTTCTTCACCCTCCCACACTACCCTCTATATAACTCCGCCCACATTTCTCCCCTCCTCACCCTCCCACATCCCCCCTCCCTCCACCTGCAACTGTTACCAGAACCACTGAGACCCAAACCAAGTCGCTGGTGGATGGGGTGTAGCCGTTTCATCTGTCCGGAGCTGTACGTTGGCACATATATGTGCGGACAATGCCATTGTCATACATGTATGTCTGCAATTGGATATATTTGCCAGTATTCGAAAATTTTAATTAGGTGCCAAAAAATCGGCTGGGATATTCCTGCACCTCTCTAGGCTTTCCTATATCATCTATATACCCAACAAGAGTGTTTTTGGCTCGAATAGCATAGTTACCTATGAAGAAAATGAAGATCTCCTACCTCAACTCAATTGGTGTCGGAGGCGGCCGATAGAGTCTATGGGCGTTACTCCAAAATTTTCAGCCACATGGTCAGGGAGAATCGACCTCAAAATCGACCTACATGGCTTCTGTGAGTACTTCTATGGTTGTTCTTCATGTTTTCTCATCATTTCTAACCTATCTGGACAAAAAAAAATAAGGTCAAAAATTGGCTGACACCATGGCTCCACGAGGTCCAAAGTCTGCTGGCACTCGGCGAGTTAAGACATACTGTAGAGGATTAATGCTAGGTGTGTCCCACACAGGTGTGAATGTACTACCAGGAGACGACAGGGAACAATCAGTGGTTAGTCTGGGGGGTACTGCTTCAAAATTAATTTAGTTAACAATTTATCACACTTAAAATGACCATAGCTTATGTTTACATTCTTTTCAAATGTGCCAGAAATTAGGCTCGAATAGCATAGTTACCAATGAAGAAAATGAAGATCTCCTACCTCAACTCAGTTGGTGTTGGAGGCGGCCGATAGAGTCTATCGGCATTACTCCGAAATTTTCAGCCACATGGTCAGGGAGAATCGACCTCAAAATTGACCTAAATGGCTTCTGTGAGTATTTTTATGGTTGTTCTTCATGTTTTCTCATCATTTTTAACCTATCGGGCCCCCCCCCCAAAAAAAAGGTCAAAAATTTACCGGCACCACAGCTCCACAAGGGTCCAAAGTCTGCTGGCACTGGGCAGGTTAAGACATACTGTAGAGGATTAATGCTAGGTGTATCCCATACAGGCGTGAATGTACTACCAGGAGACGACAGGGAACAGTCAGTGGTTAGTATGGGGAGTACTGCTTCAAAATTAATTCAGTTAACAATTTATCACACTTAAAATGACCATAGCTCATGTTTACATTCTTTTCAAATGTGCCAGAAATTAGGCAAGATTCTATCACATCACATTTCTTTCATCAAAGCTTTTTGATCTTGCTTGAATCTTAGAGCCTACCCAGTCAGTATGGTGATCGCTGGATGCTTTGTCTATCTATTTATCTGTTGCCAGACGCCTTAATCCCTTATACGGGGTGGCCACAAACAAATTGCCTCCACGTCACCCTGTCCCCACCATTTCACTGCCCTGCTCCCAATTCACACACCCCTCTCTCGTATACCTCTCCACTCCATCCTTCCATCTCATCCTCAGCCTTCCCTTGCTTTGTGCTGAAATAAACCACTGCTCTGTTGGGCTGTCCTTATACTGTATTTATGTTGTGAGATCCTAGTTTCAAAATCTTTTCAAGATTGTCTTATGTAAAATTTGTTACAGCTTTTACACTGGAATTTGTAAAAAAAAAGTCTGAATTACTATATGGGCTGTTTTTTATTATTTTTTTGTTTTTAATGAAAGAAATGTGATACGATTTTGCCTAATATCTGGCACATATGAAAAAAAATGTACACATAAGCTATGGTCATTTTAAGTGCGATAAGTTAACTGAATTAATTTTAAAGCAGTACCTCCCAGACTAACAATTGGTGTTCCGTGTCGTCTCCTGGTAGTACATTCACACCTGTGCAGGAGATACCTAGCATTAATCCTCTAGGTCTTAAGCTGCAGTATTTATCCCTTTTTGTCAGGTGCATCCCAAAGGAAGAAAATCAGGTACCTGTTGTTCTGTACATCGCTCGGATTTAATTCAGGTCATCCTTTGTTTCTGTGTGTCACTCCTTTCTGCAGGTGTGCACGACTTAAGCTGCAATATTTACCCCTACTACCAGGTGCATTGCTAAGGTAAAAAGTCAGGTACCTATTGTTCTGTGTATCGATCAGTCTTAATTCAGGTCATCCTTTGTTCTGTGTGCCAGTCCCTGCTGCGGGTGTGCATGAGAGACCTCTAAACTTTATGTTTCTGTATCACTCTGTTTGAAGATGTAATAAACGAAAGTACTCACTGTCTCTCCTTTCATTTCACCTGTGGTAATATATATATATACAAGCAAGTTACCCAGCGTTGCCTGGGCCAAAAAGATGAACACTCTACTCCTGTTTGTGCTAGTTAAGCCTTTCTTTCTACTCCAGAGAGACCAATATTTTTTTTAAAGCAAGAAAGAAGGAACTAAAGGCTCGGAGCCCACAAACCGTTCCTTCCGTAAAAACAATACAAAAGAGAGCCAAATTCAAGACTCGTTCATTTCAAGATGTCAGGACACACTGAGTCTGAAAGACTGGAGATCATAGGAAGTAGGAAATACGGACAGATGGAGACAGTTCCAGACAGACCAATAGCTGTCACATCTTCTATTGGTAAGGTATTTGAAACTTTAATTAATAATCACATTATTAAACATCTTAAATCCAACAACTTAATTAGTGATAGACAATATGGTTTTCGCCACGAAAGATCCACCACTGACAAGCTCAATCTCCTAACTCATACCACCCATCAATCAATTGACATACATGGAGAAACTAATTTAGTAGCCCTTGATATTTCTAAAGCTTTCGACAGAGTATAGCACCGTTCTCTGCTGTCCATTTCCCTTGCTATGGACTAACGTCTTTTGGTCCTTTAATTTCCTAATATCTTAGTGACAGGAAAATAAGAGTAAAAAGTAGATGATGTATATTCCAATTTCCACTCAGTTAATGCCGGTGTGCCGCAGGGATCAGTTCTGGCGCCAACCCTGTTCCTGGTTCATATTAATGGTCTCTTATCTGTCTCCCACCATCCCGTCCACTCATTTGCAGATGACTCAACACTACATAGTTCATTCACACTCAGACACCCATTTACAAAGTCTAATATCTCTACCTCTCAATTCAGTACAGCCATCTCCATAAATCAAGACCTATGTACGATCAGTCAATGGGGACAAAACAACCTTGGCTCATTAAATGCTAGTAAAACTAAATATATACAATTTACTAATAGACAGATATTGCCAGATTCGTATATTACCTTCAGAGCTACTAATATTCCCATCTCCAAAAGTATTGAAATTCTCGGCGTCTCACTTAACAATGCCCTCACCTGGACCTCTCATGTTAGATCACTTGCTAAATCGCCTCAAAGAAACTTGGATTATTGTACAGAGTCCGTAACTTCTTCACTGATGAGCAGTTAGCTATAATTTATGAGTCATGTGCACTGTCAGCTTGAATATTGCTCACCCTTGTGGAATGGATGTGGAGAGGTTGCATTAAAACAAGTAGACAAAATTCAGAACAAAGCTGTTAGAATTATTAACGACCCTGGCATTACAAATAAACTACCTCCCCTACAAGTAAGAAGGAGTGTTGCCTCCTTTGCATTATTTTACAGATATTATTGTGGCAAATGCCTAGACGAAGTTGCTTCCATGGTGCCACCTTTCCATGCTTTCCCTCGTGCTACACGGGCATCTGGTAATGCTCATGACAGGAATGTCACTAGGCATATTGCAGAACTTCTGCCTATCAGAATTCTTTTGTTCCCCGTACTGCATCTCTCTGGAACTCGCTTCCCCAGATTTGTTTCCCTCCAAACTTCAACCTACAGCTGTTCAAGTCTAACTGTTACAGATATTTTATGACCAGAGGACACCAGTAATCCGGTGTATGGATTATTTTTTATTTATTTATTTGTTTTTCTTTCCTCTGTTCTGTTATTTACAAAAAAAGTTGACCTGTTGCATAAATGAAGATCTGGGAGTAACGGTTAACTCTTGCACTAGAGATGTGGACAGAAAAGGGATGAGAGTTTGTTGCTAGACAGGTGATATGTGCCAGTCGTAGAGGTGAAGGGATCCAAGCAGGCGGTTCAGAGGAGCCGTGACCATCGAAGTAGTGATAGAAAATAGATAATGATGCAACAGTGCAGCGATGAGACACAGGTTGAAGGGAGCCAGTAAGAGGAGGAGAGTTAATGAGACGAAAAGCCTTTGACTTCACCCTATTGAGAAGACCTGTATGTGGGGAGCCTCCCCACAAATAAGAGTTGTATTCTACGCAGGGGCACAATTGTGCCAGGATAAAGAAGGTACGGAGTCGGCTTAGCACATCTAGTCCCTAGGAAGCAGGTTTTGCGAGAGATGTAATATGGACCTTCCAAGATTAGTCCTGAGAGAATGAAACCTCAAGCATGTTCAAGGATGATGCAGGATTCAGCTGGATATTATTAAACATTAGTGGGTACTCCTGTGGATGATTTTGTTGGGTTGAAAGGTGCAAGAACTGAGTTCTGGATGCATTAAAAACAAGATTATTTTTACCCCAGTTAGAAATACGAGCCAAGTCAGACATTTATTGTACCATAGGCTCATCCCTTGTTTGTTGAAGTAACTGCTGAGATGGACATTGTGTGAACCTACTGGAATGGTGAAGGGTGGAATGAGTGGATAGGATTAGATATACAGCTTAGAAGGACATTGGTGAATAAAAGGAAAAGAACTGGCAATAGGACAGAGCCCTGAGGAACACCACTGTTGATATATCTAGGAGAATAACGGTGGCTGTCTACAACAGCAGCTATAGATTGACCAGAGAGGAAGCCAGAGATGAAGGCAAAGATTGAGGGATAGAAACCATAAGAGGGCAGTTTGGAAATTAAAGATTTATGCCAGACTCGATCGAAAGCCTTTGAGATGCCAATTGCCATGGCAAAGCTTTCGCTAAAGTCCCGAAAGGAGGATGACGGGGCGTCTGAAAGGTAGGTGAGATGATTGCCAGTGGAGCGTCCCTGATGGAACCCATACTGACTATCAGAAAGAAGGGTGTGATAGGAATGATGCTTTTAAATTTTCTATTAAGAATGGACTCGAAACTTTTGAGACACAGGATGTTAAGTGAATTGGGCGATAGTTAGAGGGTTGGGAATGGTCACGCTTCTTTGGGACTGGCTGAATGAGAGCAAACTTTAAGCAAGAAGGAAAGGTACAAGTCGAAAGACAAAGGCAAAAGAGTTTACCTAGGCAGGGTGCAAGCATAGAAGCACAGTTCTTGAGGACAACTGGAGTGAACCCATCAGGCCCATATGCCTAGTTGGTATTAAGGCCAGTGATGGCATAAAACACATCAGTTGAGGAAATTTTAATGTCAGAGGGGGGAAGTGATGGAGGAACAGTATGGGAATCGTCTAAGGTGGAATTGGAGGAGAAAGTCTGAGTGAAAAGATATCCTTGATCAATAGAAGAAATAACTACAGAGCCATCAGAGTAGAAAAGAGGAGGGAAGGATGCTGAGGTAAAGTTGTTAGAAAGGTTTTTGGCAAGGTGCCAGGAGGAGTGGGAAGAATTTGAGTTGGAGAGTTGAGAGCAGTTAGTATGATGAAATGATTTTTAGCAGACTGGAGCACGAATTCCGGGCAGAAACATAAAAAAAATTTGATTCAGGGATGGGTTGGCTCCTGTACCTTTTGTAGGCCCTCTCCTTGTTGTGGACAGCATTAGAACAAGCGTAATTAAACCAAGGCTTTCTTGCATTAGTCAAAGGATATGAGAAAGGAATGTATGCTTCCATGCCTGAGAGAATAACCTCTGTAATGTGTGAGGCACAATCGGATGGCTGTCGGCCATGGAAGCAATAATCATCCCAAGAGAAATCAAAGAAGTACTGTCTGAGGGCCTCCCAATCAGCAGTTCCAAAGTTCCACAACTGATGCTTCTTTGATGCTTCTTTAGTAATATGACATGCCAAAAGTTGGGTGACCTCAAGTGACCCAGATCTTAATTTTGACCCACCTAAAGCCATCCTTGAGTCATCTTGATTTAGAATATATATGGGTCTGGGGGTCTCTGGCCCTTGGTATGGGCGTGATTGAAGGACAAACAAACAAACAAACTGTGCAGCTCTTTTGTATACTGTATATACTGTGTGTGTATATATATATATATATATATATATATATATATATATATATATATATATATATATATATATATGCAAGAAAGAAGGAACCAAAGGCCAGGAGCCCTCAAACAGTTCCTTCCAAGAAAAAAAAAAAAACAGTACAAAAGAGAGCCAAATTCAAGATCCGTTCATTTCGAGACGCCGGGACACATTGCGTTTGAAAGACTGGAGATCATAGGAAGTAGGAAATACAGACAGAGGGAGACAGTTCCAGAGTTGACCTGTTGCATAAAAGAAGGATTGGGAGTAACGGTTAACTCTTGCAATAGAGAATTGGACAGAAAAGGGATGAGAGTTAGTTGCTAGACGGGTGCTACACACCCGTCGCAGAGGTGGAGGGATGCAAGCAGACAGTTCAGAGGTGCAGTAACCATTGAAGCAGCGATAGAAAACAGATAATGATGCAACAGTGCAGCGAAGAGACAGAGGTTGAAGGGAGCCAGTAAGAGGAGGAGAGTAAATGAGATGAAAAGCCTTTGACTCCACCCTTCTGAGAAGTGCTGTATGTGAGGAGCCTCCCCACACATGAGAGCTGTACTCTACACGGGGGCGAATAAATCCCGTGTATAAAGTCAACAACTGTGCAGGGGTAAAGAAGGTGCAAAGTTGGCTTAGCACACCTAATCTCTTGGAAGCAGATTTTACAAGAGATGCAATATGATCTTTCCAAGATAAGTACTGAGTGAATGAAACTCCAAGCATGTTCACGGATTATCCATGATTCAGCTGGATATTATTAAACATTACTGGGTACCCCAGTGGAAGATTGTTTCGGGTTGATAGGTGTAAAAACTGAGTCTTTGATGCATTAAAAACAATGTTATTTTTACCTTAGTCAGAGATACGAGCCAAGTTAGACATGAGATGTGCCATAGCTTCATCCCTTGTTTGTTGAAGTAAATTCAGAGATGGTCATTGCAAGAACTGAATGGAAAGGTGAAGGGTGGACTCATCAGAGTGCAAGGGGATAGGGTTAGATGTATAGTTTAGAAGGTTATTGATGAATAAAATAAAGAGAGTTGGTGATAGGACAGAGCCCTGAGGAACACCACTGTTGATACATCTAGGAGAAGAACGATGGCCGTCTACAACAGCGGCTATAGAACGACCAGAAAGGAAACTATAGATGAGGGCACAGATGATAGGATAGGAATTGTAAGAGTGCAAAATGGAAATTAAAGATTTATGCCAGACACGATAAAAAGCCTTTGAGATGTCAATTGCCATGGCAAAGCTTTCGCCAAAGTCCCGAAAGGAGGTTGACCAGGAGTCTGAAACATAGGTGAGAAGATCGCCAGTGGAGCGTCCCTGACGGAACCCATAATGACAAACAGAGAGAAGGTTATAATAGGAATGATGCTTTAAGATTTTTATGTTAAGAACTAGCTGGAAAACATCTGAGACACAGGATGTTGAGGGAATTGGATGATAGTTAGAGGGTTGGGAATGGTCACCCTTCTTTAGAACTTGCTGAATGAGAGCAAACTTCCAGCGAGAAGAAAAGGTACAAGTTGAAAGACAAAGGCGAAAGAGTTTACCTAAGCAGGGTGTAAGCACAGAAGCACAGTTCTTGAGGACAACAAGAGGGACTCCATCAGGCCCATATGCTTTGTTAGTATTAAGGCCAGTGATGGCAGAAAATACATCAGTTGAAGAAATTTTAATGTCATCCAAGAGGAAGTCACAGGGGGGGAAGTGATGGAGGAACAGCTCCAGAATCGTCTAAGGTGGAATGGGAAGAGAAAGTCTGAGCGAAGATGTCTGCTTTATCAGTAGAAGAAATAGCTACAGAGCCATCAGAGTAGAAAAGAGGAGGGAAAGATGAGGTAAAGTTGTTAGAAAGGTTTTTGGCAAGGTGCCAAAAGAAGCTGGAAGAATTCGAGTTGGAGAGTTGAAAGCATTTATTAAGGATGAAATTATTTTTAGCAGAGTAAAGAACAGACTTAGCACGATTCCGGGCAGAAACATAAACAAGATGTGATTCAGGGGTGGGTTGGCTCTGGTACCTTTTATAGGTGCTCTCCTTCTTGTGGACAGCATTAGACCAAGCATGACTAAACCATGGCTATCTTGCATTAGTTAAAGGATATAAGAAGCGAATATATGCATCCATGCACGAGAGAATAACCTCCGAAATGCACAAAGCACAATCGGATGGCTCCCGGCCATGGAAGCAATAATCATTCCAGGGAAAATCAAAGAAGTACTGCCTGAGGGCCCCTCAATCCGCAGGTCCAAAGTGCCACAGTCGACGTTTCTCTGGGGGGGTCCACGGGCCGTACCAAAGCGATAGGACAAGTCAAGGTAATAAGGTTGTGATTGAAGGAGCCCAACGGAGAGGAAAGATTAACAGTGTAAGCAGAAGGATTAGTTGTGAGGAAGACGTCAAGTATGTTGGAGTTCTCTCCAAGCCAGTCAGGGTTACGGGTAGGGTGCTGTACAAGCTGCTCAAGGTTATTAATGATAGAAAAGATGTAGGCTTGTGCACGAGGTGGATAAGTGAAAGGAGAGGAGCGCCAAAGGTGGGAGTGAACTTTTTTATTTTTACTTTTTTTTTTGAGCCCACAGCCTGGGCATTGGCCTAATTTTGCCCCAAATTTTATCTGGTGATCAGAACGTCATAGCCCTTCATCCTTGTCGTATTATTCAAAATCGCACCAGTAGCTTTCGCGTAAAGTTGTTAACAAAGAAACGGACAGACAGACAGACAAACAAACAAACAAACAGACAGACAAACGGAGGGGAAACAATACCCGTCCCCGAGCCCCTCCGGGACGGAGAAGGGTAACAAATGAACCTGTGCAGGTTAAAACGCATCTAACTTGATATGGTTCATATGCATTTTCGTCTGAGGGTTGGATGATTTATATTCTTCACATTAAGCTAGTCAGGGAAAAGGGTCTTGTCATGCGTCTTTCTCCTTTTAAATACTGAAACTAAGCAGGGTAACCTTTGACGTCCTTGCTCTTGACAGAGCAATAACAATTGGATAATAAAGTCTAATGTTTCAGCAACATAATCTGAAAGTAAATACAGATATGAGTATCGTAACAGTTGTTTTGAGACAGGGGGACTCCCAGTGTAATATGTCAGTGAAAGGAGAGTGGAAGTGGTTGAAAAGGTAAGTCTCAAGGTGCAAAAAAAAGAGGTTCGGTGTGTATGTAAAGGAAGTGGAGAGCAGGGTAAGCCAAGAATATAAAGTGGCTGGTGGAATGAATATCTGAGTGCTGAGGTTACCAGAGGATTGCGTGAATGCATGTTGGAGTTCACATTAGCATATGGATGTGACACTCTTCAATGACATGAGTAATGAAACTAGAGTGACAGCTGTAATAAATGGAATGAAAAGTAATATTTGGGATCGTACCGTAGGTTAGATAGGGTTAGAAGTACTGTTTCGTAGTTCTTGAAGTGTGTAGAGTATGGTCTATATATCAAAGGATAGAAGAGACTGTGTTTAGATGGTATTCACACTGACACAATGAATCTGAAGAGGCTTTTTTTTTTTTATGCGAGGAAGAAGGAATCAAAGGCCATGAGCCAGCAATAACAGTTCCCACCAAGAGAAAAACATAATACAATAGAGAGCCAAATTCAAGATCCGATCATTTTGAGATGCCTGGACACACTGCGTTTGAAAGACTGGAGATCATAGGCAGCAGGAAATACAGACAGAGGGAGACAGTTCCAGAGCTGACCTGTTGCATAAATGAAAGACTGGGAGTAACGATTAACTTTTGCATTAGAGAGTTGGACAGAAAAGAGATGAGAGTTTGCTGCCAGACGGGTGCTCCGCGCCCGTCGTAGAGGTGGAGGAATGCAAGCAGACAGTTCAGAGGAGCAGTGACCATTAAAGTAGCGATAGAAAAGAGATAAAGATGTAACAGTGCGGCGAAGAGACAGAGGTTGAAGGGAGTCAGGAAGAGGAGGAGAGTTAATGAGACGAAAAGCCTTTGACTCCACCCTATTGAGAAGAGCTGTATGTGGGGAGCCTCCCCACACATGAGAGTTGTACTTCACACAGGGGCGGATAAAACCCCTGTATAGAGTCAACAATTGTGCAGGGGTAAAGAAAGAGCGGAGTCGGCTTAGCACACCCAATCTCTTGGAAGCAGATTTTACAAGAGATGTAATATGATCTATCCAAGATAAGTCCCGAATAAATGAAACCCCAGGCATGTTCAAGGATGATGCAGGATTAAGCTGAATATTATTAAACATTAGTGGCTATACCTATGTAAGATTTTGTCGGGTTGATAGGTGTAAGAACTGAGTCTTAGATGCATTAAAAACAACCATATTATTTTTACCCCAGTCAGAGATACGAGCCAAGTTAGACATTAGGTGTGCCATAGCCTCATCCCTTGTTTGTTGAAGTAACTGTTGAGATGGGCGTTGCGGGAATCGAATGGAAAGGTGATGGGTGGAGTCATCAGCGTATGAGTGGATAGGGTTAGATGTACAGCTTAGAAGATCATTGATGAGTAAAAGGTAGAGAGTTGGTGATAGGACAGAGCCCTGAGGAACACCACTGTTTATAGATCTAAGAGAAGAACGATAGCCGTCTACAACAGCGGCTATAGAACGACCAGAAAGGAAGCTAGCAATGAAGGCACAGATAGAAGGATAGAAACCGTAGGAGGGCAGTTTGGAAATTAAGGATTTATTCCAGACTCGATCGAAAGCCTTTGAGATGTCAAGTGCAATAGCAAAGCTTTCGCCAAAGTCCCAAAAGGAGGATGACCAGTAGTATGAAAGGTAGGTGAGAAGATCGCCAGTGGAGCGTCCCTGACGGAACCCGTACTGACGATCGGAAAGAAGGTTGTGATAGGAAAGATGCCTTAAAATTTTTCTATTGAGAATTGACTTGAAAACTTTTGAAATACAGGACGTTAAAGCAATTGGACGATAGTTGGAGGGTTGGGAGTGGTCACCCTTCTTTGGGACTGGCTGAATGAGAGCAAACTTCCAGCAAGAAGGAAAGGTACAAGTTGACAGACAAAGGTGAAAGAGTTTGCCTAGGTAGGGTGTAAGCACAGAAGCACAGTTCTTGAGAACAACAGGAGGGACCCCATCGGGCCCATATGCCTTGTTAGTACTGAGGCCAGTGATGGCAGAAAATACATCAACTGAAGAAATTTTAATGTCAGCCATGAGAAAGTCAGAGGGGGGAAGTGATGGAGGAACAGCACCGGAATCGTCTAAGGTGGAATTGGAGGAGAAAGTCTGTGCAAAGAGATCTGCTTTATCAGTAGAAGAAATAGCTACAGAACCATCAGAGTTGAAAAGAGGAGGGAAGGATGATGAGGTAAAGTTGTTAGAAAGATTTTTGGCAAGGTGCCAGAAGGAGCGGGAAGAATTCGAGTTGGAGAGTTGAGAGCATTTAGTATGGATGAAATTATTTTTAGTAGAGCGAAGAACAGACTTAGCACGATTCCGGGCAGAAACGTAAAGATGATGTGATTCAGGGGTGGGTTGGCTCCGGTACCTTTTGTAGGCCCTCTCCTTGTTGCGGACAGCATTAGAACAAGCGTGATTAAACCAAGGCTTTCTTGCGTTAGTCAAAGGATATGAGAAAGTAATGTATGCTTCCATGCCCGAGAGAATAACCTCCGTAATGCGCAAGGCACACTCAGATGGCTCCCGGCCATGGAAGCAATAATCATTCCAGGGAAAATCAAAGAAGTACTGCCTGAGGGCCTCCCAGTCTGCAGCTCCAAAATGCCACAGACGACGTTTCCCTGGAGGGTCCACAGGCCGTACCGGAGTGATAGGACAGGTTAAGGTAATAAGATTGTGATCGGAGGAGCCCAATGGAGAGAAAAGATTAACAGAGTAAGGAGAAGGATTAGTTGTGAGGAAGAGGTCAAGTATGTTGGAGTTCTCTCCAAGGTGGTCAGGGATACGGGTAGGGTGCTGTACAAGCTGCCCTAGGTCATTAAGGATAGAAAAGATGTAGGCTTGTTCACCAGGTGGATCCGTGAAAGGAAAGGAGAGCCAAAGGTGGTGGTGAACATTGAAATCTCCTAGAATGGAGATTTCAGAGAAAGGAGAAATGGATAGAATGTGTTCCATCATAGAAGTAAGATAGTCGAAGAATTTTTGATAGTCAGTAGAATTAGGGGATAAGTAAACAGCACAGATATATTTAGTCAGAGAATGACAGGAAAGCCGAAGCCAGAGTGTAGAGAATTCAACAGAGCGAAAGTTAGAGAAAAAGCCGCGAATGTTGCAGAAATGAAGAAGAGAGTCAGACAGTGGTTCCAGGCACCTCGAGTCATCACCGGGAGAGGGGCGGATGGTGGGGGCATTTATGGTCCCCCCCCCCTGGGGACTCAGAGGCTAGGTGAAGAGACGCCATTTGTTAAACTTTGAATAGGATGTGTAGTGTGTACTGTGCATGTAGTTTGGTGTAGATAGAGAAATTTGTACTGGAGAGCATGCTGGCCTACTCACTGTGTAACTGAGACACTGAAAAAGTTCAGCAAAGGGGGATGGTCAGGAACTAGTCCTGAGGGCTCATGAAACGGGAGCTCCAGCACTCCCTGTCATCAGCTTTTTATCCACCTCGGGAGTACTGCCCTGCTCGACTGGTGCTACAGTCTACTCCTGGTGAAAACAATAGTAAAGGACAATATGAGGCAGCGTCTCTCTCTCTCTCTGTTACATTTTTATTTTAAATATTTTTATTATAAATATTTTATAGGTCTTCTTTTAACTTTGTGATGACTGTATGTAAGAATTAATAATGATGATGATAATAATAATAATAATAATAATAATAATAATAATAATAAACAAATATGATGTATCAGAATAACAATGCGAACAATTATGGCAAAATAGAGAAAACATGAATAAATACTAGAATGGCACTCAGCAGAGCGCATACCTCCGCCATCAGTATCATGCAATATTCGCTGAAAATTTTACGAAAATGTTGATAATCGCCGTATCTCGCAATGTTAAAGAAAGTGAAAAAAAATTCCTGGATCCGCACCTTTATCCGGACCCGCACCAAAATTTAATTAATGGAGTCTTTTCTTGGCCAAGGCCATTCTTCTACCAGGTTTCGTGGAAATCCGTCCAGTAGTTTTTGTGTAATCTTGCTCACAAACCAACGAACCAACCACGGACAGGGGTGAAAACATAACCTCTTTAGCGGAGGTAATAAAACAGAGTAAAATACTGACAATGGTAGTGGGGAAAAGAAAACATAAAAACAATGACAACAGTATGACAACAACAATAATGCTAAATGAAATTCAAAGAAGGGCAAAAACAATGACAGTGACAAGATAGCAAACATGAAAACAAAAGCAACGTCACCAGTGAGACCATCAACACAGTAATAAAGAAGACAATGTGAATGACTACAGTAATAACAAATAGAATAATTACGGCAACAGTAACTCCCTCCTAAAAATCCTAACACCAACTATAATAACGAAACCACAACTAAAATAATAGAAACAATGACAACCAACAGTCACCACAGCAACCATGACCTTGACAATCAATTATCCTGTCAGTCTAGAACAGTGGTTCTCAACTGGTGGTCTATGGACCATTGGTGGTTAATGGTGACTTTTTGGGTGGTCCACAGGACGTTCACTATATTTGGTAATAAACTGGAGATTGGTGCATATAATTTTTAATTTATTGATAATTCAGTACTACAAATTTTATCAAAATAAATAATTGGCCATTCATTTTATTGCATTATTCCGATTGGTTATTCGGGTATGATTGGTACTTACCCAAATCTGTGAACACATGCAGTCAGATGTCTTTTGCCATTTGCATCAACTTTCATGTGTGAGAGCAGATATTCATGTTTGTTGCACATTAAGTCCAAACAGAGGAATCGGCTTGCAGTGGAAAGCGATATTCATTGTGCATAATCAAGTACCACTCCTAACACTGAAAAGCTTGTCAGTAAGAAGTGAATCCAAAAGTCTGGTTGCAAAGAAAATATGTTAGTTGTATACTCCTACATAATTTCAAAATTTTGTTTGTTAGAAATAAATTTCACAACAAAATGTTAAAGAAGTATTCATGTATTTCCTGGAAATTATGCTTGGAAGAAATATATTTCAGACCAAAATGTCAGCTGTCTACTATTTTATATCATTTCCCAAAATTTTTTTTGTAAGAAATATATTTGTAACCAAAATGTTTGTTGTCTATACTTTATCATTACTCTAAAATGAAATGGTCCACGATATTTTTTTTAATTGGGCTGGTGGTCCATGGCCTGAAACGAGTTGAGAACCACTGGTCTAGAACAAGATAACTGGATTATAAACGCCAGTACTGATTGTGTTACCAGATGTGTGTGTGTGTGTGTGTGTGTGTGTGTGTAAGAGAGAGAGAGAGAGAGAGAGAGAGAGAGGCATATACTGTGTGTGTGTGTGTGTGTGTGTGTGTGTGGTGTATTTTCCGAACATTATCAGGTTACAAAAACTATTATCCCACAACCTGCAGTATTGCAGCTACTTTCCGTGTAACGACGCATAATTCCCACTGTTGCCATAATCATCAAAATCACATCCTTTCTAGTGGCCACAAAATACGCGTCATTAGATCACTCGCTGATACCCGAATGAATTACTAGTGTTATCCCAGGACATACGCATCTAGATCCTTTACAAATTGCGAGATTATCACAGGCAGAGTTTTATTTGCCCTTGCTTTGACGCCATTTCGGATATATTTATGTAACAATCTTTTTCAGGTGTTTTCACTATGATACCGACTTTTTAATTTCATTTTTGCCACCTCTAGACGATTTTATTAACTTTGCTAAAGCTCCGCTGTAATATATTGATTAATTGCTATATGCCCAGTACGTTATTTGCTAAATATTTTTGTTACTATCCGACGATTTTCTTTAGTTTTAGGACAAGTTCTTGTAGTGAAAGGGTTAATGAAGGCTGTAGCCAGAAGAAAACTAGAAGTATGCCACGTACTGTAGTAGTTAAATGATCTCCATTAACTCTTTCATCACGGCGACAGCTCGGGTAAATAGGCAGGTAGGTAGATAGGCAGACAGGAGTCTTCATATCTCTCTCACCGCCTACATCCTTACTGACCCACCTACTTTTCTGCAGGTCAAGCTGCTTTCATACCTTTCTGTCTACCTTCCTACCTGCCTACCTACCTACCTACTACCTACCTACATACATTCATACATACATACATACAAACATACATACATACATACCCACTTACGTGTCTTCCTACTTGCATACCTACCAAACTTTCTACCCACTTCCCTGCCTAGTTACGTTCCTGCTACCTATGTATCTACCTACCTACCTACTTACCTACCTACCTACATATATACATACATACATACATACCCACCTACCTGTTGTTCTACTTGCTTACCTTCCAAACTTTCTACCCACTTCCTGCTTAGTTCCTTTCCTGCCTGCCTTCCTGCCTAACCTACCCTCTTGCCTACCCCTATGTCTGTCTACCTTTCCGATCGTGTAATCTCTAGCTTATGCCTAAATAAATTACTTATGTTAACGATAAAGAAAATTTCCTCCCCGATTCCATAAAAATGAGAATATCCTGGTGAAGTTTTAGCTGTCCTCTCCCGCTCGTATTCTGGATTTTTTATACGTATTTTCTGTTAGACCATCTCTGCGATGGTGGAACCTATATATTTTAATGCTTGTATCACTATACGATTTAACCCCTCCGTGGCCGCCAACGTTGAATGACGTTTAGCCGATAAATGGCCGCAGGCATCGTTTGAGCGCAGCCTATGAACACGGCGAAAATTTTTGGGAAGTGAACGAACGTTCTGAATGTCTGCAGACTGACCTTCACTACACTCCCATACACATCTTCAAGCAGTTCAGAGCCTGCTGCTGTGATGAGTGGATTTTCGATTTTTTCGCTCCTGGCTATGTCTAAACAAGCACACCTACACCCGTAATCTCGACCCGGGCAGAAAATATCATCTTTGTCCTCTCTTGCAAAATACACACAACCACCTGTTTACGATTATGAATTGATACGGCACAAACAAAAAAGGCATGATAAGAGAAAAATACATTTTTGTGTTGGTATCTTTACCTATTGCCCAGGATTGTTGTACAGGTTTGGATCATTCGATGCAGTGCGACTTGTAGAAAACTGTGAGAACTTTCAGGAAGAGAACGAACATCTGGGACATGAGATTGACCTTCATTCTCTCACACCTCGTTTGCCAGTTCGCTACCTGCTGCCGTGACGAGAGGATGTATGATTATTTCGCTCGTGGCCATGCCTAAACACACCTAGTTACACTCATTATCTCAACCCAGACAGAAAATATCATCTTCCTCCTCCCTTGCAAAACACACACAACCATCCTGTTTACTATTTTAAAAATAAAAAGGCATAAACAAAAATGACATGACAATAAAAGAAAAATTAATTATTGTTTGGTATCTTTACCTATTTGCTCAGGTTTGTTGCACTTCTGAATCATTTTACATAGTCTTTGCCTTTTACTAGCATAACACGAAAGGTTTCTGTGTTCTCGTGATGCTTTCGTGGGTAGAAAGAACTTCCTTCCCTTCCTGCTAATCAGCTCGTGCGAGGTGCGAATGGCAGGTCGTCTCACAATTCTGCATTCTGACCGTGTAAAGTGTTGGGAAGCATCCAGCTGTACCCTTTTTCCTTACCCATGCAGAAAATATCATACTTTCCCACACTCATGGCAGACAGACAGCAACACATTGTGAAAATAACAAGGTAAAATGATAAAGGTGAAATTATTACGGAAAAAATACGTTTTCCCCTGTCTGTAAAGGTATTTATTTCTGCTTTGTCTCTATTCGTAATAATTAGACTTATTCGTAGTTTTGAAACTGCATTACGATTCTATTTTTAGCCATGCACGTGATGTGCGAGCGGCGAGCTGCAACTCAACTCCCCTATTCCTAATCGGAACTGACCCCCCACTTTCATCCCCCATGTGAGAGTCTAGCTTCAGGGAACGGGCAATTTTCTCATTTAGGACTGAAAATTCAACCCTTTCATTCCCTTTTCCAAGCATGGGGACAACGATAACATAAAAAATAACTCGACACTACCGTAAACACATTTTTTTTCAAAAGGTGAAAAAATATTCACAATATTTTCCTTCGAGCCAATCCTAACATAGAGTATTATGTACTGGAATCATTCAATATCATCATGTCTTATGCGCAACTTTTCAGCACCATTAACATTGTTTTGGGGGGTAAAGAATATGATAACACATGCGATGTAGCAGCATGTCAGTACCTGGCGGCGGCAGATATTGGTTGTCGATATTTCTCGAACTTTCACGCTCTATTGCAAGTCATAGAATGGGTCTAGGAAGCTGGAATTTGCACTGCTAGGTGCATCTAAACTTTCTCTTCACTGTGGAAAAAAAAAAAAAAAAAAAAAAAAAAAAAATCGAAACTTCAGAAAATGGCCCCGGCGTCGGCCAAGGGTGCAAGTAAAATTCCGGACCCATGGCCACAAAGGAGTTAATGTAACAAAAGGAAGCCCTACTCTTTGACGTAGATGACTGACATTGTTATTCATCTTTGGGAAAATGTACCTTGTAGTGAAGTGATTGGAAACTGTTTATGCTATTTACATTGCTAATACCAAGATTTTTCATTTTGTTTTTGCTATCTCCAGGCGATTATTTCCACCTATGGTGAGATGTCGATACTATGGTGGTGAAATGATCTCCATGAACCTGCTTAGTACGATGATGCCTCTAGTTAGACATGTCATCTCTCATATCCGAACGAATGAAGAATGATATTCTGTGCAGTAAAGTCCCCAGGTCCCTGTATAAGCACAGGATTATATGTGCCTGAGTTTTATTTATCATGCTCCTCCCCACTCAAAATCATGGCTGGACATTGCTCTGGATAGTTTTAAAGCCAGTGAATGTATTTAACTTTGGAAACAACTCTTGTGGTAAAGCAGATATTGTTTACGCACGATGACGTATTAAGTTACTCCTGCTCACGCGTAATTATATAATTCACTTAATGTCAGGACTCACTGTGAAGGGGTTAGAGGGTTTCCGTTCACCCTGCAGTCCGGCTGTATCCTTTGTTTTGCTCTATTTCTTGCTAGGGCGGTTTAATTGGTTTAACCCCTAAAGGGTGGTCAACGTTCCCAAACGTCTGCTAAGGAAAGGGCAATTGATGTTCCGGAACGCATTGCTATTTTTCGGGCCTAATATGTAAAACAAAAGGGAGATATGGCAACAGTGCCTGTTAGGATGTGATATATCTCACGATACCACCTTGAGTCACTTCCAGTTGATGCAAGTGGCCGTAAACAACAGAGGAGGTGTGTTGTATGCAAGAATTCAGCAAGACGCCAAGGTATATGCAGAGACGTGACTACAGGTGCCCTGAATGTGGTGTGGGTCTCCGTATCAATTGCTTTACAGAATACCAGACACTAAAGACATTAGTGTGAAGAGTCGTGTTATATAGTTTTACATAGTATTTATTTACAAATTATTATAATTGTAGAGACGTAAGATAAGAAAAATTTTACATTATAATATAATGTGTAGTGTTCAAAGTGCACCACAAAGACACAGAACAGTGTACATCATGTAAAAATAATGTATTTTAGGATGCTGTTACAAATAAGAGCAGAAAACAAGACTCTCTGCCTGCCTGCTCTCAGTTCCGTGCCACTGAGAGTGACCTTGATGTGCCTGGCGCACCACCACCCCTCTCACTCACCTCTCATGCCACCCAGACTGCTCAGTTTGAAGAGAGTAATATTAAATTCTTTGTTTTTGTTTTCAGCTATTCTGATCCATTTATGCATGTTTTGCCTGATTTCATAGCACTTTATATTTTCCGTATATAAAGTAGCCCGCCGTTTAAGGGTTAAGAAAGCGCTCTCGTACTGAAGTAGTTGGTGAACCATGGACTAATACTGATTTTCATAGAGTATAAAAGTATTTCTTAGTTTCTGGGATTTATGGTGAGCATAAATCCATATAAACTAGTCGAATTTTGCACACTCATACGATCCTCAGTGTTTATTTTTGTCGTGTTATCATTGTATTATTCATCTCTGGAGAATGTTTGAACTAGATGGGTTATATAAACCCTTCATTAACTCCGTCACTAAGAGAGGGGGTAATCTAAGTTGAATCAAAATATTTGATGTAAAACTATATCAAAATGTTTAAGACGTTGTAATACTGAAATAGCTATGCTCAGTAGCATTATCTGGCCACATGCAGGACCACCTTACTTATTAGGGGCCGATGGCTTTCAGTTGAGGATCACATCGGGGTGCAGCAGACATGAAAGAACAGGCCAGCAGGCAATGGTGGCCAGCTCTATGCGGACCGAGCTTTGTCAGCAACCAGAAGTGAGCTTCAACACTAAAAGTAATTTCTGTATGGAGGTACTCCAGTGCAACATTCCACTCAAGAATCATGGCCCTGGCTTAATAAAATTCGGAGCCTTAGCATCTCGTGCGAGCAAGGTGGTAGTTTTAGTGCTTTTCATATTTACTGCACTTGATGACTTCAACTTGTGACCTGGCAGATATAGGCCATGCATGTACGAAGCTCACTTGTAGTACTCAATAATGTCTATAAGCATGTAAAAATTAATTGAATTCCATAAACCCATTGTGGAGCTAGGGAACTTGAAATTTGCATAATGGCCCACCAGAGGTACAACTTTTAAGTGGCGCTGTCAGCAACTGAAAGTAAATTCCGACACTTAATGTCATTTTTCTATGGAGGTACTCCAGTGCAACATTCCACCGAAGAATCATGGCCCTGGCTTAATAACCTTCGGAGCCCTAGCATTTTGGGTGACCATAGTCATGATTTAAGCTATTCTCACCTTTTTTTCATCTGATGACCTTTGACCCCTGACCCAGCCAATATAGCACATAGGTTTATAGGAGAGTGTTGTGGTACCAGTCAGTGTCTATTAGCATGCAAACTTTCAATTCCATTGAGCCCCTGGGGAACTAGGGGACATTTTTGATAACCGGTACTTGTTGCTAGGGACGCTCAGGCCAACCTTCGCAAGGTTGCCACTCGAAAACTAGAGGAGTGAGGGGAAAGATGGATGTCACACTTCTGATAGCGAATGACCTCAAGATTAATCCTAAAGAAGTCTGAGCTTTTTATGCCCATTAGTAAAGCATCTACAGCTAAAACGTGAAAGTATGAAAACAGTGGGTTTTCGGCCATTGTTAGGCAAAAAGAAGTTGCCTAGCAACCCAAACCCTGTAAACACAACTAGGTCATATGCTGGTCGTTGTGTACAAGTTTGGTAGGAGTTGGTTAATTCTGAAGGGCAGAAGTGCCTGCCACAATTACACAAGAAAAGACAGGAAGCATGGAGCTGGCAAATATTGCAGCCACTTCACAGTGGATGAAGATGGGATTTCGAAGATTATTATTACCCGGTATGTTTTTTCTTAATCATTATTATGACTTGTTATTATTATTATTATTATTATTTTTATTATTATATTATTATTTTTATTATTATTTTTATTATTATATTATTATTATTATTATTGTTGTTGCTGTTGTTGTTGTTATTGTTTTTATTGTTTTCTATTGTTATTATTATTATTATTATTATTATCACTATAATTATCATTATTATTGTAATGCTGAGTAGAATTTGGCTCGACTTCTCGTTCCAAATCAACTCAACACTGAGCGGGGTCCTCTTTCGAGACCGGAGCTAGTGCAATGAAGAGAGGCAGGACATAAAAACTTTCGGCAACACCATACACGTATATTATTTCAGTTAGACACAAGACATTTCAGTAGACATTACATCACAATATAGAGCAATACAGAACCTTATCTAAAATATTGTGTATCTCGCAGGATACTAGCTTCCTAGATATTAATGACAATACAACAAATCTTAGTACTAGGAGTACAGTAAATACCCGTGCGCGCGGGAGGAGAGAGGGGGGGGGGGTTGTGATTTGCCAGGAAGGGGAGGAGGGAGGTAGGGAGACACGGAGAGTGACTTAGAACGGCGAGGGAGAAGTTATGGTAATACTTAATGAGGCCCGATATTAACAAGGGAGTCTAGGTGTTTTCTATTGGCAAGAATTCTTTGACAATTAACTCTGGTTCTTATTTGGACTTCAAGAGCGGGGGTGAGGAGTGGGGAGGGTTTTCAGGGACAGCGTGCAGAACAAGGGAGTACAGTTATCACTCGCGGTCCTCGTAGTTTTGGTAACACTAGATTTCCGTCAGCACAACTTATATACTACACATCTCCCTGGTAGGTTATGTAGGCTCGCACTTCCCAACGCGTAACAAAGTCGGAACCCTCGTAAATTCTATTCCACTGTATTACTCAGAGTTTAACCAATAGCACTCTAATGATGTATTATCCTTTCCTTGGGCTCTAGAGAGAAGTCCTTAGTAAACTCGGGATGACACTCGCACGTATCTTCACTTGGAGTCTCTACCCCTATTCTCGCCCGTTAATGTAGCATTATGTCCTGGGTTACCCCAATGGAAATTACATGAAATCACTGCACTAGTCTTATTCTAAGAAAAAAGGAGTCACACTTAACCTACTTCACAACTGCGGATCCTCGTATCTCTGGTGGAGAGAAACACGGTTACCTCAGCGATGATCCGGTCGGGCTGAGGGCGTCGCCAGGGTAGGGCGAGCCGGGAGGGCACGGGGCGACTCGCTAGGGCGTCCTCTCACGTCCGGGGGCTTCCGGACTGGGCTCCGGACTGGGGCCGAAGAGGGCTAGGAACCTCTGGGTCAGGTCCCGGCGTCGCGGGGGCGTGGTGAGGTCTCGCCCAGGTGTCCTGGGGTGGGCCGGAAGAGGTGACGGACTGCGGTCTCCTATGGGCAGGGGCGCCGGCAGGGAAGGACTGCGGCAGCGGCTGTCACGGGGGCCCGACAGGTGGGTCTTCTCAAGGGCCTCGCGCAGGGAACAGAGGCCGGGGGAGACAGGGAGGTCTTTCCTCCTCACTATACCCTGGGAGCGACCATCGATCGTCTCCACCGGGGTGCTGAGGGAGCGACCGTTGATCGTCTCTACCTTAGCTTGCAGGGAGCGACCATTGATCGTCTCTACCTGATTTTGTTGTGAGCGACCATAGATCGTCTCTGTCTTTTTTGTATGGGAGCGACCATTGATCGTCTCTACCAGTGTGCTGAGGGAGCGACCGTTGATCGTCTCTACCTTAGCTTTCAGGGAGCGACCATTGATCGTCTCTACCTGATTTTGTTGTGAGCGACCATAGATCGTCTCTGTCTTTTCTTTATGGGAGCGACCATTGATCGTCTCTACCAGTGTGCTGAGGGAGCGACCGTTGATCGTCTCTACCTTAGCTTTCAGAGAGCGACCACTGATCGTCTCTACCTGATTTTGTTGTGAGCGACCATAGATCGTCTCTGTCTTTTCTTTATGGGAGCGACCATTGATCGTCTCTACCTTGTTGTGGAGGGAGCGACCGCTGATCGTCTCTACCTTGCCACTGTTAGAGTGACCATAGATCGTCTCTACCTTAGGGGTGCTGTCTGGAGTACAGTTTCTGACTCCACCCCTAGCTAACTCGGTGATTCCGCCACGCGAAGGTAGTGTCTTTTTCCTACGGTGGCGGCGGCGCGGTGGTTGCGTCTCACAAGGGCGCATGGCCTGGGCTGACGTACGCCGCTGTTGCCCGGAGTGGTGGTGGCTGGCGGCGGCTACCTCGGGGGGCCCGAGTGGGGGGAGTCCGAGTGGGGGTGTCGGCATTTCTGAGGGCAGACTCCACTGCTCCTGGTCCGCCTTGATGTCGGGGAGACTGCGGTATTCTCCGGAATATTCCGGAGAATCGATGCGGTCAAACCCACGCATTTCAATTATTATTGTCAATACTATTCTTATTCTTATTGATATTATTGTTATTGTTATGCTACGTAATCAGAGCTCAGCTTCTTACTCCCTCAATTCAAGCGACTGATCTGGGGTTCTCTTCAAGACCAGGTCTAGAGCATGCACCTAGGGGAACATGGCTCAAAAACACAGGTCAACCAACCTTACACGTATATTTACACAAAGATACACAGTGCTAGACACAATACAAGGTAACAGAATAATTACACTAGAATGGACACAGAGGACGTTGGGCTACAGGTGACTGGGTAGTAGCAGGTGTCGTCCAAGTGTGGGAGGGGTCTTGTCGGGGGTGCGCTCTCTCAAGCGGCATGGGACCGCTGTCGAGGGCCGGGTCATCCAGTGTGGGCTAATGGTCAGTGTGGAGGGAGGCCTTTCCCTGGTGGGGCCTTGGTCGGCCCTCAGGATTGGGGCTGAACAGGGCAAGCAGGTGTGCTTTCTTGTGGCTGCTCTTGGAGGAGGACTGCTCATCGGCTGGGCTGGGAAGGTCTCAGCCGGGAGTCCTGGGGTTACCCCTGGGTGGCTAGGGGCTGTGGCCTTGCTTTGGTCAAGAGGCCATCAGGGGCTGCCTGTGGTGTCATTTCCTCTGGGAGTCCAGCAGCGAGGGGTAACGTAGGGGCTCTGGCTGCAGTGAGCGTATCCTCTCCAGCTGTAACTCTGCTGGGGGGCTTGCTCTGCAGGGAGAGTGAGAGGGGCGTCCCACTCAGCTTTTGGAGGGGTGAGGCGAGCAAGGGGCATTACCCTTGGGGGGCATTGCAGGGGCAACAGACGAGGGAAGGACAATGGTCGTTCCCTCCCTGATGGGCACAGTGGGTGACGCCACTGTTCTGCCTTGCCCTGGGAAGACAGGTGAGAGGAGGACAATGGCCATCCTCTCCCAGGCGAGTACAGTGGATGTCGCCGCGGTCCTGCTCCCAGCAGAGGCTGCAGGTCAGGGAAGGACAGTGGCCGTTCCCTCCCTGGTCGGTGCAGTGGATGCCACAGTGGTCCTGCAGGGGGTAGTAGGTGAGAGGAGTACAGTGGCCGTCCTCTCCCAGACAAGTACAGTGGATGTTATTGCTGTCCTGCTTGGGACTGTTATGAAACAAGCCCCACTCCGATCCTGACGAGTGCTGGTCTGGCTCGAGAGTAGTGTGGCAGGGTGGCATACCTCCCGTGGGCTCTGTTGAGGGGAAGAGGGGCGCATGGTGGCAGGGGACGTAAGCCTGTCTTGTCTGGGCCCTTTATGTGCCTCCCTTTGGTCTCTCCTTGGGGTGGGTATTTCACCACCGTTGCGGGTGGAAAAGTCACGTCCCCGTGGTTGGGGGTGGTTGGTGTCGGAGGTAGCAGTCTGGTGGGTTGGCATAAGGTGGTGGAGGAGGGAGGTGCATGAGTAGGTTTGGCTCCTGGTGAGGGTGGTTTATTACCTCGAGGGTGAAGGTCCGCGTAGTCCTTCACAGGAGATGCAGAAGTTGTGGTGTTTCTTGTAGTAGGTGGTGTTTGTTCCCTTTGGCAGGGGTCCAGAGTATCCGTCAGGTCTTCATTTCTGGAGGCACGGAGTATGGTGACTGGACGGTGACTCTGGGCTGAATGCTGGAGATGGGTGAGACGGCCTGGATTTCATGAGGTTGCAGGGGAGACACCTTGATGGACCTAGTGGGCCTGGCCACTGGAATTTTCCATTCTGCCTGGTGGAATTTGAGGGTTGGTTAGGGGGGAGGTGTTTGGTGTGGGGGACCTGGAGGTGGATTGTCTGGGTGGTGTTGGAGGTGGTGGTGGTGAGGATCTTAGGGTTTATCTTGCTGGTGGGAGGGAGAGACAGCTGGATCTAGTTGTGGTGGTGGTGGGGATGGGTGTCAGTGGCGAGGAGCTTGGGCCACATGGTGAGATGGTTGGGTGGGAGTCAGGGGTTCTTGGTTTGGGCAGTGGAGTTATTGTGCTAGGTGGTGGTGGTGGTGTGGTTGTGATCGAGGATGGGGAGCTGGTGTGGGGTCTGGTGTAGGACGTGGCTGTGGAATGTGGAGTGAGTGAAGGTGAGGGGAGTTTAGGTGTAAGGTGGCCTGTCCTAGGTGGCGGGGGTGAGGGCAGGTGTAGGTGGTGTGGAGCGCTGGTCACTGGGTGAGGTGGCCGGGGAAGGGTGGAGGGTTTCCCGGTTGGGTGGCGGGACCTCTGTGTCTATTGGTGGCGGTGCGGCAATGTCGGGGTAGGAGATGAGGTCACCGGGGGTGAGTGGGGGGTCTGTGGTGAGGGTGTGGAGTTGGTGGAGGTATGGTGGGGGATGTGATTGTAGTGGGAGGAGTGTGATGGTGTGAAGCAGCATGTGTATGAGTCAGTTGTGTGGTCGGAGGAGGTGGATGGTGGTGCTACGTGCTGCTGGGTGATGGAGTGAATGTGGCGTGGTTGAGGGGTGGCGGGTGATGGGCAGGAGAGTGTCTTGATATTAGCTGGAGGAGACCCTGTGGCAGCCTTGGGTAGCTGTTTTTTGTCGGGCAGCTATAAGTTGTTCCTGTATGTCATGAATGGGGCACCGGTGATTACATGCTGAAAACTCCCATGGATCTATGGAGATCAGGTTGGTATTCTCCTTAGAAGACGGGGGCTATTTGGTGGGGCATGCCCTGGGCATACTGGGTGGTGTTGGTGAAACTGTGTGGGTAGGGGGTGTCCATGGTTTTGGGTAATGTGCCTTATTCGTCGGGACTCTGCTCACTATGCTGATGTGTTATGGGGTGGTGCAATTGGCGTGAAGTTGCCTGACAAGCTGGACATCCCTGTCAAGGTCTCCTGTTGGGTCATGGATAAAAAAGTGTTCTCTTATGGCACTGGGGAGAATCCTCAACAGGGTGTTGAAGATGTGTTGTTCCCAGGTGGCTGTGTTGGCTTCCGGGAAAGCGTCCAGGTTGCTGTTGTAGGTGAGAGTGTCGAGCTGAGATAAAGTGACGACTTCCCGGGAGATGGCGTGACTGCTTGGGTCATGATTTGTGTGAACTGTGCCCATGTCAGCTCCAGGATGACCTTTGTGGCAATAATTGACACCGCTTTTCCCAAGTGGGGTAGAGTGACTGCTATCTTCTCCCTGTTGTGCTTGAATCTGACGTCCAGTAGTGGTTTAATCATGCACATGTACATGTCTATGTCACTGTTCAGGGTCAAATTTTGGCAATTGTACGTGTGGTTTGGCCACCATTTTGTTAGACTTTCCCTTTTGTTCCTCATTTCTCTCTAACCAGATCTAGAGCCACTGCTAGCCATCAGTGTTATGTTACATACTCAGAGCTCAACTTCTTGCTCCCTGAGTACGAGCGACTGATTTGGGGTTCTCTTCAAGACCGGGTCTAGAGCACACAAATAGGGGAACAGGGCTCAAAAACACAGGTCAACCAACCTTACATGTATGACACACAGGTACACAGTGCTGGACACAATACAATGTAACAGATTACACTAGAATGGACACAGGTGATTGGGTAGCTGCAGGTGCCATCCAGGTGTGGGAGGGGTCCTGTTGGGCGTGCACTCTCTCAGGTGGTACGGGACAACCGTCGGGGGCCGGGTCGTCCGGTGCAGGCTGCTGGGTGGTGTGGAGGGAGGCCTTTCCAAGGTGGGACCTCGGTGGGTGCGTCAGCTCTCAAGACTGAGGCCGAACAGGGCGAGCAGGCGCGCTTCCTTGCGGCTGCTCTTGGAGGAGGACTGCTCATTGGCTGGGCTGGGAAGGTCTCGCCCGGGAGTCTTGGGGACGGCCCTGGGTGGCTGGGGGCTGTGGCCTCACTTTGGTCAAGGCCGTCAGCAGCTGCCTGCTATGTCTCTTCCTCTGGGAGTCCAGCAGCGAGGGGCAACCTAGTGGCGCTGGCTGCAGTAAACGTATCCCCAGGCTCACTATGGGGCTGCTTCAGATCCTCTCCAGCAGCAACTCCACTGGGGGGCTAGCTCTGCAGGGAGAGCGAGAGGGGCATCCCATTCAGCCTCTGGAGAGGTGAGACGAGCAAGGGGCATTACCCTAGAGGGCCGTCACAGGGGCAGTGGATGAGGGAAGGACAGTGGCCGTTCCCTCCCCGACGGGCACAGTAGGCGCTGCCGCGGTTCAGGTAGACTCTAGGACTGCTGCTTTGAGGAGGACAGTGGCCGTCCTCTCCCCAGTGAGTTCAGTGGATGTCGCCACGGTCCTGCATCCTGTGAGGGCTGCAGACAAGGGAAGGACAGTGGCCGTTCCCTCCCCAATGGGCACAGTTGCTGCTGCCGCAATTCTGCTCGACCCTGGGAAGACAGGTGAGAGGAGGACACTGGTCGTCCTTTTCCCCGGCAAGTACAGTGGATGTTGCTGTGGTCCTGCTCCCTGTGGGGGCGGCAGATGAGGGAGGGACAGTGGCTGTTCCCTTCCTGATGGGTACAGTGGACGCTGCTGCGGTTCTGCCTTGTCCTGGGACAGCAGGTGATAGGAGTACAGTGATCGTCCTCTCCCCGGTGAGTACAGTGGACGTCGCCACAGTCCTGCTCCCAGCGGAGGCTGCAGGTGAGGGAAGGACAGTGGCCTTTCCCTCCCTGGTCGGTACAGTGGACGCCGCTGTGGTCCTGCAGTGGGTAGTAGATGAGAGGAGTACAATGTCAGTCCCCTCCCCAATGAGTAGAGTGGACGTTGTCACAGCCCTACTTGGGACTGTTATGAAACAAGCCCCACCCTGATCCAAGCGAGTGATGGTCTGGCTCAAGAGTAGTGTGGCCAGGTGGCGCACCTTCTGCGGGCTCTGTTGAGGGGAAGAGGGGTGCATGGTAGTGGGGGACATAAGCCCGTCTTCTCCGGGTCCTTTACGCGCATCCCTGTGGTCTTTCCTTGGGATTGGTATTTCATCGCCGTCGTGCACCTCCCTCTGGTCTCCCGTTGGGGTGGGTATTTCAGTTATCTAGCTTACAAGTGCGCCTTATAATCAGTAGGGTTAATGACGGCAGTGTCTAACTCTTCCATTTCAAAAAGCCTTTCTTGAGATGAGATGTAGAACTGCGCACCTTCCATACTGTATCGAAATAAACAGCATGGCGGGCGGTATATACCAGACTTGAATAGTCAGATCACAGATACATGGCTTCACGGACAGGTCAGGTCCATTTTAAAGGCCCGCAGTTTCCGTGGGTCTGAAGATTTAGTACTACGTCTAAGAATCTCCCAAGCAAGGCAAATGTTGGGTTTGAATAATAAGATCACACATACATTGGTTCACGAGTAGATCAGGTACATTTTAGAGGTCCGTAGCCTTCGTGGGTCTGCAGATTTAGCACTACATCTAGGAATCTCCCAAACAAGAGGACCATTCAAGCCACCATCACGGACCTAAATGACCATGAACCAATGGCCTCCTTTCAGCAATGCCCCGGGTCCCAGCTTTCCTTAACGAGGATGAGTTTTTAACTTCCTACCCCTGACAATGCCTTTTGGTAATGTGGATTAAGGGGCTCCAGCCAGATGTGATCCATAAGGGTTTATACGAAAGAGGTCGTTGGGGGTTTACTGCTAACATAATATCACTCAGGGCCGAGCGATTGGTGACTCTCGCTTCAATATTTGGACTAATGAACTTAATCACGAACATTTACGATAATCATGGACCAATAAAGGGATGAAGACTCCTCTGACATCATTCGGTAGTTCATCCTTGCTGCTACCAGGTGATTTTATTCAGTTGACAGCCACTTTGTGAAGGCTGTAGTAACCTGCCCAATCCTAAGCTGAACAAAATCGTCTGTATATTGTAAGAATTCATTTGAGAAAAAAATCATGGTAGTGATGGGGTTAATCTCTGTGGGGCTTATTCTTTGTCGAATTAAACGTTTCCCTAAACATGCCCTCCTTATCAGGTTACTTCTACATAAGTCACGACAATATTCCCTCGTGTACTATTTATGTAATTTATGTCGACATCAAAGAGTTTCACACAATATACTTTCAAATATGAACCCCGTTAACACGTTGAAGTATAGTCAGCATTAATAACGCTAACATTAGACGGATATATCCAACCTAAAGGGGAACTTCTAGTAGTGAATTGCTTAATGAATACTGTATCTAACCATTCCTCTTCAAACAGCCTATTCTAATGTACATAAACTCAGCTGGAGTAGCAAGAATATACAAAAATCACCAATCCCAAAGGGTCAAAATATGATATACAAAGTAAATCGGTAAGGGAGAGGTGCTACGAAATCTACTAAACATGTGACAATAAGTCTGTCTTTGTCTAATGCTACGGCTTGTGCACAATTTTTCATTATATTCTTGCAATCCCCAAAACTGTTTCATTCGCCATGGGTTGGACTTAACTGGAGGGGTTACATATCACCTTCATTAACTCCTTCACTGCAAGAAGTCTCCTCTAAACTGGAAGGAAAAAAAAAAAGGAGGGAGGGGGGGCTAGTGATAATAAGAAACAGGACAAAAAAAAATACGTCTTCTGAGTGAAGGGATTCACCTGTTGACTGTAACAGGTTTCTCTACGCTAACTAAAACGGAATGGTGTTGGATGGAATAAAATAGAGTTGTTAGTTCTCGGCCAAAGCGTATATCGAGAATGATGCTAATGTTTTTTTTTGTGGCTGGTGTCGCTTAGGATCATAAAATCGCGTAGCATTAGCCAGAATACAAAGCAAGGTTTACGTATCCTCCAAACCTTTGTGTATGTATGAACATCAACATACACATATAAGATTACACACACACACACACACACACACACACACACACACACACACACACACACACACACACACAGAAACTGACAGTACATGTATTATCGTTCATCATGTTAAAAACATGTTTAAAATATATTACATTATTGTGTTTACGCGCGAGGGTGAAGCCCTTGCGAGTCTCTAGTCAAGTGCAGTAGTGACATTTTCTTACGTATGAGCGGCCCGACTCAGCCCGGCTCAACCCAGCCCGACTGTAACGCTTTTGAGAAACTTATATCTCAGCAACCACAGGGTCGATCACTGCGTGGTTTGCACATTATGATAGCCCCATTCTTTAAGATTTGTTTTTGACAAGTATCATCACACCCAGGCGGTGCACGTGGCACGTGACACACGCCAAGTGCGGCATGTCGAAAATCTTCAGAAGAGGGCCACAGGCCAGACAGATTGTTGTAATGGCATGAAACTTGGTAGGTAGGTAGTCATCAATATACTCTAGGTATCCTAGGGGTGTTTGGCGATATTTCGACGCTTTCGTATTTAATTGGCCTTGCTCGTACCTTTAGTCCAAGAGACAGGTGGGATTTTTTAGCTGAACCTTGCTTTAGAGTATATACAAGGTTTTTTGGTTGTATTTCTCTCCCACATGTCTTAAACAAGAATCTGATGGATGCCACTCTGGCACCCTTGGGCAAAATTTTTTATAGGGGCGATTTGGTCAGCCGTTGTAATATTCAGACACTGCTCCCAGTTTCATCTTCTTGAAATTAAGTCATTGAAGATGTCAAGGTCTTATATCTTGTCTTTGTATATCTAATTGTATATTGTAGTGCTTTAGTTTTCTTGTAGTTTCTATGAACCAGTGAAAAAAGAGGTGGTCACTATGGAGACAGTGAAGAAAGGAGTCAGAGTCGGAGACAAGACAGTGTATGACACAGAAAGGTTGTATGCAAGAATGCTCGTGACAAGTGCTCACAGAGGCCTTGACTTAAGGATGTCCTCATTTATGAACTGTCACTCATCCCATTCAGTCTATTCGATGAATATGGTGATATGAGGAAAGGCAACAAATCCTCTCTTGTCAGCCATCTTGCAGTATTGAAGCATTCAACCATTCAGCCCGAGGTTGAAATAATTGATGGTAATGCAATGCTGTACCACGTCTCCTGGCCAAAGAATGCAACAATGGAACAGCTGGCAGCTAACTTCAGCAAATCAGTATCTCGAAGTCATGAGGTGTACGTTATCTTTGACCAGTACCAGAAGGGATCCAGTAAGTCCCATGAACGTGAGAGACATACATCTGGAGCTCTGCCCCCTGACATCAAAATGACAATGACCACTCGTCTGCCAGCTAAGAATGTGCTCATGAAGAATGTCAACAACAAAAAGCAACTCATTGGTCTTCTTTGTTCAGCAAATGATGATGTGAATGTGAAGATGATTGGTCATGAGGATGAAGAATTTGGACATGAAGAAGCCGATATCAACATCATCAGCTACATTCTTCTTTTGGCAAGAGAGGAAAGCAGGGAACACATTCAGGTACTGAGTGAGGACACAGATGTGTTTGTGCTGTTGAAGTACTTTTGTTGGAAACACCACCTCTCCCAGGAGGTCACAATGAGGAAATTTGATGGAACAGTTATCGATATAACTGCTACAGCTAGAAAGCTTGGAAATAAAAGCTTGCAGCTTTTGCCCTTGCATGTGATTACCGGGTGTGACACAGTCTCATACCCCTTTGGGAGAGGCAAAGTATCTGCTATTAATGTCATGATGAAGCATGACAACCTTGATCTTACTCCAGTGGGTCAACCAAACACTTCTGAAGAAGTCTTGATGGAGACTGGTCGTCGTCTGTTTTGCCTCTTGTATGGTGCCAAGATCTGCACAACAATGGCTTAAGTTCACCACATGCTCTTCACCACAAAGAGAGAAAAATGCTCCAATCTCCGCTCTCTTCCACCAACAGACGAGGCACTCACCACATGAAGTGAGCTCACCTTCTGGCAATGTTGTGAAAAGCTGCTGATGAGCAGCAACCCCCAGATGTGAATGCAGAAGACTATGGGTGGCATAACAGAGATGGGATCCCCTATCCAGTAACAATGTATAGGCCTGCAGCACCGTCAGACCTGATGAAAGTTATCGCATGTGGATGCACAAGCAGCACACCATGTACTCGTAATCAGTGCAGCAGTAAGAGTGCAAAGATGTCTTGCACCACATTCTGCAGCTGCCAAACAGAGGACAAGTGCAACAATGAACATACAGTTAAGCAGATGTTCGATGATCCTCTGGAATCGGACAGTAAGGATGATCTGGATGAATAGATCTCTGTTTTAAGCTATGGATGTAAATGTTTAAAGCTTACATATTGTGGTGAAATGCAGAGAGCTTTATTTTAAATATTTTGGTGAAGGGTAGTCTAGAGAACTTACTGATGAATGTTAGTCACTGCTGGCATCATATATTTGGTTGCTGTTATATGCTATTTTTATACCTTTTGGTAGCATTTTGCCCATACTACAGTATGTCCATGTATTGTCATGATGAATGTGTATGATGTTAAATAAAACTCAGACGTTATTATAATAGCAGTGACAGCTTGTACATAGTATTTAAAGCAGGTATCCTCTTGATCTTCTGCACAGTACGAGTGATAATTATGGTCCGGCCGCCATTTTGAATTTCTGTTAATAAAAACAAATGCCCAAGGGTGCCAGAGTGGCATTCGTCAGATTCTTCATTAGGACACCCAGGAGGACTAGAAACAGCAAAAAAAAACTTTGTATATACCCTACTGCAAGGTTCACCTCACCGTCTCCTGGACTACTTGCTGGCAAAGGCGTTTTACTGGACTAAATAGCGGTCAAACACAGTTGGGCAAAAGACAGTATTTGTTAGGACTCCATATTATAATTACAAATCATAATAGATAGATAGATAGATAGATAGATAGACAGACAGACAGATAGAAGCAGCAAGTCAGGGGATGAGATAGGTATTGTGTCTGCGAGAATCGAGCAGTGCTAAACATGTGTACACACTCTAACTCAAGGAATGCTTAATAGGCACACGACAGTGCCTCGTGACCATACACACACATACACACATACTCACACAGAGGCTTCTAGAAACTTCACATCAGAATATTCCACGTGACATGACTCCTGCTACAATAGGAATTTAGGAAGCAGAGCTCAGAAGGAGACGGGCCATAGAACTGACAGGGAGTAGGGTGAAGGAGCCTAACAACATGGGCGGGAGGGTGGAAGAGAGAGAGAGAGAGAGAGAGCAAGACAGGGAGGTTAGCTCGCGGGACTCTATACTTCACTCGTGTGTGAGAGACTTTGTTAATATTTCCAAGACAAATAAAATAGTCCCATACTAATCTTTACCTCTCCTGTCATTGCATGACAAAAAGGGAACGAAGATTATCTACTTACAAAACTACTCAAGCATAACAACCGCTCGTCCATAAGTCTAATATATGTATAACTGAGTCTACAAAACTACACTACAAGAAGCTACAAAGTTGTTGTGAGATATGGCGGCAGCGAACGTACGAACCTTGTCTACGAATCTACAGTGAATTCCTACAAAATACAAGCCTACAAGCCTACAAGTCTACAAGTCTACAAGCCTACGAGTTCACGAGTGTACAGTTGATTCTGCATTATCAAGATTGAAAACAAACAATATCTCTTACAACCAACAACTCACAACCATCTCCTGAAAGTATTCTCTCCAACCCCCCCTCCGTCTCCCCGATCATCACGCTGATTTAAAAGTGGTCACACGACGTCTTGCCAGTAGTTTAACAATGTACTGATACAAACAATCTTGCAATTTCTACGATGAACCAAAGAACTACAACCATGTACGATCAACTACAAGTAACAACTCTACAAGTCATCTGCATAATCTTCTACATGCAACTACAAGTAGCGACAGTCTTCATCCCACAACGATTAAATCACAAGAGAAAAGGACGGAGAATACATCTAGAAAAAAAAAAAAAAATGAAGAGTGAGACACGACTCACAACTCACAACCACCAGATCTCACCCTCATTTCTCTGCTACATCCACCCAACCTCCACTGCTGATGCAGGAGTGCGAGGTCAAGACGACGAAGCAAATACCAAGCCCATATTCACAGCTCATCTTACTCATCTTCACTCAAGTTACTCATCGTTACTCATTCACTCACCTCAGCTACCAGGGTGGGAAGTCGACGCCATCATGCCTGCTTGCTGAGACGACGCCAAGCCAATCAACTCACCACCTGCACCATCACTAACACCATTCCCACCATGGTGAAAACTAGTGAGTTACATATACTTCATTTATACAATACACAGTGATAGACAAAAAACTTCTACACAAACATATAAAACGTGATGTATAATTACAACTTAAATACATATACCTACTTCAATTATCTTCATAATTCAGTCATTAAGTACTTACACCAACAATAAATATTCTACACTGTATATATTCATTCATTTATTATAGCATTTATCTACTACCAACGAGTGTTACCATTTTTACCTACATAAAATACGTGTTTCATACATATAGCTATACATCATTATATCTACAAAGTAATAAAGAAAATGTACTATCACAGCTTCTCAGTGAGCGATTAAAAGAACTGTATTAAACATTTATTAATCAAAGCTACCTAGTGGAAACAGATAAATTAAGTTACAAGGAAAAAAAAAAATGGCCAACACAAATGACGTTACCAAGAATGAACATCTTCCACACAATTGTGAAGACAAAGATTTCCACACAGTGCTGACACATATATTGCCCACAATAGGTACAAGTAAACAACAAGTCAGTGCATATAGTTAATACTGTATATAGTGAATATATATTTTTTTTATATAAAATAACAAAATATGAGGCTATATAATATCATTTTCAGTAATATCTGTGCAATATAAACTAAACCTTAAAAAAGGGTCCCAAGGGAATTAACCAGCAATTATGCAACCACGAACAACACAGAAAAAGCGTAGACAAACGAAGAAAAACAAACTATAGAAAATCAATACATCCAAAAAAAGAAAGAAAAAGAAATAGAGTAAGATCACATAACAAACATATGAAAATGAGCGTAAGTGTTACTACGAATGCCAAAATACCACATAAACTCCTTCTATAAGTGAAACAAAAAGCAAATTAGTGTTCTCCACAAGCAAGTGGCATGGCACATCATCACATAAACTCCTATAAGTGAAACAAAGAGATAATTAGTGTTATCCATAAGCAAGTGGCATGGCACATAATCACATAAACTCCTTCTATAAGTGAAACAAAAAGCAAATTGTTGTCTCCACGAGCCATTGGCATGGCACATCATCACTATCATCAACCGCAGCATGACCGGATTCAGTGTCAGGACTGCAATTATTACAATTATGTAACGACAAACGATTGCATTATGTTACACTTGCTACAATTATGTAACTACAAACAATATGTAACAATTATGTAACGACAAACGATTGCTTATATTACACTTGCTACAATTATGTAACTACAACATTATATAACAATTATGTAACAGTTGCATTAAGAAGATGTAACTTTTATGTAACAGTTGCATTAACAAGATGTAACTTTTATGTAACTTTAACTACAGTTATAAGGCCAACACAATTATGTAACAGTTGCATTAACAAAATGTAACTACAATTATAAGGCCAACACAATTATGTAACAGTTGCATTAACAAAATGTAACTATAATTATAAGGCCAACACAATTATGCATTACTCCAATATTATGTAACAATTCATACAATATTACAATTATTACTACAATGTTACTACAATATTATGTAACAAGTCATACAATAATCATATTGTATTTGTTCAATTATGTATACAACTTGTTTAACATATAATGTTACTGAACCATTACAATATTAACATGAATATTATATGTATACAATATTATAATTAATATTATGTACTAATAGATTAGAATAAGTCAATGATGATTGCTGTTGGAGGACCTCCAGCGGCGTGACATAGCAATGTTAGGACTCCATATTATAATTACAAATCATAATAGATAGATAGATAGACAAATAGATAGACAGACAGACAGATAGAAGCAGCAAGTCAGGGGATGAGATAGGTATTGTGTCTGCAAGAATCGAGCAATGCTAAACATGCTTACACACTCTAACTCAAGGAATGCTTAATAGGCACACGACAGCGCCTCGTGACCATACACACACACATACACACATACTCACACACAGGCTTCTAGAAACTTCACATCAGAATATTCCACTTGACACGACTCCTGCTAAAATAGGAATTTAGGAAGCAGAGCTCAGAAGGAGACAGGCCATAGAACCGACAGGGAGTAGGGTGAAGGAGCCTAGCAACATGGGTGAGAGGGTGGAAGAGAGAGAGAGAGCGAGACAGGGAGGTTAGCTCGCGGGACTCTATACTTCACTCGTGTGTGAAAGACTTGTTAATATTTCCAAGACAAATAAAAATAGTCCCATACTAATCTTTACATCTCCTGTCATTGCATGACAAAAAGGGAACGAAGATTATCTGCTTACAAAACTACTCAAGTATAACAACCGCTCGTCCACGAGTCCAATATATGTATAACTGATCTACAGAACTACACTACAAGTTTCTACAAAGTTATTGCGAGATATTAATTGATATGAGGACTATTTACTTACAACTTGAGAGCATTGGCAGTTGTACTATCATCATCATAACCCATTTTCTCATATACAGTTGGTATTCGTATTTTCGTCTCTGAATAAAACTGTGGGATATGCAGATTTTCCTAGCAGTTTATATCTATCAGAATTAGTTTAGTTCTTTGTGTTTTTCACATTACATTTTAGTACAGCTTGGCTACGAAGTACTTGGCAGCTGTATGAGTGAATATATAAGAATAAGCATGCAATTCACGTAAGCTCCAAAAGTTGAAATCGGGGCCCCCGAAACAAGGGCTGAGAAAGAAAGACAATGGGAGAACTATCAACGCCATATGTATTTCGTTGGACATGCTGTTCGTAGTTTTACATATTAAAGATGGTCCATATATAATGCCACTCTTCTGTTCAGTCGAATGATTTTTCGTGCGTTTAGGACAGGTTTATGTAGTAGGCTGCTACCAATGTCTATTCTGCATCATTGATTCGATTTGTACTCAGGTTGCCACAGCCACTCCCACATCAGCTGCTTGAGTCGTCACCTCAACACATACGATATCGCCAGACTAGATGCTGAACGCTATTTACAAGAGCACCCTGCATACAAGGCTTGGCAACACACAAGTTCCTTGTCACTCCTTGTAGGGAGTAGGGGCCAGAGGCTAGGCTGTTTAAGGGTAGGTGACCAGCATACCCGCCTGGTGACTGAAACACATTTTGTCACCTCTTCAACATTTGAACCTGCCTTTATCGCATAAAGTTCACTCGTGTTTAAAAATGCTGTCCTGAAAGAAAACACCATTTCCAGTAGTTATTGTAATCATCATCATTATCATCATCATCATCACCATCATCATCATCATCAACGTCCAGTTATAAGTATCATCATCATCATCATCATCGCCAATTGTAATCCTCCTCATCCTCATCCTCATCATCACCCATTTATAAGTATCATCATCACGATCGAGGTTGTCATAATCATCATCATTATTATCATCATCATTATATACCCATTTATAAGTGGGATATCATCATCATCATCATCATCATCAGCAGCAGCAGCAGCAGAACCTCATTATAAATATCATCGTCACGATCGTGATCATCAACATCATCATCCCAGTAACTTTATATTCACTGTTACAAATGGGATAGAGTAAGATCCATAGAACACACACACACACACACACACACACACACACACACACACACACACACAGAACGCAACATAATGATTGTCATGAAAATGCTCAGCGACTCTGAACCACGCACCTCATTCACTCATTTTACAAGCCATCCATAATATTGCCAAAAGTTGAAAATTAATCATTACATGGCTAAATCAAATTATATATTGTATTCCAGCATAACACCGGTAGAGTTTATTCACCTCTGAGTGTCATAAGAGTCTGAGGTGTTCGTACGGTACTGTCACCATTAACCCTGTCAGTGTCAGGACATCTCTAGTATTGTAGGGCAGACAACACCACAAGATTTTGTTCACCTGAGGGTGAATCATACCAGCCTGAGTGTTTTTACAGGATATTTTGAGAACTTTTTGTTAGTATTTAAAAATGTTCCTTTATCATTTTTAAAAATATATATATATTACGAGTAGACTGTAGCACCAGTCGAGCAGGGCAGTACTCCCGAGGTGGATGGAAAGCTGATGACAGGGAGTGCTGGGGCTCCCGTTTCATCAGCCCTCAGGAGTAGTTCCTGACCATCCCCCTTTGCTGAACTTTTTCAGTGTCTCAGTTACACAGAGAGTAGGCCAGCATGCTCTCCAGTACAAATTTCCCTATCTACACCAAACTACGTACACAGTACACACTACACTTCCTTTTCCAAAATTCAAAAAATTATGGCGTCTCATCACCAAGCCTCGGAGTCCCCAGGGAGGGGGACCATAAATGCCCCCACCATCCGCCCCTCTCCCGATGACGACTCGAGGTGCCTGGAACCACTGTCTGACTCTCTTCTTCTTCATTTCTGCAACATTCGCGGCCTTTTCTCTAACTTTCGCTCTGTTGAGCACCACCTCCCCTCTAAACCTCGCCTTCTTTTTCTAACTGAGACTCAGCTGTCTGAGGCAACTGACAGCAAACCCTTTTCTGTATCCTCCTACTTTCTCTATACTCATTTCAAAGCCAATGGTGGCTGTTGTGTATATATACGCAACGACTTATCTTGCTCTCGTGTTCCTGAACTCGATTCTTCTGAATTCTCCACACTCTGGCTTCGGCTTTCCTGTCATTCTCTGACTAAATATATCTGTGCTGTTTACTTATCCCCTAATTCTACTGACTATCAAAAATTCTTCGACTATCTTACTTCTACGATGGAACACATTCTATCCATTTCTCCTTTCTCTGAAATCTCCATTCTAGGAGATTTCAACATTCACCACCACCTTTGGCTCTCCTCTCCTTTCACTGATCCACCTGGTGAACAAGCCTACATCTTTTCTATCCTTAATGACCTAGAGCAGCTTGTACAGCACCCTACCCGTATCCCTGACCACCTTGGAGAGACCTCCAACATACTTGACCTCTTCCTCACAACTAATCCCTCTGCTTACTCTGTTAATCTTTTCTCTCCGTAGGGCTCCTCCGATCACAACCTTATCACCTTAACCTGTCCTTTCACTCCGGTACGGCCTGTGGACCCTCCAGGGAAAAGTCGTCTGTGGCATTTTGGAACTGCAGACTGGGAGGCCCTCAGGCAGTACTTCTTTGATTTTCCCTGGAATGATTATTGCTTCCATAGCCATGAGCCATCTGAGTGTGCCTTGCGCATTACGGAGGTTATTCTCTCGGACATGGAAGCATACATTCCTTTCTCATATCCTTTGACTAACGCAAGAAAGCCTTGGTTTAATCACGCTTGTTCTAATGCTGTCCGCAACAAGGAGAGGGCCTACAAAAGGTACAGGAGCCAACCCACCCCTGAATCACATCATCTTTACGTTTCTGCCCGGAATCGTGCTAAGTCTGTTCTTCGCTCTGCTAAGAATAATTTCATCCGTACTAAATGCTCTCAACTCTCCAACTCGAATTCTTCCTGCTCCTTCTGGCACCTTGCCAAAAACCTTTCTAACAACTTTACGTCATCATCCTTCCCTCCTCTTTTCTACTCTGATGTTTCTGTAGCTATTTCTTCTACTGATAAAGCGGATCTCTTCGCACAGACTTTCTCCAATTCCACCTTAGATGATTCCGGTGCTGTTCCTCCATCACTTCCACCCTCTGACTTCCTCATGGCTGACATTAAAATTTCTTCAGCTGATGTATTCTCTGCCATCACTGGCCTCAGTACTAACAAGGCATATGGGCCTGATGGGGTCCCTCCTGTTGTTCTCAAGAACTGTGCTTCTGTGCTTACACCCTGCCTAGGCAAACTCTTTCGCCATTATCTGTCAACTTGTACCTTTCCTTCTTGCTGGAAGTTTGCTCTCATTCAGCCAGTCCCAAAGAAGGTTGACCACTCCCAACCCTCCAACTATCGTCCAATTGCTTTAACGTCCTGTATCTAAAAAGTTTTCGAGTCAATTCTCAATAGAAAAATTTTAAGGCATCTTTCCTATCACAACCTTCTTTCTGATCGTCAGTACGGGTTCCGTCAGGGATGCTTCACTGGCGATCTTCTCACCTACTTTTCATACTCCTGGTCATCCTCCTTTCGGGACTTTGGCGAAAGCTTTGCCATTGCACTTGACATCTCAAAAGTTTTCGATCGAGTCTGGCATAAATCTTTAATTTCCAAACTGTCTTCCTACGGTTTCTATCCTTCTATCTGTGCCTTCATCACTAGCTTCCTTTCTGGTCGTTCTATAGCCGCTGTTGTAGACGGCCATCGTTCTTCTCTTAGATCTATCAACAGTGGTGTTCCTCAGGGCTGTGTCCTATCACCAACTCTCTTCCTTTTATTCATCAATAACCTTCTAAGCTGTACATCTAACCCTATCCACTCATACGCTGATGACTTTACCCTTCACCTTTCCATTCGGTTCCCGCAACGCCCATCTCAACAGTTACTTCAACAAACAAGGGATGAGGCTATGGCACACCTTAATGTCTGACTTGGCTCGTATCTCTGATTGGGGTAAAAATAATATGGTTATTTTTAATGCATCTAAGACTCAGTTCTTACACCTATCAACCGGACAAAATCTTCCACAGGTATACCCATTAATGTTTAATAATATTCAGCTTAATCCTGCATCATCCTTGAACATGCTTGGGGTTTCATTTATTCGGGACTTATCTTGGAAAGATCATATTACATCTCTTGTAAAATCTGCTTCCAAGAGATTGGGTGTGCTAAGCCGACTCCGCTCTTTCTTTACCCCTTCACAACTGTTGACTCTATACAGGGGTTTTATCCGCCCCTGTGTGAAGTACAACTCTCATGTGTGGGGAGGCTCCCCACATGCAGCTCTTCTCAATAGGGTGGAGTCAAAGGCTTTTCGTCTCATTAACTCTCCTCCTCTTACTGACTCCCTTCAACCTTTGTCTCTTCGCCGCACTGTTGCATCTTTATCTCTTTTCTATCGCTACTTTAATGGTCACTGCTCCTCTGAACTGTCTGATTGCATTCCTCCACCTCTATGACGGGCACGTAGCACCCGTCTGGCAGCAAACTCTCATCCCTTTTTTGTCCAACTCTCTAATGCAAGACTTAACCATTATATACTCCCAGTCTTTCATTTATGCAACATGTCAACTCTGGAACTGTCTCCCTCTGTCAGTATTTCCTGCTGCCTATGATCTCCAGTCTTTCAAACGCAGTGTGTCCAGGCATCTCAAAATGATCGGATCTTGAATTTGGCTCTCTATTGTATTTTGTTTTTCTCTTGGATGGAACTGTTATTGCGGGCTCATGGCCTTTGGTTCCTTCTTCCTCGTATAAAAAAAAAAAGTATAGTCTCAGTAACCTGGTGAGACGAAATGTTTTAACCACTTCACTCGACTGAAATGATTGTAGGTGGCGACGACCATCTTCCACTGACGATATAATGGTGCCTACTTCCTTCTTCACCTTTATAATTAATTTCTGTGTTTGTCCTTCCCTACTCCTGTTTCTCCTATCTTTCCTATAACAATTATTATTACTATTATGTCCACTACAGGTGGCTCTGTGCTGAGTGACAGGCCTACTGGTTCCCCTAACCCAGGAAACCATTTACAACTCTGAGTGATAACAATATAACCAAAACACGGTATGCTGGGGAACCTACTAAGGTGCCCCTGTTGGCAGGGTGGAGGGACATAAATGTGTCGTGCATTCAGAACCAAACCTACACACTCTTCCCCGTGCCTCGCTGTTGCTAGGCGCTGTTTACCGCAAGGGAACATCGGTTCACTGCAAGGGACGGCCTTGCTGGGGTTGTTCATTGCCTGCGGTTGATGGGTTTGTTTAGCCACACTGATCAGGATTACTGAACAATAGCAACAACACGACTAACATACTGTTTGTTTTATCCTCGCTACTTTCAGATTTAATTCAGTACTGAGAGATTATTGGTGTTGGATGTATTAGATGTAAAACTCGTTAACACCTTCATTACGAGAGATCCGTCCTAAATATTATATATATATATATATATATATATATATATATATATATATATATATATATATATATATATATATATATATATATATATATATCCCGACGCCTTAATCCCGCAAAGGGTGGCCGCAGACAAAACGCCGCCAAGTCGCTCTGTCAATTTTGACTACCCTCCTTCCAACTCACCCCGCCCCCTCCCTCATATACCTCTCAACTCCATCCCTCCACCTCATCCTCAGTCTACCTCTCCCTCTCCCTCCCTCCACCTCACCTACATACACCCTCTTAGTCAGTCTTTCGTTCTCCATTCTCTTCACATGTCCAAACCACCTCAGTGTATTTCTCCTAATCTTCTCAACCACTTCCACATCCACCCCACAGCGTTCCTTCACTTCTTCATTCGTCAACCTGTCCCTCCACGTCACTCCACATGCTCCTCTCCAGTAACTCATTTCCACTGCTCTCATTCTTGACTTGTTCCCCTCTTGCAAGGTCCACGCCTCGCTTCCATACGTCAGGGTAGGGATCACAATACTATCATGCAGTGACTTTTTAACTTCCATACTCACCTCCCTATTTCTCATCACTGCTTTCAGTATACCAACAACCTTCCATCCCTGCTGTACCCTTTCACGCACTTCATCCACCAAAGTTCCATCCTTACTCATCACGCTACCCAAGTACTTGAATGCACTCACATTCTCCATATCCTCACCATCCAACCTCACTGCACACTCTGTGACTTCATTCCTCTCAAACACCATAACTTTACTTTTGTTTACATTAACTTTCAGATTCCTCCTCCTACACACTGTCCCAAATTCATTCACCAAACCTTGCAAATCCCATTCATCTTCACTCAACAATACGTATTATCAGCAAACAGCAACACCGGAAGCTTCCAAATCTCACCCTCATTCATTAGAGCCACATCCACTGCCCTACCCTGCACCTTCTTTACAACCTCATCCATGTATATATTAAAAAGCCATGGAGACATCACACAACCCTGTTTCGGTCCCACACTGAGATCAAAGAACTCATACAGCTCACCATCCACTCGCACCGTAGCCCTAACTCCCTCATAGATACTCTTCACAGCACTCAACAATTTCCTCTCCACTCCATATATTCTTAATACCTTTCACATACCTTGCCTATCTATTCTGTCTTAAGCTTTCTCCAAGTCCATGAAGGCAGTATACACTTTCTTTCCCTTCTCTAGATACTTCTCCACTAAACATCTTAGAACAAATATCTGACCTACACACCCTTTTCCCTTCCTAAATCCCCCTTGTTCTTCTCCAACTAGCTCCTCTGTCATATGCCTAACCCTAACAATGAGTATTCTACCATATATTTTACCAGTCACACTAAGAAGGCAAATACCCCTATGGTTACCACATATTTCTCTCTCTCCTTTTCCTTTGTATAAAGGAACATTTATACCTGATCTTCAGTCCTCTGGAACCCTTCCCTCGTCCCAAGCCAATCTACACAACTTTCATATCCAATCCACAACAATCTCGCCCCCATACCTAAGCATTTCACCACACACTCCATCAATTTCTGAGGCCTTTCCCAACTTAATCTTCTTCATCGCTTCCACTACTTCCGCCCTACTGATCTCTTCCTCCCTCCTCTCATCTCTTCTTCTCCCAGCCATTCCCCAACCACTTATACCCACACTGCTCTCACTCTCTACATTCAACAAATCCTCAAAGTGCTCCTTCCATCTCCTCAATTTCTCTCTCTTCTCCACCAACAATCTATTATTCCTGTCTTTCACTCCCCTACTATTTCCCCTTTCACACTGCCTTACTTTCTTTACATCCTTCCAAAACAATTTCTTACTCTCCCTCCATTTCACACTCAGATTCCTCCCAAACTCTTCATCCACTTTCTTCTTACTCTCCTTCACCAGTCTCTTAACCTCCCTTCTCCTGCTCACATATACCTCTCTCTTCTCTCTCTCATCTTCTCCACTACCTCTATTCGCTAACCATTCACTATATGCCTCCTTCTTTTGTTCCACAGCTCGTTTCACCCCATCATTCCACCATGCTGTCCCTTGCATACCCTTGCATCTCCTCCTCACTTCACAAACTGCCTCAGACGCTGCGCCTATCTCTTCCGTGAATATCTTACATACGTCTTCCACCCCTTCCATCTGCTCTAGCTCATACCTTCCCAATCTTTCTTCCACTATGCTCTTATACTCTGTCATTTTCTCACTATCTTGCAATTTCTCCACTCTTCTCACAGGAGCTGCTTCCTCCTGTCTTCCCCTTCGTCTCCTCAACCACTTTCTTTGCAGCTCTACCTTGGCTATCACTAAGTGATGGTCCGAGACTCCATTCCCCCACCCTCCCCACACTCTTGCATCCAACACTTGTCTTCTCATTCACTCATCCACACACACGTAATCTAGCATTGCCTTTCGTTTAACAAGTTCACCATCCATCCTCCTCATTACTCTCCATGTATACCGGTGGATCATCTTATGACAAAAGTAGGTGTTGGCTATTGGCAACCCCTTACAAGCACAGATGTCCACCAAAGCACTACCATTCCCATCTACTTCAGCTGGCACACCCCACTGACCAACCACTCCATCCACTCATACATTCCCAACTTTGCCATTCATGTCTGCAATCAACAGAACTCTCTTGCTCCTCTCAAACTTGTCCATACATGCTTCTACTCTCGCCCAAAACTCATCTTTCACTCTTGCCACTAGATCCCCTGTCGGGGCATACACACATACAATCGCCCAAGTTTGTATACCTATTTTCATCCTACCCCATACAATCCTTGCACCCACTGTTCCATACTCTCTTATATTCTCCTTCCACTTCTTGCTTATCATCAGACATACTCCCTCTCTTGCCCTCTCATTCTCATTGACTCCCGCACATATACCTAAACCATATTCCCATTCTCTCACCCTTTCACCTCTCCATTTAGTTTCAGTCAATCCACATATATCCCCTTTTGCATCCTCAAGCACCTGAACAAACTCTCTCTCTTTCACATCATCATTCACCCCCTCTCACATTCCATGTTTCCACCCTAAGAATTCCTTTGTCTGTTCCTTAGTCGTCAACGTACGGTCCGTCCGGGTCAGAGGCGCTTTATTCGCTTTTTTAGTTAGTTCTTTTTACGGGATGGGGCACTAACCCACCACCAACCCTTTTAGTCGCCTCTTACGACAATCAAGGATACTGGGGTAGTATTCTTGAAACCCCCCTACCCCCAGGGGGTATTTATATATGTATATATATATATATATATATATATATATATATATATATATATATATATATATATATATATATATATATATATATGGTTAAGCAAGAACAAAAATAAGTAATTACTAGCAGATCACTGAACTGAGGTGTAAATGTGTGAAGCTGTGGTGTCCCAGTGGTAGAGGAATTTGACTTCTGGCTGTAAATTGGCGTGATTGGGTCCAACTGGGGCTGTTTGAGGATTTGTGTTTCGGTAATGCATTCAACCCGATGACGTATTTTGTATTTTGTTCTCGGTATCACCAAACGATTGTATTCGCCATGGCACATACTTCTGGACTTGGAGGGGTTTGATACGTAAAGCCTTCACCCCAAAAACCCTCCCCTAATATTAGGTAACTAAGCAGTCTAATGATAGCAAGAATAAAATATCAAGTATATCAGCGGACTGAAGGAATTTAAACCGTTCATTGCCCTTCCACAGACCCGCCGACATATCATTAAACCGCCAATCTCTAATTAGACTACATTGCATGTTTCTGCCTTACTGCCCAGTACTGACATGTGTATGCGTCTTGCCACTGACAGCACTGGCGTATGGGCAAGCTGCCCAGAGACAGGTACTAAAAGGAAAAGATAATGGGAGGCTAAACTAGGTGCGCTAAGAATACGAGTAGCATGTATAGCTAAAAAAAAAAAAAAAATGACATGGTAATCAAACTATTATTATCCTACATTACAGAGCCTCATGTACAATAGACCAAAGACGTGATGACTCGCTTTCTTTAAGTTTCGGACAAAACTCCCTGGGTCTGGCAACGTTCACATAGGAGACGGAAACAATCTTTTTGTTCCTGCAAACATTATTTATGGTGTAAGAAAAATTAATCTTGCGAAATTATTAAGTTTAGCTTTTTTTTTTTTTTTTTTTTTTGATCAGTGGTAGGTGGTGGCGACCATCATCCACTCATTTGATGTAATGCTGCCTACTTCTTCCTTAGCCTTTATCATTCTTTCTCTGTGCCTGCCGTCCTCTCTTCCTATTTCTCCCATCTTTCCTGTCACTTCTTATTACTTTTCTTTCCTTTACAGGTCGCTTTACATTGAGTGACAAGCCAAATGGTTTCCTGTAAGCCAAGAAACCATTTACAACGCTGGGTGGTAATCATATGACCAAACCATACTATACGTGCTCCCTACGTGTCAACAAGTGGGTTGGTGGAGGGTTAGTGCCCCTCCCCGTAAAACAAGTAATTCAAAGTCAAATGGCCACCCCTCACAGGATTATGGCGTCTGGCGATAGATAGATAGATAGATCAATCAATAATTAAATAAAAAGTGACATCTGGCACGTTTGCATGACTGATGCCAGCAGTGTTACCAATGAAGCTATTTTCCCGCTAAATATAGAAGTTTTAAAAGCAATCTAGCTTATAAAAACGTAGATTTTTACATTCACCTGGCTTTTTTTTTTTTTTTTTTTAAGATCTTGTCTATCTTTTTTTTTCGTTAATTTCCCTCAGTCTGGCGGATTTTTACTGCTTTTGAGACTAATTTAGCGGATTTCTAAAATTTTTCCTTTGGCAACACAGCACGCCAGGGCCAAGCCTTCAGTCAGTCATCATTATTTCATTACCATGCCATGGTTGGAGATGGATGTGTCTCGGTCTTTGTCGTCCCCCCCCCCTCCTCTTTTTAATACAATCCTTTCTGTCTTTTCATTGTCGCACTCTTTATTTTGACTATCACCCTCTCCCTCTTTAGTTCTCTCATGAAACACCCTACATATTTTATAAGATGTTGGAATTCCGTGTGAATAAAAATGACCAGTTTTTCCCTTATAATTGCACTGCTTTTACTGACATCACTGAATGCCGGCAGATTGATTTGCTTCTTGATAGCAACACATGTGGTTGGGGATTGTTTTTGGGCACATGCATTAAACTGTGTCTTAGTCTTATGTTGTGCTACGAGGGGCTCCATTTGACAAATTTTCTATGATCTGCCTCTCAATATATCGCTTGTCTATCCATTAACTGTCTTGGTGTTAAGCTGCCGGTATATCAGTGTTACTGGAGTATTTTCTAAATAAAGCAATAAAGTGCTTGCACCGACAGGTTGTAGTTTTTTGTTGACGATGCATCTTGCTTACAGCACTTACGGGTTTTCCTGCTTAAATATGTATCCTGCATAGAGAATTAAATGTGGATGAAATTATAATTTTAGATATTTATTTTTCCGATTTGATGGCATTAGTGATTTCGACATTACCATTAACTGCGGGTTATAATTTATGGGACATTTTTGCTTCAGCATTTTTGAATTAGGATATAAAATAAGTATTACGAGAGTTTCTCCACATTTTAACCATGAAACCGTTGAGCGATAGGCTGTGCGTTTCACATTTTTTTCCTATGGCTAAGCCTGAAGTGTATTGTGATTTCCTCTTCCGTAATGCGAGATACACACGTTGAAAACACTGATATTTTGCTTTTTTGTGTTGTTTACCTAAATACTGCTCTTTCTGTTGTGCAATATAGGAAATGCAACTTGTCCGTGGCTGTTCTCAGATAGGTTACCACTTTCTGAGCGAAAGGTACTGGGAATCGGGTCATCACTGGGCGTTTGTACGAAGTGAATTAAAAGTTATGAAAGTTCCATACACTGCTTGCAAGTATTCCCTGGGTACAGCGTTTTTAAGCACTTTGATTAACCTTCCCAAGACTAAGCAGACGAGAGACAAAAAATCGTTCAGTAGATTGCGACAGGTCTGTTTAACAGGCAATCCACTTCAAGCGAAAACAGAGATAACTGAAGTACGGTACTACATACTGTATTTACTGTGTGAGGGCTCCCTAGTGCGTTGAGATTAAATGAAATAGGACACAAGGAAAAGAAAGTAAACGAAGGACAGAAAGTGGAAATAATATGCAAATATCATAACACCAGCAACACTAGTAATTCGAGTACAGATATGAATAAAAAATAACAAGGGGGGGGGGAAGTTTCAAGATTGAAATGTTTCACACTTAATAACAGTAACTGAAATAACAGATACACGCTCCTAAACCAAGACGGCGGAGCGATTCGTTAATTAGGCTGGTAGATAAAAAGTTAAAAAAATTAATAATTACAATAAGCAAAGGAAGTAAAATTAGGAATGTGAAAAGTAACTATGGAAAATTAAAGTTATAAGTAATTGTCACTACACCTTGACGGCTGAACGAATGGTTGATAATGCGGTTGGATGAAAACTTGACTACAAGTGAAAGAGGCAGCAAGGTAGGAAAAGTAAACTTTTTTTTTTTTTTTTTTTTATGCTAGTTGTTCCCCACTCCGGTGAGGAATCACCGGAGGAAAAATTAAATAAATGTAGGCTAGCGCGCATATATTATCTATCAGATGTCGAATGTAATCTTTCAGAGGTCGTGTGTAGTGATCTATACCAGATCGATATATTAAACCTTTCACAAGCAAGTCCATTTACCCTACTAATTTTACTTCTTGCCTGTTACACATCGTCTACTGCGAGTTAGCTCTCTCTTTAAGCAGCCTATCCACGATTGGCACCATTAGCAGCCCCTTGGAGAACTGTCAAGGAGAACTATGAGAGGAGGGAGAGAGAGTGATGTCTGCTTGAAAGGAAAGAGAGGGAGGGGAGAAAGGGAAAATGAGTCAGAAATAAATGGGATTATACTGGAGGTGAGAAGGACAGAGAAGATAGAGAGGCTGGTGTGCCAAAGGGGTTGGTGTAGGGTAGTTTGTGCGAAAGAGAGGATTTACAGTAAATGAGAGCATAAGCTCTGGCAATGTCACTATCTGACAGTTCAGATCACCAGAAGAATATTAGAATCACATTAACCATCCATAAAATTTAACTGAAATCCATCAGTAATGTTTTGAGATGTCTTGTGGACAAACAGACCGACTTGGGTGAATACTTAACCTCCTCAAGCTTTCGTGGGAGATAATAACCCATAGGCTATTATTATTATTATTATTATTATTATTATTTTTTCAATAATAATATAATAATAATGATAATTATTATTATTATTTTTATTGTTATTAATATTATTATTATTATTATTATTGAAGTTCGAGCGAGCGAAGCTAGCACGTTCACCAAATTTAGTCACAGTTTGGACCCCCGACATAAGTACCTGAGCAAAAAATTTATTGCATCAGCAAGAAATGCGGGCAGCGGTCGGTAGGAAAACTCTGTAGTACAGTAGCGAACTTTTTTGAATACCTCAGCCAATTTTGAAGTTACAAGAAAGGTAGACACCAATTTGGAAATCGCATAAAAATCCTCAATTATTTTCATCTCATAGGCAATCGTAATTCACAATAGATTTCCCGTAAATCAAGGAGATGATGTTTTGTAAGGCAGATTAGCATATCAGCGGTTGTGCAAGAAGTATTGGTCTAAGGTTGCATGAGTAGCGCAGCAGTATTTTCCAATGATTGCTGAGAGCAACAAGGTTTTGCCTTTTCAAAACAAATAATACTTTCTGTTTGGCCTTTTTTTTTTTTTCTTTTTGACTGAATCTGAGTCAAACTAATACAATACCCTGATCGACAAAAGAAACTCTGAAATTCTGGTTACTGATTAGAATCGGTGAGCACTGAGAGATTGGTGAAAGTAATTTTTGCATGAAGCAAAGTCAGCATTTGAATACTTTTCCTACAGTGTACAGCTTAGCAACTTGCTGTCGTTCTGAAGACAACTGCGTTAAAATGTCAGGTAAGCAAATTAAGCATTCGTTACATTTCGTCAAGGAAGTGTGAGGGAATATTTTTGGTTTAATCTAATAAGTTCTTTTTAGTATTTTCAGATCAGGAAATCAGAGGAAGATGATAAGCCACATAGACAATATTCAGCAATGACTTGCCCGCTCTCTCGAACACATTCTACACTTTCAGTGTGTATGCCTATTACATGTTTATTGTTACTATTATTATTGTTATTGTTGTAGCTGTTATTATTATTATCAGTATACTCCCCCAACACACACAGAAGTCAAAACATAACACCCACTCTCGCTTTACAAGTTGCAGGTGTTGGTGAAAGTCAGAAGGTCTGGGTGTAGATTAGACAGGCCACTTTGTGGGAACCACTTCAATGTGCCGCCAGACTTTTTCGTATATTACTTCCTGGGATAATGATACTACTCTTCGTACTTACAGAACAGATGCTGGGGCTTTCTCAGTCAGGACTGGTGCGACGTCATTAAGGGAAGTGTTTCTGTAACATGACGGAAGGTTTCGTGAAAGATTAATATTGTCATGATTGTTTTCCCAATATTCAGTGAGACTGTTCCCTATCCTAGTCTGGGATTGAACGGCTGCTCATTACTGTACCAAATCCCATATTTTTTTACCACAAAGTGTAGCGGCCTGAGGCTACACTGACGTAGTCCTCAACATTAAAGAAATAATGATTAATCAACCCATTTCGTGCCACTGAATAACAACAGTTAATAATAATAAATTAAATAATAAATAATAATAATAACAATAATAATAAAAAATGAAAATAATAGTAATAATAAGAAAAGTAGTTGTAGTAGTTGTTGTAGTAGCAATAATAATAATAATACTAATAATAACAGCAACAAGAAGTGCCAGGCGCAACAAACCTTACAGCAGCTGTTTTATTGTTGTTAACCCGAGGCGTCCTGTTGACGTATGGGTACATTGCAACATTTTGCATTTGCCAGTCCTGACGACATACTGGTACGTTGCGCAATTGCAAGGTTCATAATTTGCACAATTTTCAATTTTTGCGCATGATTTTTCGTACATATACACGGGACACCTTCCTCTATTCCTCTACAAGATGCCAAGCAGGGACAATGCCTTACACTGCATAACCTCCCCCCCCCCGCACACCATTGTCTCGGCAATTCACCTGTTACCAGTGACCTGGCCAATAAAGACATTCAGGGCCAGAGTGATTCCCCAATCGATGACAATGTGGAGGACAAAGTTTACATAGCATTAGAGGAAGAAACAGCCAGAAATAATGATCAGGTAATGTGGCAAAAAAGGTCAGGTATGGTGATGAGTCAGTGAGTGAAACAATGCTTATAATGCCTATATTACTGTTTGAAAACCAATATACTCTCGTACCACATATAAATTCGTACCAAGTAAATAAATAAATACCGTTTATGAGTGGTGTGAAATAGTTACCCTCCCATAGAACTCGTTTTCTTTGGTGCCAGCCTGCTAGAAAACCCGGTAAGGTAAGGAGGTATTGCTACCTGGATCGAGTATTTTAAATCTCAGATGAGCGATTTCTCTATGAGTTTTCGATGTTTCTCACCAAAAGCGGAGGTTTTAGCCAAAATTTTTGTTCAAAAATACCTCGGGATTGGGGGGTGTCAGAGGTGCGAAATAGCTCGGGACGTGACGGGTTAAATACTGAAAAGGGACTGCCATTTAGTGTCAGTACGGTACACAAAGTGTAAGCTAATGGCACTAATGTTTTCAAGTTACACCCTCTGATAATCTGAGATCTTGCATTTGACCTTTCAAAGTCACTCAAGGTCAAAGGCCATGGTACTGATTAAAAATCGATCTGGGACTTCCTATATTGATAATAATAAATATCTATCAATCTTCAACCAGTTTCTAGCTATAACCCCCTGAATATCTGTGACCTTGAGTTTGACCTTTCAAGGTCACTCAAGGTTAAAGGTCTTGGTGGCAAATGAAAGTTCATACTACGTGTTCTTATATGTTCATAATAGTAAATATATCTTCAACCGGTTTCAAGTTATAACCCTTTTCTTTTGGGACCAGCACCCACGTATCCTGGAAATTTCATAAGAACATAAGAACACAAGAAGAGAGGATAACTGCAATAGGCCGGTTGGCCCATGCTAGGCAGCTCCTAGAAGAGTAACTGAACTACTAGAATGAGATAAGGATAGCAAAGAAGAAGGCTCTTCCTCGCCCTCCAAACCCTCCAGCCGAAGCCGGCAGGAAAAAGTCAGAAAGAACACCACGCCGTATAGAAAAACTGGCGTGGACATTTTACAGGAAAGTGTGAAAGGAGAATAGAGACTATCATAGTGTAACCTGAAAAGGAAAAATTATGAATTAGTATTGGTTATAAGATTTTCTTTTTTCTATATCCACCCCTTATTAGCCATATGCTTATCTAGCCTATGCTTGAAACTCTCAATGGAAGAGGCAGCAACTGCTTTACTAGGTAGCTTATTCCATTCGTCTACTACTCTATTACCAAACCAATTTCTATCTATTTCCTTACTGAAACGGAATTTTTCTAGTTTGAAACCATTATTTCTAGTTCTATCCTGTATGCTCACTTTAAGTACCTTGCTAATATCTCCCTTATTTACAGTATACCCTTCATCCACCTAAAGTCATTCTGCCGTTTTTCCTTAATGTTGCAAACAAACAAACAAACAAACAAATGAACGAACAAACCCTACCAAAAATAATACCTCGCCGGACTCCGTCCGGGCGAGGTATTACTAATGAACAGACGGCCAGTGAATATTGGGACTCAAGCGGACAAAGGCCATCAAAGCACTAAGCGTCCGAGAAACAATTGAAAATAAAATGTTGCGCAATACGCCCGTAGCTGAAGCAGAACAAATAACCGGCACATGGTGTTCACATAACAATTGCTACAATATCATATGGTGCATGATATTCGGAAAGGAGATGAGAAAATCTTTTAGTGCACGAACATCAGCGTAGTAGGCGGGGGAAATAATATCTGACCTTCCTGCAGAAGAAACTCAATCAAATATGTAGTAACGGACATGTGTGCAAGAGGAATACAGGAAAATATGTGGGGCATGACATTTGTGCAGGAAAAGTGTAAAAGAACTAGTACATGACAGTTGGGTAGTGCCCGACCTCTGAACCACATTAGGGATTTTCTTTTTTTAAGCTTAAACCTATGGAAATGCAAGACAAATTTGTTACAAATAATTTTACTACATTTGTACTGATATGAATTATGTGTTGTTTTTGTTACTGGCATCCTGCACTATTTATTTTTGTGTTGATTTATACTTTTATGTTCTTTCAATCATCACAATACTAAAGATATGTTTATAGTGATTCAACCATCACTAAACTAAAGATATGTTTATAGTGATTTATCTTTTAAAATCTTGCAACCGCAGTGATATTATGGAATTTTTTGCCTTTAGATATTAATATTTATTTATTAATATTTATGATGATGATGATGATGATGATGATGATGATTACCACCTATGACAAACGAGCTAGTCTACTCTCCCCTTTGATAGCTAACTACCCACTCTGTGTTTCAGTAATGCACATGGAGCAACAAGGGTGATGATTTTCTTGTTATCGCTGCTGCTGCTGTTGTTGTTTGTGAGTTTGAACAAGTATGTGTTATAATTGTTATGGAGAGAGAGAGAGAGAGAGAGAGAGAGAGAGAGAGAGAGAGAGAGAGAGAGAGTCATGTCCGTAAGAGCATATGCTTCTGTGTGGAGGGGGGGGGTATTATACCTGTAGCTTGTTTTTGTTATTAATAACATTTCTCTCTCTCTCTCTCTCTCTCTCTCTCTCTCTCTCTCTCTCTCTCTCAACATACAGCAGCTGGGCACACCATACATCAGATAATATTGTCTATCAATCTATCTATTGCCTGACGCCTTAATCCCGTAAGGAGTGGCCACAAACCACTCGCCTCCATGTCGCCCTGTCCCACGCAATTTCATTGCCCTGCTCCCACCTCACACACCCCTCTCTTATATACCTATCCACCCCATCCCTCCATCTTATCCTTGGCCTCCCCCTCCCTCTCCCCCCCTCCACCTCACTCACATACACTCTCCTCGGCAGTCTCTCGCTCTCCATCCTCTCCACATGGCCAAACCACCTCAGTGTGTTTCTCCTAACGTTTCCTATCACATCCACATCCACACCACAACGCTCCTTCACTTCCTCATTTATCAGTCTGTCTCTCCATGTGACTCCACAGGCTCCTCTCAAATAAATCATTTTCACTGCTCCCACTCTTGACTTCTGTCCCTCCAACAAGGTCCAAGCTTCACTTCCATATGTTAGAAGTGGTGTCACAATATTGTCATGCAGTAGCTTTTTCACTTCTATGCTTAGTTCCTTTTCTTATCACTGTTTTCAAGGAACCAGCAACCTTTCTTCCCTGTTGCACCCTTTCAAGCACTTCACCCTCTGAACTTCCATCCTTACTCATCACACTATCCAAGTACGTAAACGCACACACGTTTTTCATTTCCTCCTCATCCAACCTCATTGTACATTCAATGACTTCACTTCTCTCAAAGACCATATCTTTATTCTTCCCTACATTCACCTTTAGATTCCATTTTTTACGCACTCTCCCAAATAATATTGGTTAGGGTGCTATTGTAGCTGAAGTACTGTAGATGATGTAGGCCCCTCATACACACCCTCACTGTCTCCGTCATTCACCCTCTTACTTTCTCACCTGTACTTTGTCTTCATTATAATTTGCTCATTCACTTGTTCATTTACTGACTCCCTCTCTTGGGTTTTATCAGTTAATCAGTATATCACAGACCATCTGTTACTGATTAAGTTTATAATTTTACCATCACTTATCTCTTCACTAATTCACTTACACCGATAATATGTTTACTCTTGTCTTATTGACGTCAAACAGCATTATTCAGCATTCAGACTGAGACATGAGATGTTTAGACATTGCCATGTTTAATTTAATCACCTGCCGATGTACAAAATATGCATAAAACAGTAAAATGCCTTTGTCGGTCAGGTACGAGCGAGGCCATTTAAATCCGATAGCATTGAAATGCCGCCTTACACCCCAAGGATGCCAAGCGTATATTGATGGCTATCTTTCTACCAAGTTTCATGCCTTCACGACAAACTGTCTCGCCTGTGGCCCTCTTGAATTTCGACATGCTGCACTTGGCGTGTGTCACGTGCCACGTGCACAAATCTTAAAGAATTGGGCTATCATATGGTGCAAACCACGCAATGATCGGCCCTGTGTTGCTGAGACATAAGCTTCTCAAAAGCGTTACGGTCGGGTCGCATATATGTGAGAAAATGCCTCTACTTGACGAGAGACTCGCGATGGCTTCGCGCTCGCTCGTAAACAGTAATACATTTGGTTATACGAGTATAGTGGGGGAGTGTGATGTCGTGGTGTGGGTAGAGAGTGAGGCGTGCATGTCACGATATACAGTAATTAACCAAATGCCAACATCACATTGACTTCTCGGCATCACCTTATTATCCCTCACGTTAAAAACAACCCTCTCGACCCTCCCTTTTCATCCCCTTCCCCTTCTCATCCCCATCTCCCTCTCTTCCTGCTCCAATCTATTTCTCTTTCCTGGCCCCTCTGTCTTTTTGTCTGTCTGTCTGTCTGTCTCTATCTCTATCTCCTTTTGCCCCAGTCCTTCCTTCTTTCCTTTCCCTTGCCTTCTTTTCGGCCCCTCCCCTTTTCTCCTCCCTCTCCTGCTCTCTTCCCCTTTCTTCCTCAGTCTCTTCACCCTCAATCATTCTCCATTATCCTCATACCACCTTCTACTTTTATTCATTCCATCATCCTGTCAACACCCCATTCCCCCTCTCTTCCATCTCCTTCCCCCTCTACCTTCATCCCTTTCCCTCTGGTACCTGGATCTCTTTCTGCTCTTCTCTCTCTTCCCTTCTTCCTTCCCACCTCCCTCTACTCCCATTCTTACTACCATCTTTCTCCCATTGTCTCCTCCTTACCTCCACTCATTCCCCTCTCGTTCTTTTTTATAACTTCCTCACCCTTCTTTCTCTTACTCGGTCCCCCTCTTCCCTTTCTCCCTTCCCCCCCCCCTCAGCTTCCATTCTTTCCTCTGTTCCTTCCTCCATAGTTCTTGTTCTCCCTTTCTCTATACACCTTTTTCCACTTCCCCGATCCGTCCTTTCCTTCCACCCATTCCCTCTTCTGTCCATTCTCTAATCATATCCCATCCCTCCTTCCATCCCTCTCTCTCTCTCTCTCTCTCTCTCTCTTCTTCTTCTTCTTCTTCTTCCTCCAGCTCGAATCCCCTCGTCCTCCCCTCCTCCACACCCTTTCCCCTCACCGTACACTAATCTCCACCACTGCATAATTTGAGCTGGCCTCACGCTCGTTTCACCACAACTGCATAAAATTAAACCCATTCGTTACCACCACACATTGTTTTCTTGCTGCCGCCAACAAACGATTTTATTCAGCTTAGGAAGAGTGTTTTCTTGTGAAGGGGATTTGATCAGTAATGGGGTCTTCAATATTTTAAACCCGGTTATGCTTTCTTCACTAGTAAATGACCGGATATGTTATTTCTCATGATTCCAGGTATTTTTATTCAGCTTAAGGGAGACATTTCGTAAAGAATATTTTTATTCCAGTAAGTTTAACACACACACACACACACACACACACACACACACACAGTTTCCCCATTTTTTTTTTTTTCATCCTCTCCCGAACCACTGCCTCATTCATCTCTGCGTCCCCTGCCATTTCTCATTCATTTTCCTCAAAGTCATCACCTACTTATTTTCGATTAATCGTCCCTCCCACTGGATTCAAGAGGTGAAAGAGCAACACACAGGAAACACCATTGTTATTAGTACCAGAAACCTCACTATCACTACCGGCACCAGAACTATCAAAGTCACAGCCGTCACCATCTCATTCACCATCACCATTTACATAATTACTAGAACCTTTACCTTCGCCGTCATCACAAACACCATCAGCATTACCATCACAGTCAGAACCATCACAGACCACCATCATCACTAACACCATTAACATCACCAGCGCCACGAACATAAACACCAGGAATGCACACTTCACAACGAAAGCCACCACCACTTCCATCGAAACTAATATAAAAAATACCACTAAAATTATAACCATATTAGCATAAGACCCCATCATCACTGCCGCAATTGTAACCACGACCATAGCCAATTCAGTAAAAAAAAAATAATAAAAATAAATATATATCAGTCTATATGTCGTGGAGCCTCTGTGGTACAGTGGTAGAGTGTGCGTTTCTTACGCGGGTGAGCCAAATGATTTCCTGAAAACCAGAAAAGCATTAACAATGGTGGTTGGTAACCTTATAACCAATCAACATGTGTTCCCTACGTGTCACAAGTGGGTTGGCGGAGGGTTAGTGCCCCTCCCCGGAAAACAATTAACTAAAAATACAAACAAGAAGCCTCGGACCAGGACTGACCAACATGTGGCGAGTAAGGACCGAACAAAGGACACGATACGGATGGCGACTTGGAATATAAGGCGTGGAAATGATGAGGTGAAAGAAAGGGAGCTTGTCCAGGTGCTTGAGGAAGCAAAAGTGGGTTAAAGGAAACTAAATGGAGGGGTGAGAGTGTGAGAGAATGGGAGTATATATGGATGGGGTATATGCGCAGGAGTAGGTGAGAATCAGAGGGCAAAAGAAGGAGTGTGTACTGTTGTGAGTATCACAGATGGCAGGAGAATATATGAGAGTATGGATGAGTTGGCTTGAGGATTGTATGGGTAAGATTACAAGTTGGACTACAAATGTGGGCGATTGTGTGCGTGTATGCGCAAACGCAAGATTGTGCAAGCAGAGTAAGAAAAGAGCTCTGGACAAATGTGGAAGCGTGCATGGAAAAGTTTGAAAGGAATGAGAGAGTGTTTTTGATTGGAGATATGAATGGATAAGTAGGGAATGGGAAGGTGGATGGAGTAGTTGGTGAGTGGGGTGTGCCTGCAGAGATGGATGAGAATGGCAGTGCTTTAGTGGACATTTGTGCCGGGAGGGGGTTGGTGATAGCTAATACCCTCTTCAGGCACAAAATGATCCACATGTATGCATGGTGAGTGATGAGAAGGGTGGGTGGTGAACTGAATAAACAGAAGGCAATGATGAACTATGTGTGTGTGGATGAAAGGATGAGAAGGTGTGTAATGGATGCAAGAGTACATATAGGTTAGGGGAGTGGAGTTTCGGCCCAACACTTGGTGGTGGTCAGAATTAAAGTCCAAATAAAATGGAGAAATAGAAGAAGGGAAGGACAGGAGGAAGTAAAATATTACATACAAGGAAAGTGGAAAAGTTACAAGAAGATGGAAAAAAGGCAGAATATAAGAGGGAAGTGGAGGATAGATTGAAGCAGATGGGGGACGTGGAAGGTGGGTGCAAGATATTCACAGAAGAAATCTGTGCAGCATGTGAGGTGGTGTGTGGTGTGAAGAGAAGACGAGAGAGGTTGCAGGGAACAGCATGGTGGACTGAAGAGGTGAGACAGGCTGTGGTACAAGAGAAGAAAGCATAATTATAGTGAGTGGATGAGAAACAGAGGTGTGGAAGAAGTTGAGAGACAGAAGAGAGAGTTATATGTAGAGAGGAAGAGAGGAGAAATGATTAGTAAGAGAGAGTAAGAAGAGAGTGGATGAGGAATTTGGAAGGAACTTGAGTGTAAAGTGGAGGGAATGTAAGAAAATGTTCTGGAAAGAGGTAAAGAAAGTTAGACAGGGTACCAAAGAAGTTAGCAGAGGAGTGAAAGATAAAAATGGTCGATTACTAGTGGAGAATGGTGAAAAAGTGAACAGATGGAGAGAACACTTTAAGGAATTGTTGAACATAGAGAATGAAAGTAATGCAAGTATACGTGGCTGGGGAATGGCTGGGAGAAGGAGGGATATGAGAAGAGAGGAAGAAAACAGTAGGATGGCAGTTGTGGAAGCAATGAAGAAAGTAAGAATGGGGAAAGCCCCAGGAACTGATGGAGTGTGTGGTGAAATGCTGAAGCATGGGGGAGAGATAATAGTAGAATGGATGTGGAAGATGTGCAGATTTTTTTTTTTATGCAAGAAAGGAGGAACCAAAGGCCAGGGGCCCGCAAACTGTTCCTTCCAAGAAAAAAAAAAAAACAATACGAAAGAGAGCCAAATTCAAGATCCGTTCATTTCGAGATGCCTGGACACACTACGTTTGAAAGACTGGAGATCATAGGAAGTAGGAAATACAGACAGAGCGAGGCAGTTCCAGAGCTGACCTGTTGCATAAATGAAGGACTGGGAGTAACGGTTAACTCTTGCATTAGAGAGCTGGACAGAAAAGGGATGAGAGTTTGTTCCTAGACGTCCCATCGTAAAGGTGGAGGGATGCAAGCGGACAGTTCAGAGGAGCAGCGACCATTGAAGTAGTGATAGAAAAGAGATAAAGATGCATCAGTGTGGCGAAGAGACAGAGGTTGAAGGGAGCCAGAAAGAGAAGGAGAGTTGATGAGACGAAAAGCCTTTGAATCCACCCTATTGAGGAGAGCTGTATGTGGGGAGCCTCCCCATACATGAGAGTTGCACTTTACACAGGGGCGAATAAAGCCTATGTATAAAGTCAACATCTGTGCAGGGGTAAAGAAGATACAGAGTCAGCTTAGCACACCTAATCTCTTGGAAGTAGATTTTACAAGAGATGCAATATGATCTTTCCAAGATAAGTCCCGAGTGAATGAAAGCCCATGCATGTTCAAGGATGATGCAGGGTTGAACCTGCCTGGGAGGAAGGTAGAGTCCCGGAAGTTTGGAAGTCAGGAATAACTATTCCCCTGTACAAAGGAAAAGGGGATAAAGAAGTGCATGGTAATCATAGGGGCATTTGTCTTCTTAGCGGAATAGGAAAAGTACATGATAGGATACTTACTGGCAGAGTTAGGGAAATAACAGAGAAATTAGTTGGAGGAGAACAGGGACATTTTAGGAAGGGATGAGGTTGTGTAGATCAGATATTCATTCTTAGATCTTTAGTGGAAAAGTTTCTAGAGAAGGGAAAGAAGTTGTATGCGGCCTTCATGGATTTGGAGAAAGCATATAACAGGGTGGGAAGACAAGGATTGTGGAAAGTATTAAGAATATATGGAGTAGATGTGAAATTGTTGAAGACTGTGAAAAGTATGTATGAGAGTGCTAAGGCTGCAGGGCGTGTGGATAGTGAACTGAGTGAATTTTTCTATTTGAAAATTGGATTGAAACAGGGATGTGTCATGTCTCCATGGTTGTTCAATCTGTATATGGATGGGGTTATAAAAGAGATACAAGGTAAGGCAGTGGATGTTGCAGCGGCCCTAGTGAGAAAGGGCAATGTTTGGAAACTACCTGTACTGTTGTTTGCAGATGATAATGTGTTGTTAAGTGAAGACGAAGGGAAGCTGCAAGGCTTGGTGAATGAGTCTGGGAGAGTGTGTAAGAAACAGACTCTAAAGGTGAATATAGGGAAGAGTAAAATTATGGGGTTCGAGAGAAATGAAGTCAGTGAATGTACAGTGAATCTGGATGAGAAGGAAATGGAAAATGTGAGGGCGTTTAAGTACTTGGGTAGTGTGATGAGTAAGGATGGAAGTTTGGAGGGTGAAGTGCTTGAAAGGATGCAACAGGGAAGAAAGGTTGCTGGTTCCTTGAAAGCAGTGATAAGACATAGGGAAGGGAACATGAAAGTGATAAAGCTATTACATGACAGTATTGTGATACCAACTCTAATGTATGGAAGTGAAGCTTGGACCTTGTTGGAGGGACAGAAGTCAAGAGTGAGAGCATTGGAAATGAGTTATTTGAGAGGAGCATGTGGAGTCATATGGGGAGACAGATTGACAAATGAGGAAGTGAAGAAGTGTTGTGGTGTGGATGTGGATGTGATAGGAAACGTTAAGAGAAACACACTGAGGTGGTTTGGACATGTGAAGAGGATAGAGAGTGAAAGACTGACGAGGAGAGTCTATGTTAGTAAGGTGGAGGGGGGAAGAGGGAGGGGGAGGCCAAGGATGAGATGGAGGGATGGAGTGGAGAGGTATATGAGAGAGGGGGGTGTGAGGTGGGAGCAGGGCAATGAAATGGCGGAGGATAGGGTGACGTGGAGACGATTTATTTGTGGCCACCACTGACGAGATTAAGGAGTCTGGCAATAGATAGATAGATAGACTATTTTTCTCTGTCTGTCTGTTTTGTTATCTAAGTACAGTATGCAATTTAATTAATTTACATATTCGGCTTTCACTGGAAGTAGACTTTATAAAACCTAATCTACTTTTATGTTCCTTTGGCAATTTATCACGTTTTAACAGAAGTATTATAATACGATATTACAAAAGAGAAAAGTTTACACGGACAGCTGTCTCGTGCCTGCCCCACAACCGTGGTGTGACTCCACCTGCAGGGGAATTAGCGTGTTAATGGCATTTAGCCTCAACCTGCCCTGCACCCAAGACACGTAACGCCACAATCACACCAACACGATTTTTGTCTTGCATGTTTTGTAATCCCCTTTATATCCGGTGTTGTGTGTATTTTCTCTTCTATTTTTGTTCCCTCTAATACACTGCTGGATTCAGCTTAGTGGACGCGTTTGGAATTAGAGGGGCTACATACCTACTTTATTATTCTCTTCACTAATATATGTCATGCTTCCTTGGAATCAAATCGTCTGGCATCAAACTGAACAAAATGTTAAGTACGGTATCGTAGTCTAAGTGCTAAAGATTCACAGGACCTGAAATGTTACATTCGCGCGCTGCATGTTTTGTGTATGGTTCGATTTATCTGTCTGTCCTTCTGCATGTGTCTCTCTCACTGTCACCGTGTTGACAAGGTCATGGAAAAGCTATTGAAAGTAATAACACTAGATTTTGGATAAATTATGGGCGGTTAGAGAAGCAAGTGATTAAATTTTTACGAAAAGGGGATATAAATCACCGGTTCTCAAACTTTTCAGTCCTCTCTCCCCTTAGCCTTGGTTCACATATTCACGTGCCCCTTCCCCCCCCTCCCTTTCCTGCCATTATATGACTGAAAACTTATCCGAAAATTATTATTTTTGCTGCTAGGTCATGTGGACGTTAACCCAATTCCATACAGGCTGCATTAGCCCTTCTGCAATTCACTATACCCCTTTTCGAAGAATAGAAGGGAAGTTGAGGGACGTGTATATTTTAACTGGGATTTGCTCTGTCTGGCAGTATAAGACTTATTCGTATCTTTTTTTTTTTTTTTTTTTTTTTTCACAGAGCGACCAGATTAAAATAAAAAAGGCAAGAAGGCGATCAGGTGCCATACATGAAGGGAAAAAAAAAATTACTACACGGGTACAGAGAAAAATATGATTTGAATGTTGAAACAGACTATGAATAGTGAACACACACACACACACACACACACACACACACACACACAGTCTTGTTCAAATCACTCAGTATTTTTTTTTTCTGAGTCCTCACGTCCCCCCTTGGGATTGCTTACATCCATCACGTTCTCCTGGGGGGTCGTGTCCCCCAGGTTGAGAACCGCTGTTATAAATTATAGGTTACTGGCTAGGTCAACTAAAGCTCTTTTGATCCGATTTAAGCTAAACCTAGTGGATTGGCTGAGGGTCAGGGAAGGCTAAAGTGAATTAATTTCGAAAATCATAAGTCAAAGGTAATGGTCGCAGGGAAATGTCAGAGGTTTCGCTCTTGAATTCAGATTTTGTCCATTTAGACGGAAATTGCGCATTATATTTACGGTCTACAACTGAATAATTTCTTATACTTTGGGAACAGCGGATCAAAGGTCAGTGACAATGGGCAAGGTCCATTTAATCACCAAACTTGTTACCAGGATTGAGGATCAGACCAGGAGGAAGTAGTCTAGGCTTGACAACAATCGATCGAAGGTCAAAGTCACAGGGTACAGTCAAAAGTTCTACTTTAGACCGATTGCAAAGCGCGGGTGTTGCTGTTTCTTGAGTGCCCCTTCTTGTTTTCGGTAACTGGACGGAGCAATATTACACTGACTTCCTATTTGTCCTTTGCAGCAAGTAATTCTTCCCAATCAAACACCTGCAGACATCACTGATACATCCGTCAGCCACCCTTAAGCTGTAATGTGCCTCGCATTGACGGATTGTCTGAGTCAGTACTGCAGGCAACCGTAGCGTGACGGCAGATCAGACCTGACCTAAAATCCGCCCTTTATATATCTATCTATCTATCTATCTATCTATCTATCTATATATATATATATATATATATATATATATATATATATGGTAGGTGGGGGCGCTCACCATCCACTCACTCGATGTAGTGCTGCTCTCAGGTGTCTGCCCTTTCCTCTCCATCCTTCTTTCCTTCCATTCTCTTCTGTCTTTCTTTCCTTCATTCTTTCCTTGTCCTTCTGCCTACGGGTGACTTTACACTCTCTCTTCTGTCTTTCTTTCCACTTCCTTCAGCCTGTGGGTGACTCTACACTGAGTGACAAGCCAAATTGTTTCCTGTGCACCAGGAAACCATTTACTACGCTGGTTGGTAACCATATAACAAAATTTTGGCGCCTGGTGGTTTATTGGGTAATTATTGCGCTCCAATCTGATTGAGCCGGTGAAGGTTTATATCCAAGGGGTGGTTGGGGTTGATTACTCATGTAATGCCACTCAGGGATGAGTGAGGCTGGTCACTCTCATCTTAAATGTCGGGACCAACTGCCTAGCCCTGGGCTCCTGCGCTCCTCATGAGTCAATGTAGGATTGGATGATGGATATATATATATATACATCATGAATCATCATCGTCAGCCGTTTGAATGTCCACTGCAGGACCGGCCTGTCCCGACCGAAGTGGGGATGTAACATCCTATGTGTCTCTACCAAGTGGCTAAGGCTGTCTGGTAGAAAATGTATGTAGGGTGAGAAGTGCTTGTAAGTGTAATTGTTTGTTGGAGTGGCTTTGGATGTGTATGTAGTCTGTGAACCAAGTGTAATCTGCCTGCGCAAGCCAACTGGGTGCAAGCATGCTTCATAGTATGCGACACTGGGTCAACCACAGGACCCCGTATGTCCGCCAAGCAGTACTTGGCCAGAAGAACGCTCCCAAAGTTTATTACCCTGGCGGGGCGCTAACCCTCGTTCGTCTATCTATCTATCTATAGCCCGACGCCCTAATCCCGCAAAGGGTGGCCGCAGACAAAACGCCTCCAAGTCGCTCTGTCACCCACCATTTGACTCCCCTCCCCCCAACTCACCCCCCCTCCCTCATATACCTCTCAACTCCATCCCTCCACCTCATCCTTGGTCTACCCCTCCCTCTCCATCCCTCCACCTCACCTACATACACCCTCTTAGTCAGTCTTTCATTCTCCATCCTCTCCACATGTCCAAACCACCTCAGTGTATTTCTCCTAATCTTTTCAACCACATCCACATCTACCCCACAACGTTCCTTCACTTCTTCATTCGTCAACCTGTCCCTCCACGTCACTCCACATGCTCCTCTCAAGTAACTCATTTCCACTGCTCTCACTCTTGACTTGTTCCCCTCTTGCAAGGTCCACGCCTCGCTTCCATACGTCAGGGTAGGGATCACAATACCATCATGCAGTGACTTCTTAACTTCCATACTCACCTCCCTATTTCTTATCACTGTTCTCAGTGTGCCAACAACCTTCCTTCCCTGCTGTACCCTTTCACGTACTTCATCCCCCAAAGTTCCATCCTTACTCATCACACTACCCAAGTACTTGAATGCACTCACATTCTCCATATCCTCACCATCCAACCTCACTGCACACTCTGTGACTTCATTCCTCTCAAACACCATAACTTTACTTTTGTTTACATTAACTTTCAGCTTCCTCCTCCTACACACTGTCCCAAATTCATTCACCGAACCTTGCAACTCCCATTCATCTTCACTCAACAATACTGTATCATCAGCAAACAGCAACACCGGAAGCTTCCAAATCTCGCCCTCATTCATTAGGGCCACCCCCACATCCTCTGCCCTACCTTGTACCTCCTTTACAACCCCATCCATATATATATTAAACAGCCATGGAGACATTACACACCCCTGTTTCAGTCCCACATTGAGATCAAAGAACTCACTCAGCTCACCATCCACTCGCACCGTAGCCCTAGCTCCCTCGTACATACTCTTCACAGCACTCAACAATTTCCCCTCCACTCCATATATTCTTAATACCTTCCACATACCTTTCCTATCTATTCTGTCATAAGCTTTCTCCAAGTCCATGAAGGCAGCGTACACTTTCCTTCCCTTCTCTAGATACTTCTCCACTAAACATCTTAGAACAAATATCTGATCTACACACCCTTTTCCCTTCCTAAATCCCCCTTGTTCTTCTCCAACTAGCTCCTCTGTCATATGCCTAACCCTATCAATGAATATTCTACCATATATTTTACCAGTCACACTAAGTAGGCAAATACCCCTATGGTTACCACATACTTCTCTCTCCCCTTTTCCTTTGTACAGAGGAACAATTATACCTGATTTCCAGTCCTCTGGAACCCTTCCCTCTTCCCAAGCCAATCTACACAACTTCCATATCCACTCCACAACAATCTCACCCCCATACCTAAGCATTTCACCACACACTCCATCAATTCCTGGGGCCTTTCCCAGCTTAATCTTCTTCATCGCTTCCACTACTTCCGCCCTACTGATCTCTTCCTCCCTCCTCTCATCTCTTCTTCTCCCAGCCATTCCCCAACCACTTATACTCGCACTGTTCTCACTCTCCACATTCAACAAATCCTCAAAGTGCTCCTTCCATCTCTTCATTTTCTCTCTCTTCTCCACCAACAATCTATTATTCCTATCTTTCACTCCCCTACTATTTCCCCTTTCACACTGCCTTACTTTCTTTACCTCCTTCCAAAACAATTTCTTACTCTCCCTCCATTTCACACTCAGATTCCTCCCAAACTCTTCACCCACTTTCTTCTTACTCTCCTTCACCAGTCTCTTAACCTCCCTTCTCCTGCTCACATATACCTCTCTCTTCTCTCTCTCATTTTCTCCCCTACCTCCACTCGCCAACCATTCACCATATGCCTTCTTCTTTTGTTCCACAGCTCGTTTCACCTCATCATTCCACCATGCTGTCCCTTGCACACCCTTGCATCTCCTCCTCACTCCACAAACCGCCTCACACGCTGCGCTTATCTCTTCCGTGAATATCTTACATACGTCTTCCACCCCTTCCATCTGCTCTAGCTCATACCTTCCCAATCTTTCTTCCACTATGCTCTTATACTCTGTCCTCTTCTCACTATCTTGCAATTTCTCCACTCTTCTCACAGGAGCTGCTTCCTCCTGTCTTCCCCTTTGCCTCCTCAACCACTTTCTTTGCAGCTCTACCTTGGCCATCACTAAGTGATGGTCCGAGACTCCATTCCCCCACCCTCTCCACACCCTTGCATCCAACATTTGTCTTCTCATTAGCTCATCCACACACACGTAATCTATCATTGCCTTTCGTTCAACAAGTTCACCATCCATCCTCCTCATTACTCTCCATGTATACCGATGGATCATCTTATGACGAAAGTAGGTGTTGGCTATTACCAACCCCTTACCAGCACAGATGTCCACCAAAGCACTCCCATTCCCATCTACTTCAGCTGGCACACCCCACTGACCAACCACTCCATCCACTCGTACATTCCCTCGTTCGTCAGTATACGAAAACGCACACTTTACCACAGAGGCTCCATATATATATATATATATATATATATATATATATATATATATATATATATATATATATATAGAGAGAGAGAGAGAGAGAGAGAGAGAGAGAGAGAGAGAGAGAGAGAGAGAGAGAGAGATACATACATACATACACACATATATATATATATATATATATATATATATATATATATATATATATATATATATATATAGGGGGGTTGTAATACAATGTATTGGTTATGGATTTGGAATAAGATTGATTATATGGCTTGTAGGACTTTACGTGAGGGGTGACAAAAGATTGTTGTAGCCGTAAAAGACGAGCGGAAGGGAAAATACTTACGTAACTGACGGTTGGGATACATACAGATAAATGTGGATAATTAAGATGGTTGGAGTGTGAGTTGCTGCGGGGGGGGGGGTGAAGATACAGACAGATTGTTGATAAGGGAGCAGGCAGACAGGTAGACAGAGAGAAAGATATATGGAAGGATAGATAAATACATAGAGAGAGAGAGAGAGAGAGAGAGAGAGAGATCAGAATAATTGTTTTTAGTGTCCAGTCACACACGATTCTACATGGAAGCTTTTTTTTTTTTTTTCTCTCTCTGTTTTCTGTGGTCCCATCGAAACAAAACATCAGTAAGATTGGAAACTCTGCTTGCGTAAAAATTAACAGCATGCAGAATAACAGCTGGTTTGGTAAGATTTTCCTCCCGTAGGATTACAGGACCATATAAGGGCCCAGCAGAGAAATGCTTTTCACTTAAGAGGGCTCTAAAAGCGCTGCTCTAGATGGTGTGAGGCTCGCCAAACTCCCCGCAGCAGAGGCGAACAGATGAGGGAGAGCTATCGACGTACAGGTCGGCACTTAGGAGGGAGGGCCCTCAACGTCCAGATCGGCAGGAAGGACAGGAGAAGCCCTTTCTCCTCGGCTGCTGGCAGCGGAGAGTTGGTCTCACAGAGTTCGGGGGTGGAGGTGTTGCCTCGGCGAGAGATGGATTGCGAGTCTCAAAAAGAAAAAAAAAAAAAAAACACCTCTCAGTGACTGTTTTATCTGGGCTGGCTGAATAATTAACACACGCTTACCAAATGGGTATAGTGTGTTCAGGGGGCGGGAGGGGGGGGAGGTGTCTGCTGGATTACCACTGAGGTTAAGTAAAGCATATTATTATTATTATTATTATTATTATTGTCATCATCTTCATCATAACATCATCATCATTATTGCCATGCTTCGGCATATAAATGGCGAAGCTTATTATTTTCGTATTATTATTTTCCTTTTCCTTTGTATTTTTAAAGATTTTGATATTATGCAGGAAAGTACCCGGGGATAACGCCGTACTTGCGCCAAGTTTAAATGACCTTGCACTATTTTTGAAGGTCATAACTATATTGATTTTTGGTGCAAAAACTGCATATTTGAAGCTGAAATGTCTCAGAAACTAATTGAGATACAGCTATTTAATCCAAAATCCTAAGAAAAAAAATTTGCTGAGAACTCTGGCTAAATATTTTGCCATTTAGCCTAGTAGAAAGCACAGGCCGAATTCTAATCTGCTCATTGTTTCCTTTGTTGCACGTTTTAGAGAAGACCGCAAAAGCTGTAAAGCTGTAATTTTATAGAAATAAAGCTGTGGTCCCTCTTATTATCTGAAATGTATACCAGTATGGTTACAGTTAAGCATACAGTTAGCCAGTTATTGAAACAATTGTAAAGTATACCCATGCATTCTTCCACACCTTTGTCTTCAAGTCTTGTTGATATTACACAAGAAGCTACCTAAGGTTAAGTACACCCACTAAAATAATTATTGGCATCCTTTGCTTGAATACCCTTCGCAACAATTACTAGCACAGAAGCCGTGAATACGCGTTACGGGTTGGTATACCTGATCCTCCCTCATTCAATTTCCCGGCCCATCCTCGGCCCCAGACTAGTCTCTCTCTCTCTCTCTCTTTAGATGTAGAACTCCCGTTAGGCATAAATGTCCAGTATATACAACACTCCATGCACAACGCATGTAAAGTTATACAATACGTATCGTATCATTGCTGTAATATTAATCACATCAGTGACACTTGAATATTGTAGTGCATAGATTATGAAACTGACAATGGTATATCACCAGCTTGACGAAGATGACAACATCACGGAGCGGATTATCGGTAAGCGGATTATCGGTAAGCATATTCATTTATTAGAGGATAGGCTTTTACCTCGGATGGTTTTCGATTCTCGTATGGCTACTGAAATCTGAGGAATGTGTTGCCGACGAAACTGCTTCAGCTTGGACAATTTGAGCAGCGAATGAGCAGTGGCTTCGAGTTCTTTCGTAACACATCTTAGTGATTTTTTCTGCACAATACACATGAACGTCCTAGTTTATATTTTAAATGAAAACTATGTTGATACCTTCTCGATGTAATGTAAAAGGCATTGATGATTAAGAAACAAAGCAAATTGCATAGTAGGCGGTGCAACAAAGCCTCCGATGTCATTATGAATACGAACATAAAGCTCAGATCAAGGATACCAGCTACTCATGTTAACTCAGTTTATTTTCATATCTCTCGTCAGGTGTGTCACTTTTTATCACCCAAAAAGAGTGCCGATGATTTTTTTAGTGTGTGTGTGTTCCAAATATGAATGACCTTGAACTACTTTTCAATGTAACAGACTTGTTTATGATGCCAAATTTTTTTACCTTCTATACCATAAATAGTAATGGCGAAGCTTCTTGACTGTGGCCACAAAATAGGTAAACAGGTAACTACATTATTTTCTTTGTACTTTTTTCTTTGATCTTGATGATATTATACAGGAAGCCACCCTAAAGTAATCCACGTACTTGTGCCAAACAGGGCCGGATTTACCTGTTTATGGGCCCCAGGCCAACCTCATCAGTGGGCCCCCAGATTTATAGAAATGTTTGTATATATATATATATATATATATATATATATATATATATATATATATATATATATATATATATATATATATATATATATATATATATATATATATATATATATATATGATTCCAGTGGGCCATGGCCCACCAGTTTAAGACCACTGCGGGCCTATACTTATTGTACAGGGGCCCCATACTCCGGGCCCTATACTTATTGTACAGGGGCCCTTATGGTTGTGAATATGCGGGCCTATACTTATTGTTCAGAGACCTCATACTCCGGGCCCTATACTTACTGTACAGGGGCCCTTATTGTTGTGAATAAATTATATAATGAAATACTCGGTGTACACACCACAAAAAAAACTATCGTTACACCTTCTGCGCGATATGAAATGACACACGAATGAAGGTTTTTGATAACATCCTCCTCCATTGGTAACCCTGCGTGTGTTTGTTGCATATTTATTATAAGCTATATCCATTGCTTCTCCCATGCATATTTCTACCTCGTCCTATTTGGCAACTCACCCACTGTCAGGCTTACCAACCCTAGCGAGACAGCCAGGTTGTTCAGTATGAAACACATCGGACCCCCCTGTAACGATATTTTTTTTGCTGTGTGTACATTTGAAACAAGGTTATACGCTGGCACACCGCGTGACAAATTAGTTTCAGTGGGTCCCCAGATACCGGTAGGCCTTAGGTCAATGGGCCACTTGGCCTATTGGTAAATCTGGCCCTGGTGCCAAAGATAAATGCCCTTGACCTATTTTTAGTGGTCATATACTAATTTCTTTGTGCAAAAACTGCATATTTGAAACTGAAATATCTCAGAAACAATTGAGGTACAGCTATTTGGTTTAAAATCCTATGACAAACAATGTTGCTGAGATTTTTTTTTTTTGGGGGGGGGTTGCCATTTAGCCTAGTGGAAAATACAGAATTCTAATCTGCTCAACGTTTTCTTTGTCACGCGTTTTAGAGAACAACACAAAAGTTGTAACTTTACAGAAATATAGCTGTGGTCCTCTTACCATCTGAAATGAATATGGTTACAGTTATGCATTCAGTTAGCCAGTTATTATGACATATGTAAAATGTATCCATGTGAAGTTTTTTGACAGTGAACACAAAAGCAGAATTTGCATAACTACAAAGACAGTCAATACCATAAATAGTTATGGCGAAGTTTCCTTATTGTGACTGCTCAATAAATAAATAGGTAACTAATTATTATCATAATTATTATTATTATTATTTTTATTATTGCAGATATACACGATGAATTCTTTGCATATTTTAACGGACGACAATCATGACAAAGCATTACGTGTATACTTTTGTCGTTACTGTTGTTGTTGCTGATGTTCGCTTTATCATCGCTGTTGTTTTTATTGCTATTGCTTGTTTATTACTGTAGCTACTGTTGTTGCTGGAAATGTTATTTTGTTTATGCTGAAAGAACTGAACATAAACATTCGGCACGCCAAAACCCGCCGCCTTACATTGTCCACCATCATAGGTCACCCCGTCTTACCCCACCAGCCATCGTCATTCCCATCAATCCCGCCCACTCCTCTGCACCCATCCCTAACCTATGCTGTATAGCCTCAGTACCAGACTTCCCAGGGAAATCTGCTCCCAGCACCAGTGATAAAACTAAGAATTTTCTACCAACGTACCAATGCTGTAAAAACACTGGAACCTTAAATGACGTAACCTAACATCACAGCAAAAAACTAACGCGGCTTTGTGGATAGTGATGTTAGTGACTGTACACTGGGATAAAGGTTGCACCTTATACGTGTACAGTCAGAAAAACTCAAATACTTAAGAACAAATTATCCATCAATTCCTTGTCCTTACCAGGAATTATCTCAGGTGGAAGAACGAGCTACATGGAAATATTCTACACACACTCTTCATTGTCCTTCTTGCAACCACTGATTTGTTTATATAGGAAGTACTATAATGTGGGAAGACTATGCTGCCTTTTACCCTTGTCCTTCCTGCAGAATGTAAGTCATGTTTCTGTATCAAGCATGTGTATTTGAGTTGTAGGAAGATTTAACTCTTTGTTTTCCTAGCCGTTCATACAAAAATGTATGTTTCAGCAGTGAACACTAAGGGTACTAGAAGATTTGTCTGTTTCCCTTCTTTGTGCAACAACAAAGATTTGTTATTTCAGGAAGAACAATAGACACTGAATGATTCACCACTCTTCCATTCCTTGTCCGTTATAAACCAAATTCTGTTTACGAGTGGCAGTTTCCTGTCACTTTACTTAATAATTTTAGGTCATGCTAGTGAAATACTTCCGATAGTACGTACCAATCGTGGGTGTAGTCAGAGGTGTAAGTTATGTCGTTGGTCACAGTGAGTTCACCTGTCTGAGCCCCGGAGCTGAAAGTTTGTGAAATACTTTAAGTCAGCCTAAGTTAGTGGCGCGAGGCTGGACCAGCGATGTTATTGGTTTTGTGGGAGCCAGGAAGGGGTGGTGGGGGCTGTAGGCGGATGGAAAAGAGAGGAATGAGGGATGGAGTGATGACGACTGAGAGAGAGAGAGAGAGAGAGAAACTGAAAGGATCAGCATTGTATTGTGTCCCCTAAATCCCCTCGCTTTCATCTCTCTCTCTCTCTCTCTCTCTCTCCATATGATACTGCTAATATCACTAACAAAAGTTAGTTTCAACGGATACTCTGATCAGTGCCAAATCATTACCATCATTCTCACCGTCATCAACGAATTATTATCACATCATCAGCACCATCATTATCATCATCATCATCGTCGTCGTTGTCATCGTCGTTAACTTCGTCAAAGTGTCCCACTCTTATATTTATTTCAGTTAGAATAAAAAATACGAAAGGGAAAGGAATAAAAATACAAGTACGAGAAGACTACCCTGAGAAAAGAAGCATGCACACTTTAATCCATGATTCAGTTCTCCCTTATTTTCTTCTTCACTCTACAGGCAACACTTCATGTTACGAATATAGTCTTTCTTTCATCTGGCGGAACTGGGCTACTTCTATAAATTGAATGGTGTCCCGGTTGTATGGAATTTGACGAGCATTACTTATGAAGCTTTAGCGGGCCATCTTGGTTGTGCTGAGTTGACGTGCTAGGGCTTTGTCGGGTGTGAACTAATGCGCTACAGATGATTTTCTTTTTTACCTAGGGAAACCTCCGGAAGTAAAGGGATTTAAAAATTAAATGAACTTTCCCTTATACATGCAGATTTACAGGAAGTTTGGGCGATAAAGGGGGAACCATTGTATCCACGCGCCTCTTGTACCAGGGGTGTGTGACACGAAGTAAGGGTGCTGGACGACATGACTTTAACTTCATCTTATACATGAAACTTTACAGGAACTTTAAGGAGGGGCTCGGGACAAGAATTAGGATGCCAGACGGGAAAAAAATAAGTGGCCAGAATTAAAAATTAAGAACCTGAGTCTGTTTCCTTATATATGAAACTTTTTATAATTCTTTTGGATAAGAAAGATACAATCTACCCAGCCTTTAGCGTTTGATTGGGCTGTCGGAAACAATGAAGGATCCTGGAGTACGAAAAAACGTGTGTATGTAGTCAGTGATTAAAAGGGAGTTAATTTTATTCTCCTTTTGTTTAGAAGCGAAATTTTCGAACAATTTTGGATGACAAAGAGGCACCTTCTAGGTAAGACATCACATATAAGAGATGAATTTGCTTGCTTGAAAAAAGTGGACAATGTAAAATAAACCTGCGTTGTTATACATCGAAGCTTATCGGCTATTTTTTGAAGTGAGCAGAAGTATTTTAACAGCCTGCCCTTTTTCAGACTGTAGTGAGTCTGGATGGAGGGTACTGGAGGTAAAAAGTGTAAGTAGTCAGTGAGTGATAAACACTCTCAATACATTCAACTTTATACGACGTTTCGGAATATAGGTGAACGTATTGTATTCAGCCTGGCAAGTGTGAGGGGCGGCGTGACACAAGTTGATGGTGGTTGGAGGTGGCCTAAATTCCGCACCGGTCAGTTAATGCCAGCCACACCTTCGCCCACGCCCTCAGGATCCTGTGGCCTCCTTGAGATACGACTCCCTCAGACCCCCTGCCCGTGACACCATGTACTTTATGTCAGCCTGAGTTATGCCACTGGAGATAACAGTACGGCCGTGCAGAGACAAAGATGACTGGGACTTGGATGGGAACACTTTCACCGCAGACGCCTGGCATAATGTACCAAGTTTGCTGTCATGCTGAACCAGAAGGTGTATTTAAAACACTTCCACCGAAGATGCCGGGTAAAATGCATATAATTTGCTGCCGTGCTGAATCAGGAGGCGTAATAATATGTTTGTTTTAGCTTAACCGCTTCAACACAAGTACATCATTGTCACACTATTCTTGCTGCTGCCGAACGGTTTGGTTCAGTTTAGGATATGCCCATTGGTAATGATAAGTGTAATGAAGGTTATAACACATACCCCTTCACCGCGATGAAGCATTTTGTTGCTAACTACAGACAATAATCCGTGAATAAAGAAAGAGCCGGAAGGATTAGGTGTTGCTTTCATTAATCCCGCGTTATCAGAGGTCTTCCTAAACTAAAATAAAGTATTGTGAACGTTTCATTAATAAAGGCTCCAACATGCTTGCACGCGTCGGCCTTGGCCACGTGATGGTGGCTTTCCATACCGCTCAATCTCTGGTAGACTCCCTATTCAGTCCCTTCTCCATGAGGTCACACTCCACAATCTCGTCATAGAATGTGACCTCTTTAGTTTATATTTAATATTTATTTTAATTTTAACGACATGGCAAAAATGTGAACATAACAAGAATACACTAACAAGGTCGTCCCTGTTAGGCCGTGATAAGAGTATGGCCGTGAAGATAAAAACTGGATCTTTCATGAGAAAACTTTCCCAGCAGACAACTTTCCTTATGTTCGGACTTTGGGGTGTGGCTTAACCCTGGATCCACGACATGCATATCACTGTCCGATATTATGTCTAAAACTTCATGTCCCTAAGCCATCGGTGTTGACTGCTGTGTGATAGTTGCAACACATACAGAAGCCAACAGGTGATAAAGTAGCTTGGTACAGCCGATCCACGTATGCGTCACACGTACTCGACCAGGGCTACCCAGCGCTTCTCAGACTTCCAGGATCACGTGATGAAGGATCTAAAATATCGCAGAATAATATTCTTCCGTTGCACTGCCAATGGGAACGTACTTTAAAAACTCTGTTATGTTGTTTTCTGTCATTAGGGTGTCAAACATGCTGTATTATCATAAGAAAGGGTAAGGCAAGTCCAGCTTCTCTTGGAAAACATGCCCATAATAAACTTGTGAAGATGTCTCAGACGTCGCTATCATGGACTCAAACCTTCCTTCCTGTCAGGTCCACCTCCCTGTTCTCTTCCACCTCTCCCACCCCACTGTCACCCATACCGGCCCTATGACCTCCCTGCTCTCCCACGTCTCCCACCCTGCTCTCACCCATCCCTGCGCTCACACCTCCCTCCTCTCACACCACTCCCACCCCGCTGTCACACGCACCAGCCCTCACACTTCCCTGCTCCCATACCACACATACCACCCCTACCACTAACCTCGTCCCTCACACCTTCCCTCCCATCAGGTGTGAAGAACGGGGTGTTCACACCACACCCGCCCCATTTCGCGTTTTCCTATTCACTCCTACACTATTCTCGCCGTCTTTCTCCTTCATAATTTGCGTTTTCCTTCAAACACTTACTCTTTCACCTTCTCTCTGAAGCTGACTCGCTCCCTCTATTACTTCCTCGCACTTACCTCCACACTATCACGGCAGTTCTTTTAATCAAACATTTGATCTTCCTCTCACTCACATCATCACTTCCTTCACTGGACACACACACACACACACACACACACACACACATCTGATCCGCCTGATCCTTCGCCATTTTGCAATATTTCGTCTCTGGTCCGACCTCTGCAAATACTGAGAGGAGCAGAATGAAGGGGATGTGAGGCGAATGGAATATATTGGAAGAAACGAAGGACAAAAGTAATGGCTAGAGAGGAGGAAGAGAAGAAATGGGATGAGAGGGAGGAGGGAATAAATTGGAGTAAGATAGATGGCGATAATTTAGGAGAGCTAAGGGAGATTGGGATGGATAAAATAGGGACAGAGGGAGTAAATAATAGGAAAAACTAGAACATGAATGAAGTAGTTAATACGACAAAGGAGAATGGAGTGGGGTAATAATGGCGGGAAGGAGAAGAAAGAAAAAAAATCACTGATGAAGGAGATAGAGAATGAAGAAAATTATGAAGAAGGAAAGATTGAAACAAGGAAAGGAATGGAGGAAAAGGGGTAATTAGAAAAGGATAACTTAAGCTAACGTGAAAGAGGAAAAGAATGAAATAAAAAGTTAGTGGAAAATAAAGAAAATGTGAGAAAGATGGTAGTTGAAACTATAGATTAGAAGGAAGGAAGCTAGATATGAGAGATACCTGAGAAATGGCTGGCATATATTTAACGATAGGCAGTGAATATAGCGACATAAGAACGGGGTGAGACAGTTTTGTTACACAGAATCGTTAGAGAGTGACTGTGTCAAGTATCTTGCCTGCATATTGATTTCAATTCTTGTGACATATGTGCTCATCAGCAAAATGGTTTCTCTAAACACCAAACGAGCAGTAATTCGCAAAAGAACAAGGCTCATGATTTACAGCCTTTCAAATTATTTTCAGCAGTGACTGGCCAATTCATCATTCGCCAGCAATTTCAAACCATTATTTTGAAGCATCTGGATTGCAAAAATATTCTTTGTCTTATTTATGTTGACTCATGTAGTTATGGTATGTTATTGGCATCTCTTAATATTAAAAATCTGTTCATCAGTCGAGATTTCTTATAATTCAGGATATACAGTATTTTACATGACCTTCCTCTGCAAATTTTCTTCCTCTTTTCTAATTGGTACTTTAACGCATGCACTGAGCCGATTGGTTTGCTTGAACTCCCTGTGGTGCGAAAGAGAATATTGTCTCATGTCATGAAAAATCAGCACTACTTCCATGATTTGAAAGGAAACATGGTGAAGTGTGTAATATATAGTTAATTGTTAATTACAGTTAACTGTTTAGTTAATTTAGTCATAATGTGGTTAATGTGAGTTTTTTTCAACCACGAAAAGCATGATCAGATAAAAGACCATATCTTCAAATATGGGTATGCAATTTCTTAGCCCAATATCTGCAATGGTATAGTGAGGGCGAGTGTTTCAAAATTCCGGTTTCAAGGCGACTGTATCAAAAACTAAACCTTTAATACAAGGCTGGAGATGAAAATGAAGAGTGGCTAAAAATGCTCCAAGTGCCACCACGTAACCTGTTTCAAGTTATTAGTCACCTGTTCAGGCAAAAAAAAAAAAAAAAAAAAAAAAAAGGAAAATTCATGTTTTTCCCTAAAATTATTTTTTGTTATTTTTTTACCCTCACTCAAGTGATGTAGGTCACAGTCACCATCAGGCATCTTGTGATGGAACTAGCATTACTTGTGTTAATCTCATTTCATGTACCATCATTTTCACACTTTTGTTCACTTTAAGAGCCTTTTTCCTTTCTCTTGAAATATATATCTCCCATTCTGCTTTCCCCACATGCTTAATTCTAAAATATATATGTACAAAGAAATGTCAGCATAAATAATGCTCCTACATCAGCATACAGCATAGGACATAGGACACTAATATTGGTCTTTTGAAAAAGTAAAACCACTGTATTTGAGAGAACCAACACATACATCAGTTTTTGAAAAATGTTGCAGGCCTTTTGTTTTAACTCAAGCAGACTCCTCTCACTTCATCCCATTTTCGCAACTTTGCACTGCTATTACTGTTACTGCTCTCTATTCTGTTGAACTTTGCGTGCCTTTTCCCATTATGGAGGGCACCTATTACCCTTCTACAGGCACATTCTCACTCTTTCACCTAACTGTTTAATGCAAAAGCCGGCCAATTTTCTTAGCTCTTTGTGTACGCAGTTGGTTAACTCAGGAATTGTATGTAGTCTGTCTTTCCCTATGTGTACTATAAACTCAAACCATTTAAGCGAAGTATGTCCATACACAAGGAAACGAACAAATTCAAAACTCAACTACATTTTTTTAATCCAACTGTTATCGGAATGGCTAGCATTTGCAGACGCTAAGCCTTTTGTCCACCCTTCTTTATGGAAATACACCTTGAAAGAATCCACAATTTTCAGGTAACTGCTGTTATTTTTTTTTTTGTACACATTAGAAGTATTTCGGAGGACTTTCCTCAGGAAGAGAGAGAAATGAGAGAAGAGTCAAGCTGGGTATACTCCACGATGATCAGTTAAGATGAACAGTGTGGGGTCTCAGTGGAGTTCATATAATTCTCTCAAAGATACACCTTGACGCCAGGTTGGCGCTATCTTGGTAAAAATGTAATCTTAATATCAAACTTTGGTGTCAAATAAAATGTCCAGACAACATATTGGCTGCAGGGTATCCCCTTTTCGGGAAATATATATAAGCATTTGGTAAATACTTGAGCCTAGCTTATTTCTAAAGTACAACTTACCGCCAGGAACACGTATTCTGTGTGTAAATAGTGTGTCTTATATCCATGATAACACATTTACTGTAAAGAAAAAAAATTATTAGCCTAGAGCCCAATGGTTGTCATGACTATACCTTGGCCCAACGAATTCTTACTCTTTAAAAATTAACACCTAACAAAAATGAATAAATAAACGCTTCCCACTGAACGATTTTTGTCGAGAGAGATGTCATAACTCGGGTACAACAATACTAAAGAAATTAATTTAGATTTTTTGGAAAGAATATTAAATTTAGCCTGACCATAAACGCAGAGTTGCATAGTTGTGGCACATCCAAATTGACGTACAAAGAAGAACAAGTATAAAATTAAAAGGAATTGAAACAAAACACAAGACTTAGAGTCTGAATGAACATTGCGCTTCGTCTATGAAGCCACCTGATTCTAGTTTGGCCATAAAGATTTTTCAAAAAAATAAAAAAAAATGTGAAATACAAAAAAACAAGTCTGTACTCTTTTGAGAGGGTTATTCCCTGACCTTGGTGTCAGGAGTATACTTTGACGCCAGGGTAATGAATATTCGGTGTTGTGAGTACACCCTGACGCCATGGATAGGTATTCTTGGTGACAAAGGTACTCCATGGCATCAGGATGATGCTTTCTTAGTAAAAATATAAGCTTAATATCAGGCCTTCAGTCCAAACAAGTCTCAGGACTACAGCCGTACGCTTTATATAAAATCAAGTTGCTGAGCAGATGTCCAGAGTACATCTTACCGGTAGGATGATGCATTCTGAATATCAAATATATATCTTCGTGCCAAAATGATATATTATCTTAACCCCTTAACCACAGGGCGTCACTTTCGTGACGCTTGGGAGCAAGGGATCACACCGCGGGGCGTCACTTTTGTGATTCTGTGTTATTTTGAATTCGCCCGGGCTTTCAAGTGGTGGCTTGTATCATCTATCAGTACTGCCAATGTCCAACACTAGTCAGCACTCCTAATCTCATCTGTACTCCCATCCATTGTTGACAATTTAGCCATTTCTCCCCGTTCTTGACTCCCCTCCCTACCTCCCCTCCATTACCTTCTCCTCTTGCCTGCCCGGCCGTGCTACGCTAAGTAAATCTTCCCTGGAATTTTCCACTGATTTCATCCATGGAAATAAGCCCTATGCCCTATTCTTATACCAAATAATACATACAAAATAGAAATAAGGTAAGTGATAATGCAATACACCTGGAATTGGCTAATTATCATCTGACAACACCTCACGTGCACTCGTTCGCTAATTTTCGCTGTTTATTTCCCCTTGAAATATGCCGTATAATCTATTCTCGTAATAAAAATATATATAAGAAAGGAAGGGAGAAGCCTAAGTGATATTTACATTCAACTGGAACTACCTAATTATTGCAGGCCACCACAGTGTATTCTACGCTAAGTAAATCTTCCCTGGAATTTTCCACTGATTTCATCCATTGAAATAAGCCCTATGCCCTATTCTTATACCAAATGTTATATACAAAAAAGAAATAAGGTACGTGATAGTGCCATACACCTGGAATTGGCTAATTATCACCTGACAACACCTCACGTGCACTCGTTCGCTAATTTTCGCTGTTTATTTCCCCTTGAAATATGCCATATAATCTATTCTTGTAATAAAAATATATATAAGGAGGGAAGGGAGAAGCCCAAGTGATATTTACATTCACCTAGAACTACCTAATTTATTATGTATTGTCTAGATTTCCTACCAATCATTTCATAGATATATATTAGCAGCTGTCACAAGGCTGATGTTGGCAGCATTGCACTCCCCCTAGGCAGTAGGCAGGCCACCAGTATCAGTTTACTGTCGTCTTTCAAGGTGGAAGTACGTCGGATTCGCGCCTGTCAAATTCTGCCCCTTTTTAGCCCCATGCAAAGGGCCCTGTGACCTCTACCCCCTACTAAACCTCATGTGGAAAGAGGTAAAGGGCTGACAAATGATAGAGAGTGACTACGATCTTTCTGGTGAGTAAAACAGTGTAAGTGGAAATGTAAATAATGTGTAAACAGCAAGTGAAAGCAATGAATGTAAATATAAGTGAAGAGTGGAAAATAGTTTTATAAGTTATTGCAAGTGACAGTGCCTAACACAGTGTAAATAAAATAGAAATGTAAATAAGGTAAATAAAATAGAGAATGTAAATAGAAATGTAAATCTGTCTATCTATCTATCTATTGCCAGACGCCTCAATCCCGTTTGGGGTGGCCACAAACAAATCGCCTCCAAGTCGCCTTGTCCCCCGCCATTTCACTGCCGTGCTCCCAACTCACACCCCCCTCTCTCATATACCTCTCCACCCCATCCCTCCATCTCACCCTCGGCCTCCCCCTCCCTCTTACCCTCTCCACCTCACTCACATACACTCTCTTTCCCAGTCTTTCACCCTCCATCCTCTCCACATGGCCAAACCACCTCAGTGTGTTCCTTATAACGCTTCCTATCAGATCCACATCCACACGACAACGCTCCTTTATATCTTCATCCATCAGCCTGTCTCTCCATGTGACTCCACAGGCTCCTCTTAAATAACTCATTTCCACTGCTCTCACTCTTGACTTGTGTCCTTCCAACAACGTCCAAGCTTCACTTCCGTACGTTAGAGTTGGTATCACAATACTGTCATGTAGTAACTTTTTCACTTCCATGCTCACTTCCCTGTTTCTTATCACTGCTTTCAAAGAACCAGCAACCTTTCTTCCCTGCTACACCCTTTCAAGCACTTCGCCCTCCAAACCTCCATCCTTACTCATCACACTACCCAAGTACTTAAACGTACTCACATTTTCCAATTCCTCACCATCTAACCTCGCTGTACATTCACTGACTTCACCTCTCTCAAAGACCATCACTTTACTCTTCCCTACATTCACCTTTAGATTCCGTTTCTTACACACTCTCCCAAACTCATCCACCAAGCCTTGCAGCTCCCCTTCGTCTTCACTCAACAACACAGTATCATCTGCAAACAACAGTACAGGGAGTTTCCAAATACTATCCTCTCTCACCAGGGCCACTCCAACATCCACTACCCTACCTTGTAAATGTAAATGAGTAGTTTTATAAGAATACAAGTATATATACTAGGAGTAATGAAAGTGTAAGTTTCACTCTAGCATGTATGAATACTATGAGTTATGCAAGTGAAGGTGAAAGTGACATTCACTCTCAACGCTAGTATACGGGACGAGAAAGTGAATGCTACGTATTTTACTGAAAGAGAAATTGAATACCTACAGTGACAATAAACTACTATTACTGAAGGAAACTTATGGATAAAGACTGTAGATATATATGTTATATAGTAATAGAAATATAAAGTGTGAGGGGTTTTATGAATAATAAATGACAGAACACCAGTGGCGCACGATCGCAAGTGGGAAGCTCATACGCCCTCGTAATTTTCATTGCTTTCACAATGTCTTTTTTTTTTTTAGTATGGATTCCAAACTACTTGGGAATCACAGAATAGTGTTTCTAGTGATAATATCAGGCTGTGGTAATCATATTACGGGTTGTCGGGAAGTGTAAAGTGAAGACTTCGTTACCCAACTTCAGAGGTCTCCACAAGTCCTACGGTACTCGACGAAGGCTCAACAAACACCCCAGGAGAAAGCTGAAGGTATGTGCCATATGCATATGTAATTTTAGTATTCTAGGACTAATAAGTGATTTTTGGCAAATATTTTTAGAGAGTCTGTCAGAACGCAAATATGCCCGCGGGAGCTGCAAGTCAAAGCAAAACAAGTCCGCGGTTTAGGGGTTAACAAGGTTTAATACCAGTATAATATTCATAATATTACGAATAGTAATAATACTACATTATTACACATAACGGTTTATATTACGCTGACTGAATATACTATGTTATGTGCATAACATACAAGATGACCTACTGTATAGGCTACATTGCGCAGATATCAAGGACCTCTTAGCAAAGTTCCCCACTAGGAGTACAGGTAAGTCTATTACACAATACAGTCATGTAAATACAACATATGTAACACATATTACAAACACAGAATGTTATACCATTACAAGCACTAGCCCCATTCTTACTGTAAACCGTTTAACAGCTTATCGGTGTGATGGCTGTTTCACTAATTACGAATTGTGTAACCCCAACATACCACCCATTTTGGCTCGTATCGTTGATAATGGTAAGAGCGATACAGTTGTGTCCATACGATTTTACGGATGTAATAACGATGTCAAGTTAATTGTGGCTATTCTGTAAGTCCTTGACGACATGCGGGGTGTTTCTGTAGTGTAAGTGTAATTGTACATATAATTGTCGGTTGACGTTACCCATTATGTGTAACAAGGTTAAATACAACTGACATCTATACACGGCAATGACAATACGTTAAAAATACTGTAGAATATCCTACAACATCACTAAATCAAACATAACCATCATACGAACCATCGGTCCACCTAATACTCCACCCTGGACATGCTAGCGAACTCGCTCACTGCCTCCCGCCTCCACACCCCACTACCCCATTACCCATCACCCTCTCATACCGCACTGCCATCTATTGGTATTGTTGTCTACTGCTTCGGTTTCACGAGTTTGTGAATCACGGGGTTCATGACGAGGCAGGCCAGGCGTCAGGACTTTTGTTGGCGGGTGTACATTATCATGGAAAAAAAAAAAAAGTAAAAAAGTCAAGGAATGAAAGTGAATGAAGCAAGCAAGAGACGAAGGAAATGGGAGAGAAATAAAGACGAAATGAAAGAAAGAGAAAGAAACACAGAAAGAGAGAGAGATTCTGTGAAGGCAGGGTGAAGGTTTGAACTCGGTAAAGGTGTAGTAGTGTCCCAGACCGGCCCACCTTAGCTCATCTCGTTTCCTAGCTCTTATGTAGCTGTGATGCTGTAATATAGTAGTGACTTTGATCTACTATTGCTGCTCATGGTATTTGTGATACTGATGACGATGGTGATGATGATGTTGATGATTTTGATGGACCTGTTGGTGATTGTGATACAGGTTACAATTGACGAGTATAAGCTTTACCGTCTGGATAATGATGGTGGTGGTGTGGTGGTGGTGATGTCCAGCAGGTTAGTATTGATATTGATTACCTTACTTGACCTCACATCCTACCGTTCTTGGAAATTCTGATACTGTAAAATAATGAAGGAAGAAAGAAAGAAAGAAACTGGAAATGAAAAAGAAAATGAGGAAAAAATATTGAAATAAAAGTTTATAACAACAAGGAAGTGGACATAAAAAAAGATGAATAATAAAACAGAGAACGGCTTAATATTTCGAAAGAAGAGACCAATAAAAATGAAAATAGGAGAAATAATGAGGGAGTTGACAAAAAATACACATGGCCTACAAAGGAAATAAAAAAGAAAAGAAAAAGGATATGAGAAAGAACAACAACTAAAAAAAAAGAAAGTATCTGCAAAGGAAGATTCTAGCTCAAGACACCCTAATCAGAGACCCAGGCCGCTCCACCTTGCTTCATCTTGCCTCTTACTTCTCCTGCTGCTTTATTGCTGTAATACAGTGAAGAAAAATAGGAGAGATAAAGAAAAAATGAATTATTTGAAAGGGGAAGGAAAAAGAATGGCAAAAGGAAGAAGGGATGAGAAGGAAAAAGATAAGAGAAAAATAAAAGCCAGAAAGGACACAATTAAATGAAAAGATTGAAAAGAAGGAACGTAATGAAAGAGAGAAACTGAAGAGGAAGCAGATGAAGCATAAATGTAGAGATGTTAACTCGGTACACATGTAGGAGAGTTCCAGGCCGCTCCATCTTACTTCATATCACCTCCTACCTCTCTTGTAGCATGTGATGACGGAAGACTCCGAAGAAAAAATGAAGTAAAAACATAGGGACAAAACAGGAAAATAAAAACAAAAAGGGAAATGTATAAGACAATGAAAGACAAGGAGCTTGATAGAAATGACTATACAATGTAAATGAGCAATAAATAAAGGAGTAGAAAGTAAGACTAGGAGATTAAAAAAAAAAAAAACAGAGAATTAAAAAGAAACAACCCAGAAAAAAAAAAAAATGAAAAACTAAAAAGAAAGTTCGTAAAGGAAACTGATGAAGTCAGGCTGAACGTCTGACAAGCCTTGTAGTCCCAGGCCGCTCTACCTTTCTCCTTATTGCTTCCTACCTATCTTAGTTTTTACAATGCTTTAGTACTTTGTGCACACTGCCCTGGCCTAAAATTGACATCTTTCCATCTTGAATGCTGAAATGTCATAGAGTATTAGCACCAGCATGAAAAGGTATGCTTTGTCGACTTTAACTTAGCCTAAAATTGTCATCTATCCACCTTGATACCTGAGGCGTAACAAAAGATTAACACTGGAATATTCTCCAATTCTCTGTACACCTTAACCTGGTCTACTGTTCTCATCTGTCCATCTTGAATGTTATCATTTAACAAAACTCTAGAATGTGATGGTAGTCATGAAGAAATGCTATATGGACGATACAGAGCCGCAATTTTGCCATAATTTAATAACTACCAGAAATATGCTGCAAAATGTGCTAAATCATTGCCAAGATAAGGTGGACGAACCATAATAGTGGCCTACATCTAATGTAGCTAGTTGTGGTGATGGAGATGATGGTTGTTTTATGATGGTGGTGATTAGTTTTGATGATGATATAAATAAATTAATAGATAATGATATTGATAATTGAGTAAATAATGCTGGTGGTGGTGGTGATTATAGTGATTTGATGGAGGTTTGCTTTGGTGATAATGATGGTGATGACGATGATCATAGTGATGGTGTTGTTGGTGGTGGACAGTGGTCATGACTGCAAGTTATTAATTATGATTATGGTAAACTTACTTCATCTCACCTACTTCCCGTGTAGCTTGAGATGTAATATGAGAGAAAAGGAAAGGAGGAAGAATATAAAAAAAATATGTTAAAGGAAAAGAATTAAATCAAGAAAATAAGAAAAAGGGAGATAGAAATCGTTATGGAAGGGAGAACACGAAAGAAAGATAAAAGGGGACAAGGAGAAAGAGGAAGATAAAACGAAGACAAGGCAAAAAGAGGAAGTTGAAACAAAGACAGGAGAGAACGAAAGAAGGTTAAGAAGAAAGAAAGAAAGAAATGAATAGAAATATGAAAGGTGAATGAATGGAAAAAAGCCAGAAAAAGAAAACGAACGAAAAAGGAAAAATAAAAGGAGGGGAACGTAAATGTAGGGTAGAGCTCGGTACAAGTGTAGGTGTCCCAGGCCTCCACCATACTTCATCTTGCCTCCGACTTGTCTTGTTGCTAGTGATGATGTAAAATGGAGGATGAAATAGGAAAAAAACAAGATATAAGGAAAGAAAATAAGATAAATGGCTGAAAAAAAGTAACAGGGATGAAAAACGAGGGAGATGATAAGTGATAAGAGAAAGAATGGGAAATAAAAAAGAGAAAGTAAAAAGAAAGAGGGGAGGGGGAAGTAAAGAAATAAGCATGAAAAAAATACAAAAAAAATGAAAGGAAAAAAAATAGAGAAGGTAGGATGAGAAGGGACTGAAAGAAAACAAAAGACAGGAGACCAAGTTTAGAAAGGAGCATAAATGGTAAGAAAGATAGAAAAAGGAAACTTTAAAAGTTAAGAAAAGGAGCCTCTCCAGTATGAAGGGTTAAACTCCAGACATATTTGTTAGAATCTCATTACACCTCACCTTACTTCATCTTGGCTCCTACATCTTTTGTTGTTTAATTGCAATTATGTAGAGAAGGAAAGGGGAAAGGATAATAGGAATGAAAATGAAAAAGAAAGGAGAGAGACAAACGAAAAGAAGAAAAGGAAACATGGAAACTGAGAATGACAGAAGAATGAAAGGAAGGACAAGGATGAAGTATGAAACAAAGAAGGAGAGACCGATAAAAAGGAAGAAAAAAATGTATACTTATTAACAGTAAACGTGTCAACTCTGGAATCGGTACGCATGCAGTAGAGTCCCAGGCCGCTCCGCCTTACTTCATCTTGTTTACTACCTCTCTTGTAGCTTGTGATGATGTAATGTAATGGTGGCTTTGAACTAATGAACCTAATGGTGGTGGCGATGATGATAATGATAATGATAGTGGTGATTATTTGGATTAGACGTGTTGATGGAAAAAATAACGAGTTGATGGTGATGGTGATGATACTGATTTACAGCTTGTCAACAGTGATGAACACTTTATTTCAGCTCGCTTCCTACTTGTTCAGTAACTTTTGATAATGCAACGTGTTGGAAAAAGAAGGAGAATAAGGATTAGAAATATAGAGAAAAAGAGGAAGAATATAAAATTAAAATTTCAAAAAAAGAAAGAAAGAAAGAGAATGAGAAGGTGAGGGAAAGAATGGAAAACACGAGACTGAACAGATGAAAGAAAGGGACAAAGATTGAATGAACAGGAGAGATTTAAAAAAAAAAGAAGGAAATAGATTGAACAAGACAGAATATAACAGCGATGAAGAAGGTTAGATAAAGCAAAGACAAAGACAGGTTAGGAAATTTACAGGAGAAAGACAAGACAAAATTAAAAGAAAGCAGAAATAATGAAAGTTCTCATCTCAATACACTTGTAGCAGAATCCCAGGCCGCTCCACCTTACTTCACCTTGCCTCCTACCTCTCTTGTAGGTTGTGATGCTGTATATTATTATGAAAGGAAGGTTGAAAAGGAAAGAAAGGGGGAAACATAGGAGAGAAGAAAGACGCATGGAAAATTATGTACAGAAAAAAAAAGAATGATAAAAAAGGCGAGAAAGACAGAGGAAGGAGAAGAACAAAAGATAAAAAAGTGAGTTCGACAGTGCAGGATGGAACTCTGTACTCCCGTAGTAGTCCCTGGCCGCTCCACCTTGCTCATAGTGTGGAGTCTCATACCTCTATTGTAACTTGCAATGCTGTAATCTAGTCTGTGGCTTGATCTAATGCAGCAAATGGTGTGGGTTTTAATAATGATGATTTTGACGGTAGCAGTGGTGATGATGATGGTGGTGATTTAGAGTAGTTTAAAATATGATGATAACTGCATAAATGGTGATGATGATGGTCATGATGATGATTATAGTGATGATGAAGGGGAGGATGATTTCATGCAATAATGACAATCTTGGTGATAGTGATGGATATGATGGTTCACATGTTGGTGGTGTTAGTGATGATGATGGTAATACACACTTCGTCTGGATTGTTGATGATAACAGTGCTTCATCTCACCTACTTCTATTGTTGCTTGTGATGGTGTAAAGCTGAGAATATAGGAAGAACAGGAAATAGAAAGAGAAACAAACCAAATAAGAGGCCAAAAAATTACAGAAAAGGAAAATAAGATAATGTGGACAAGAAATATGAGAATGAATGAAAAGAAGAAGAATGGGTGACAAAGGAGAAAGTAACAGGAAAATCAAATAAAAAGAAAATGAAAAGTGGAAAGGAACTGAAATTATCTACGTCAGAAATAAGTAATAATGGAAAAAAAACAAGTAGGCAAAAAATAAAAGATAACAAGATTTGGATGAAAAAGCGTGGATAAATAAGGAAAAAGATGGAAAAAAATAAAAGGAGCTTCCAGAGAGATGGATTGAACTCCAGACACCTTTATTAGAGTCCCAGGTCGTTCCACTTTACGTCACCTTGGCTCCTGCTTATTTTGTTGCTGTATGGCTGCAATATAGCGAAGAAAGAAATGTAAAGGAATAAAGAAATTGTGTGAGTAAGAAAAAGACAAAGGAAAAAAGATACAAAGAAGGAGGAGATACGGAATGAAAGAAAATGAGACAGAAAAACTGGAAGGCAAGGAAAAGGACGAAAGAGAAATTGGGAGAGAAAATGAAACTGAGAAAATTCCAAGAAAGGAGGACGAGAATGAGACGAAATGTAAAATAAAAGACAAGTTAGGAAGGTGAGGCTGACTGAGGTAAAAGTTAATTATAAATTGTAATGGTGTTAAGTGGAGTCACAGGGCTCTCAATGTTACTTCATCTCGCCTCCTACCAGTCTTACAGTTTCAGATATAATTTAGTGAAGACAGAAGGAAAACAGGATAGAAAGAAAAAAGATTATAAAAAGAAACAGAACTACAATGAAAAATAAATATGGAAAGCGGCAAAGGAAGGACGAAAAGGAGAACTACAGTAAGAAGGAAGATGCATCCATCTATCCATCATCCAATCCTACGTTGCCCCATGAGGAGCGCAGGAGCCCGGGGCTAGGCAAGTTGGTCCTGACATTTAAGATGAGAGTAACCAGCCTCACTCATCCCTGAGTGGCATTACGTGAGCAATAAACCCCAACCATCCCTTGGATATAAACCTTCACCAGGTCAATCCGATTGGAGTGCCTTAATTACCCACTAAACCACCAGGCTCCAAAATGGTTTCCTGGTGTACAGGAAACCATTTGCCTTGTCACTCAGTGTAGAGTCACCCACAGGCAGAAGGAAGAGAAAAGAATAAAGGAAAGAAAGACAAGAGGATGGAGGGAAAGAAAGATGGAGGAAAGAAAAGGGCAGACACCCGAGAGCAGCACTACATCGAGCGAGTGGATGTCGAGCTCCCCCTCCTACCACTAAGGAAAATGCGATAACTTAAAGAGAAAAAAAATAAGAAAATAAAGAAAGAACGACGAAAAATTAGAAAAATAGTAAAAAGGGAGGCAGATGAATTCTGGTGGGACATCAGTCATGTATAGTGGTAGTCCCAGGCCGCTCTACCTTTCTCCATATGGCCTCCTACCTGTCCTTGTGTTTAGTGTACAATGCTTTAATGCTCTGTCCACTTGAACTTAGTCTAAAACTTTTATCTTTTCAACTTGAATGCTGAGCTGTAACAGCGGCCTGTAGAATAAGATGGCAGTCATGGGGAAGATTTACGGTAAGGATGTACAGCCGTGGCAAGTGCTAATATACCAATCATTTATGGGAAACTTGTTGCAGAATTAATATCATTGCCAAATTATGGTTGACAAACTATAGTGGTGACCTAGACCTAATGTAGCTCATGGTGAAGATGGTGGTGGTGATAGTGTCGGTTAGTTTTGATGATAATAACAGTAAGTGAATGATTAGAGATGTTAATACTAATGATTGTGTGAAAAATCATGACGGTGGTGACTCTCATACTAATGGCAGTGACTGGATTTAGGAAAGAAGAAGTAAAGGAGAAAGGAGAAAGGAAAGGTAATGATAACACAGAACCAATGAAAAGAAGGCAAATGGGGGAGAGCTCTGAGACAAAGACAAAGAAAAAGGGAAGGAGGAAGGAGAGATAGAATAAAATTCGGATAAGAAGAAACATGAAAAACGACAATAAGATTGAAACATAACATGAACCGTAGATGGAAATAAAGATAGGGAAAAAGAAAATGAAGAATAAATAGTAAAGGTGTTAACTTGATACACCTGTAGTAGAGTCCAAAGCCGCTCCACATTACTTCATCGCGCTTCCTACCTGTTTTTTTTTTTTTTTTTAGCTTATGTTTACGGAATTTAGTAGAGGAAGGAAGGATAAACGAAAGGGAATGAGAATGAGAAAGAAAAAATTGAGGAGCGGAAGAGAAGGGAAAAACGTATAAGGAGAAAAAATAAAAAATGAATATATATATATATATATATATATATATATATATATATATATATATATATATATATATATATATATATTTAAGAGAAAGTAAAAAGTGTGTTAGAATGAAAACAGAGAGCGAGCGGAACAAGTAAGAAGAAAAGTAGAAAAATAAAACAGCAAGAATGGAAAAAATAAGGGAGAAGATGAGAAGTAAAAAAAGGAGACGGGCATGGAGGACCAGGTGCAGGGCTGAACTCAGTACAGGTGCAGTAGAGTGCCAGGCCGCTGCACCTTTCCCCTTATCGCCTCCTACATATCATACTGTTTATACAGACTTAATACTCTGTACGACTTTAAATTTCCATCTCTCAGTCTTGAATGTTGAATCATAACAAAGAACTCTAGAATATGGTGCTGGCATGAGGAAGTGTTATGGAAAGGTTGTAGAGATGTAGGAATTGTTAATATGTAATTATGGAAAAATTTGGTGCAAAATAACGAATTTTTTTGTCAAGTTAAGGTGGTCGAACTATAGTGGTGGCCTATATATGACGTAGTTAATAGTGATAGTGGTGGTGGTGATGATGATGTGAGGTTAGTTTTGTAGAAAAATTGTTAGTACGAAACGAGCTGATAATGACGATGGTAAGAAATGTGTATGTGCTTAGTTCGATGTTCATGGCCAGTGAGGATGTTGATGGTGATGGTCATTGATGTTGGTTGATGACGATGGATTAATAATAATAATAATAATAGGGGGCGCTCACCATCCACTCACTCGATGTAGTGCTGCTCTCGGGTGTCTGCCCTCTCCTCTCCTCCATCCTTCATTCCTTCCATCCTCTTCTGTCTTTCCTTCATTCTTTCCTCGTGCTTCTGCCTACGAGTGACTTTACACTCCCTCTTGTCTTTCTTTCCTTCATTCTTTCCTCTTCCTTCTGCCTATGGGTGACTCTACACTGATTGACAAGCCAAATGGTTTCTTGTACACCAGGAAACCATTTACTACGCTGGGTGGTAACCATATAACCAAATTTTGGCGCCTGGTGGGTTAGCGGGTAATTACGGCGTCCAATCGGATTGAGCCGGTGAAGGTTTATATCCAAGGAATGGTTAGGGTATACTGCTCATGTAATGCCACTCAGGGATGAGTGAGGCTGGTCACTGTCATCTTGAATGTCAGGACCAACTTGTCTAGCCCCGGGCTCCTATGCTCCTCATGGGGCAATGTAGGATTGGATGATGATGATGATGATGATAAGAATTAGAATAACAAGACTACCCATCATCTGTGAGCCAGGTAGACTGTAATAATACTGTTAAATGAACACTTGACTATTATGTATCCATCCTGGATGACTGCCAGTGCTGGTTGAGTGACATGTAAACTCAAGTTGGGACTCTAAACAACTTTTATTAATAACTTTTCCTTCTACAATCAGTACTTTGTGAGATTTGAGCTTTCGACACGACACACATAGATACATTTCGTACAAAAATAATTACCATCGACTTCATCTACCTGGCTCAGTAATAATTATGAAAAAGAGACCTCCACGACTGGGTTGCAGAAACCCAGACAGTTGGCTTTGACTTCTATATTCAGAGAGAGAGAGAGAGAGAGCTCAGGCGGACATACAGAAAGGATGATAGACATGGATGCGTAGACAGACAGTTGTACTGCGAGATGGCTAAGGAGATACATTAATAGAAGGAGTGAAAGAGAGAAATATAACTATATCAAAATAGAAGCGTTATTGGCGACCTAGATTAAACCCAGACCATTCAATATGGAGCTGGGAGTCGATCCATCTCGGTCATCTTCTCCCCCTTCTTACCACTCTTCCGTCCTGATACATATTAGGCTTTCTCTTATCATTCTGTTTATCTATTGCTATCTCTCTCTTGCAGTTTCATCATTATGCTCTTTCCTGTAATTCTCTCATTATGCTTTGTATTATACTCTCAATCATATTCACTCTTTCCTGTCTTTCCTTATCATACTCTTTTCATAGATATTGTCATATTCTATCATAACCTCTCTTACCTGTACCTTCCCTTATCATCGTCTCTACTACATTCTTTACTCTCTTTATCATATTATCTCTTTTATACCTGTTTTTATCATACTTTTCTTATACCACTATCTAATACTTTCATCATAATCTTTCTTATTGTATTTTTCATATCATTGTCTCTGTGTATTATATTGTGTTTATTTTACTTTGTTCACAGATCTAGTATTGTATTGTAGCTGCCGCTAAACGACTGTATTCCGTTCAGAGTAAGCCACAGCATCCTGAGAATCGGCGTAAACTTACAAAAATATGCTGGCTGTTGCCTGGTCGGTATGCTAATGACACGAAAATGAGAAAAAAAAATGTAGGAAAGAGAAAACAAGAACAAATGAAAGGAGACAGAAGAATGTGAAAATAATGAAAGAGAAAATATAAGAACAAATAGAAGAGAAGGGAAAGAGTGAAAAGAGAAAACAAGTTTGGAAGGAAAAGGAAACAGAAAGAAAGCCCCCCCACCAAAAAAAAAAAAAAAAAAAAAAACGAGGATTCTAGTTCTTAGGCTGAAGGTTCGAACACAGTATACCTGTAGCATAGTCCCAGGTGGCCCCAACTTACTTCATCTCACCTCTCACCTCTCTCGTAGCTTATGATGACGTGAAATTCTGCTTGTCATGATCTAGTGTAGCAATGGTGGTGGTGGCGATAATGATGATGATGTACTGTAGCTTGTGATGGTGCTATTTATCATGGTGATGATGATGGTGGTGATGGTTGTAGTGGTAGTGGTAGTGATTATGATACTGATATACAGTAGGTTAGTAATGATGAAAATAACCTTAGTTTATCTGGTCTCCCACCTCTCTTGTAGCTTGTGATCCTGTACTATATTACATGAAGAAACGAAGAAGAAATAAAAGAAATGCAAAAAGACTGAAAAGGAGAAAGAACGAAAAATAAGGAAAGATAGTGGGAGATAGACAACTGAGTGATAAACAGAGAATACGATCAACAATGAGTATAAAAAGGAGAAGTCGAAACAGGAAAGAGACTGAAAGGAAGATAGCGAAGTGAAAAAAATATAAAAATATGAAAGGAGAACGGAAGAAGGAAGGGAAAGGAAAACAAAGTGAGAAAGGATAACAAGAGGCACAAGGAGTATAAGTTTTCCCGGATAACTATATCCGATGTTATGATACGAGGCAATACGACACAAGTTCTGTCCCTTAAGAAAATGGAAATAAATATAGGCAAATTACCTCTCAAACCATGCGTATATAGCTTCATTAGTATACCGTGTCGCCATGTCATGTCATAGACTTTATGGATGTCCAAGAACACCCTTATCATGAATTTTTTATTGGCAAATGCCTCTGCAATACAATGCTCCAAATTCACTAAATAATCTAGTGAACTTCTGTATTTATGGAAACCACATTGTTGAACATTAATTTTATCAAATTCTTCGACTCTAAAACAAAAAGAAGCCTATTGTTAACCATCCATTCCATTACCTTACATAGACAAGAAGTCAACGCAATAGGACGAAATGAAGTGGGATTCATAAGACGACCAGCCTCTTTACTTATCGGTATGCCATGCGCAAAGTGCCATGAGTTTGGGAACATTCGGGATGCCCGAAGCTCATAGTACAATGTTAACATCTTAATCAGGTTGTCCTGATTAAGATGCTGGATCATACCATACATGATGGTGTCTAGTCCAGGGCTGGTGTCTTTATAGGATTTAAGGCCAAGGAGCATTTCATCTAGCATAAACTCTTGGTTGTACGGGAAGTCTACGTCTTCTGTGGCAAAGTCTAATATCTGTAGCTCGGCCGTGCATTTATGATGTTGAAAAAGCTGATCATAATTGATTGAGCTATTACTTGAGAAAAACTCCTGGCGAGGATGTTAGCAATGTCCATGGGGTCGTCATAGATTGTGTTGTTCACCTGCAGGGTGGTCACAGGGATGTTTGGGCATTTATTATTTAATATTTTAATAATGGACCAGACACTACTTAATGGTGTAGATCAATTCACTGTGGACACAAAAGACCGCCAGGAGTCACGTTTCGCCCGTCGAATAATTCTCCTTGTCTTAGCCCATGCCTGTTTGTATGCAATAAAATTTTCTTCCATAGGCTGACTAGCAAAAATCCTGTATCACCTATTGCGTTTCCTTAATGCTTGTCGGCAATTCGGCGTCCACCAATGTGCTCTATGCTTCGCATGAACTGTAGAAGTCTTGGGAATAGCAGCCTCAGCCATGTATATTATGGAATGGGTTAAATTTTCGACCTTTATATCTATGGTCTCCCCAGAGTAAAATTTAGTAACACGTATCTGTCTATTTCCTCTCTCTACTGTCCACCACATTGCACTTTGAGAAGGATCCCCAATCTCCTTTCTTATAGTTGTATTTGGAGTTGGAGGGTCCGAAATGATGTCGCATGTATAAGAAAGACAGATGGGTAAATGATCACTTCCCAAGGAGCTGTCATAAAGGTCCCACAAGAAATCTTGATGTATACCTGGGAAGGCCAGAGTAAGACATTGGTTGAAAAGTTATGCGTACGACCATCTACACAAGTTGCTCTACCATCGTTCAGAAGACAGAGGTTGGACTGTAGTATTAGGTCAGCTACTTGCTCCCTACGACCATCGATCCTCAAGCAACCCCATTGATAGTGATGTGCGTTAAAGTCTTCCAACACCAGCTTATTCCCCAGATGTTCAAATAGTGAATTCAAAGCATCACTATCAATGGAGCAATGTGGTGGACAGTAGAGAGAGGAAATAGACAGATACGTGTTACTAAATTTTACTCTGCATGCGACAGCTTCCAGAGTAGAACTTAGAATCACTTCCGTTTGTGGGTGTGATTTGTGTGTATATGGCACCTCCGTGACTATCATATCTGCTGTACGAGTGGTAGTGTTTGAACTGTGGAGGATCAGGGCGATCCACCAAGTGCGTCTCCTGTAAACAGATAACGTCTGGCCTCTATATAGAAAACAAGATTGCTACATTATGTAATTTATTCCCAAGAGTCCTACAATTCCATTGTAATACAGTGAATGCAATGGTTGAAGTTTTACGGTGGGGGCCAGTGTGCTTAGAGTTTTTATGCCGCCCGCCAACAAGTGAGCAACTACCAGGGGACCTATCCTAGTGCTTGTTGACGGAAACCTCCATTTTATCATCAATAATGAGGCTCCCAGACTCCCCCAAGGAAGAGCTAACCTTTCTTTCCCTTGCTGGAGTAGAAGGGGGAAGAGCATGAAGATGTGACTATTTGGTGAGGGTGGTCACGTCACTCTTACTAGACTTGTTAGACATCAGTTTAGGCCGTACTGAAGGAGAGATAGTAGCAGCCTGAGAATATGTAGATGCCTTAGGGATGCCAGTGAGAGAGTTGGAGTGGATAGGAGGCTGAGATGGAGAGGAAGAGTGAGTGGCAGGAGGGAGGACAAGGTCAGTCTGCATCTCAACAATGCACATCTCAGGACAGGACATCACCACCAAAGCATAGAACCTATTCAGCGTGGGAGCTGCATGCAACTCCTTCACCTTTTTCTTAGCTTTGTAGTAGGAAATGCCCTAAGTTGCCTTCACCGCACAGACCTCCTTACCTCCTTCCACTTGGGACACTTCCTTGAGGAAGTGAAGTGAGTACCCTTGCAGTGAAAGCAGCATACTGTCTCGGATGTGAAACGTTCAGCATCATGACCCTGGCTTGAAAAATTGCCGCACACTGGCTGAGAAGCCCGACAAGCCTTCTCATTATGCCCATGCAGCTGGCATTTCAAGCAAGGTAGAGGGTTAGGGATGTGCGGCCGTCCGTGGACAATTTCGTATCCAACTTTGATATGACTAGGAAGAGAAACTTTGCCAATTGCCAATATAATAGTTGCCGTCTTCGTCCTCGTACCTTCTGAGTAACGAGTAATGAATCTAGCATCAAATACGTTTTGCTGCACCAATTCATGTGGTATGTCGTCCTTGCTCATCACCATGAGATCCTTGCAAGTGACAACACCCTTGTATGAATTCATGGAGATTGGGATTTTCGGCTCAACATTGCAACAGTAAAATTTACGCAGGTTATGCAAATCTTTTACCTGTGACAAGTTAACAGTTTTGACCAGATTTCTGTTAGCAAGTTTTTCTTACTTGTTCTACCTCTCCCACACAGCCGTCAATCACCCTCTTGATAAGCCGGGCGCACATTGAAAAGCAGGGCTATGCAGAGGGCTGTCTATCTATATATCTATCTATTTATTATGATTTGCAATTATAATATGGCGTCCTACCACAGGCAGACACCGGGCACCATAGGCATGGTGCGCACATTGAGAAGCAGTCTGTCGTCCTGTGCGGGTACTGTGGTCATGGCTGTCGCTCAAGATTACTTTAAGGAAGGGATTGAGACTGGACAAGGGAGTGGAACCTAGACCATGAATCATCACGTAGGTTGCATTCCTTACAGGAATGTCAAGGAAGGATCGAGTCTGGCGTCCGTTAGTCTTGGGAGTGTCTTTTCAGCATTCCTATAGTCGGAATGACCACCTCCCCCTCGGAGGGGAGGGGACGCAGTAGGAGCGTCCGCCATAAGTAATCACTTCCCCAAATGGGGGAAGTAGGAAGGAGAGAGAGAGAGAGAGAGAGAGAGAGAGAGAGAGAGAGAGACAGTGAGTGAGAGAACAGCAATGGACGAACAACCCGGAACAAAACACCTAAATCTGAGATTGCCTTCTCAAACTACTCGAGGGAGGCCCGACCGTGTGCTCATGCCCGAGCGATCAGTGGGGGGGGGGGGAACCCTCCTTAGGCAAGTAGGCAAAGGCAAGCTTAGTAAATAGGAACAGACACCTAATGTTCCTAGCTAGTAGGGAGGGGTGGAAAATGAGATACTAGCTAGCCTAACGTGCATTAGAAGGGTGAAAAAAAAAAAAGCCAATTGCCGGTGAGGTAGCTCGAGGAAGCTAAATGAGAGCTCAGAAAAACACGTCCTCACTCTCTGCAGCCATGCATCAGAGTCTGCTGTTCTTGAGATCCTCCTTCCGTGGCAGTACCAACTGACTGATGTTCTCACGCCAGCCACAAAGCAATACATGATCACCGGAAGTAGGCGCGGCTTAGCTCAGCCTCTAAAGAGGCAAGACCGAGGAACTATAAATACACAAAAGTATCACTCAGTAATGCGCCAAGGGAGTGCATAAAAACAATCACTAGTGAAACAATAACGAACATTTTAAGAACAACCCAGATGGGAGCACTGTCGGGACGGTTAGCTGAGTGAATATTTCTGGGTTTTTCACTAATGCGTCTTGAGTTCCCACAATAATACAGTGTCATGAATTTGTATAAATACACAATTTGGCAATTTCATGACAAGGACATGTGCCAATAATCAGCCATATCATGTTAAATGGTATTGGAATAATATTTAAGGCCTTCTGATTTTTCATTGGTTCATTAGATCGTTTCAGAACGAAAAAAAAAAAAAAAAGTTTCACACCATGTGTATGTGGCCTTGTGTCATAAATCAGTGTAACTGTTGCGAAGAGTTTCAAAGCATATCAGTCCGGTATTTCAGTGCTTTTCTGTTTGTTCACAAGATCTACAGAATTTGTCAATGAGTTTCAGTTAAATTTTATAGATATGTGGGTCATGGGGCAAAGAAGAGTTAACATAAATTTGGTTGGTGATTTGAGGTCGAGTCCCGGTTCATGATTATTTTTTGTTTGTTTACAAGATATCCGATATATATATATATATATATATATATATATATATATATATATATATATATATATATATATATATATATATATATATATATATATATATATATATATATATATATATATCACAAACTGAAAAAATCGATGGAAAATAAATTAATCCGTTGTCAGAGAGTAATGGAAAGGTCAATGTTGGGAATATCATTAACAGACAGGAAAAGATCAACTTGAGTGAGAGAGCAGGCTAAAGTCAAAGATATTATAGAAGTTCTAAAAAAACAGAAATGGAGGTGGGCAGGCCATGTAGCAAGAATAAGGGATAACCGATGGAGCAAGAGGTTGACTGACTGAACACCAAGAGATTGTAAGCGTAGCAGAAAAAGGCCAGACAAGAGGTGGAGAGATGAGATAGACAAATTTGCAGGGAAACCGTGGCAAAGATTGGCTCAGTCAAGGAATTCATGGAGAAAGTTGGGGAAGGCCTTGGTTCAGCAGTGGACTTGTAATGGCTGCTGCTGCTGATGATGATGATATACTGTATATACAGTACAGGTATATATATATATATATATATATATATATATATATATATATATATATATATATATATATATATATATATATATATATATATCGCTTTCAGTGAAATTTTGTGGATGTGTGGGTCATGGGCCTTTTTTTTTTTTTTTTTTTTTTTTTTGTCTGGTATAGATGTTGGCAGAAGTACACGCTCTCTGTGTGCTGTCTAGTAATTCTGCTTTAGTAGAGGATGTTATTATTATGATATTCAACGCATCAGGTCAGAAAAGAAAAGTGTGATTATGTGCGGGGAAATAAAAATGGGCGGAGCTGGCAAGAAGTAGTGAGAGGCAAAGGCAACACTGGTGGCGCATGCTGGGGGAGGGCGGCACGGCTACACCATGTGAAGCTGGGGATTGTATGAGGGATGACGCTGGTAACAGGAACATACTTCTTTTGTATGTGCTGTGTAAGACGGTGGGGAATGATTGGGCAACAGGACTGCCTGGTGCTGCAAGAATGTTATCTGCATTTTATTTACTCGTGTCATGTGAATTTCTTCTATCCGGTTGTGAATTTCTTTGCGGGTAACTAAGACCTAAAGATAATCTTCATAAGCCTTAAGTTTGTCATGGCCGTTACTTATAATGAAAGAATCACTGAGGGACTATTGTCTATGCTATAAATCTGGTTTCTAAAATACATACATACACACTGCAACACAATTCTTCCGTTCCAGACGACATGATAGTTGAAGAGTATGAGAAACGAATCCAAGAAAACTCATTCATAGATGTTTGCATACTCATTCAATACACACACACACACACACACACACACACACACACACACACACACACACACACACACACACACACACACACACGACCTACATGCATACATAGATATACTGTAGACAAATACCACAGCCCCTCCCCGCTCACCTTTTTGCCTTTTCTTTCTCTTCCTCCCTCCCCCCCCCTTCCTCCTATATTCCTCTCCCGGCTCACTATTTGCCATCCCCCTTCTTCCTATTGTTCATTCCATCCTCTCCATTCTTTCCTCTCCATTTTCCGTATCTTCCTTCTCCCTCTTTCCGTCAATTCCACTTCCTTCTCCTCCGTTCTTTTCTCGCTGTCACATTCGTCCCTTTCCGTCCCCCCTTTCCTCTCCTTTCTGTCTTTTCCCATCATCTCTCCCCTCTTCCTCCTTTTTTCCTTACCCCTTCTCTTTCAGCGCCTCCTTTCTCCCCCCTCCTCTCTTCTTTTTCCCTGTCCTTCCATTATTTCTCCCTCTCTCCTTTTCTCCCTCCTCTTTTTTCCCACTTCCATTCTCTATTACCCTTTTCTTCCTCTCCCTTTCATTTCCTTTCCCTTTTCTCTTTCTCCCCCTCCTGCTTGCGTGCTACATCAAATCAGTGAAAAGGTCTTTATTCGAAAACCCGTCATCGCATTCCTCTCATTAACCACAGGGGGGCGCGGTAGCACAGTGGTAACGCGCTGGACTTGCAATCGGGGGATTGCAAGTTCGAGCCTCGCCCGGGCTGCCGTGCCGGGAGGGGTTGCTCCCTCCTGTAACCCTAGCGGGGCTATATAGTCCAATACAGGGCTTAGCTCGGGGAAACTCCCATTTCTCATTAACCACACCCTTACTTAGCAGAAATTGGCCTTCCATTTTCACTTTCTTTTCATGCCAACAAAATACTTTAATAGACTTTTCTATAATTTCTACAATCATTTTCATCCACTCTGTAAATTAAATCCTTCTGTCAGATGCCGTCTTTTTGTTTTCTGATTTAGTTCTCCAAATCATTTAATGACATTATTCAGTTTAGAGGAGACTTCTCGCGACGGCCAAACATTGAAATACAGTGATCTCCATTAGACCTTTAAATATTCATATGCCACTGTCTTTATACGTCTAATTTTTGCAGTATGGTAATGAAGGTGTTGACAAAGTCTCGTCGGTAGAATTAAATCGTCTGTATAGAAAAAGAACAATTTAGAAGATGTTATGATTTTCCTTAAGGACACAGTTCTCTAGTCAGACAGTTTCAATTTTCTGGTTTTTGTTTCCCTCTTTGGTACTTTTAATCATCAAATATATTTTCTTTTTATTTCTTGTTTAACATATCCCTCCCTAAATGTTCAAGTTCTTTATGGTATGTAATAAATTTCTCCCTACATTTTGTTGTTGGCATCGGACATTATGTTTATTCAACTCAGGGAAACCCTCTTGCAACGAAAGGTGATATAAACAGCCTTTTTTATCCTTCCAAAATAGTGCAACACGTATGTCTATCTACCTATGTATCTATTTGTTTTTCGTTTTCTGGTTATATATATATATATATATATATATATATATATATATATATATATATATATATATATATATATATATATATTTATATATTTTTCTGCTAATACCAGAAGTATATATATATATATATATATATATATATATATATATATATATATATATATATATATATATATATATATATATATATATATATATATATTTCTGCTTATACCAGAAGTGTATATATATATATATATATATATATATATATATATATATATATATATATATATCTGCAAATACCAGAAGTATATATATATATATATATATATATATATATATATATATATATATATATATATATATATATAGATATTGTTACATAGCCTATGATTTCATCATCCTTTGTGTAATTCTAACGTACAGTATGCTGCCTGTTTGATCACGAGCGTGTTCTACCTCACTCCCCCGTTCTACCGTTATAGTAGAGTAAGTCGTTCTTTCTGTTGTTCAGAGCGGGATTGTCAGCTCTTTGTCCCCATGGCTTCATTTGCGCGTCCTTCTTACAAGTTGTATCAAGCTCTGCCGGCCCCTATATAATGAGCTCAGTCTCTACATCATTGCCACTTAGATCTGCTCCTCATTTTGTTCACATCTCTGTCCTCCCCTGTACAGTTATTATTGTGAGTGCTCAGGAAGTCTCCAACCATCTAGCAGCTGTGCAATTTGAGTATAAGTGTTACTGCATTTTGTTCTTGTACTGTACTGTATAGCATAAGTTGTTAATTTGTAGGCCTAGTGAGGTTTTTGTAATTCATGTAAGGTTCTTATTGTTAGCCATTGTTCATAATAGTTTGTATCTGTAATAATTTATCTTGCATTAACTGAGCATTACCCAGTGTATTTTCATTTTATCAGGGCTGACTTAGGTAAATTTACTCTTGCTAATTTCGTGTTAATAGAGTCTATTGCAGTTAACCATATATTTAACCTGTTTTTGCCATTACATTATCCTTATGAGTCCTGAATGTTTTGTTGTTAGTTTGAGCATTAAATTTTAACTTGTAATTTTACCTAACTCTTTTGTTTTGACCCTGGAACTTTACGGGACAGTAGTGATTTTTAGTATTCTCACTTAAAGTGTACATTATCTTTCTCTGTTCCGTAACATAAATTTGGCGACCTCATATCAGGATATTCAGGATATTATCATAAGGATATTGCTTGATATTTTGTGACTGTGATTTATTCATGATGTCTACTCTTACTGCGCTTGATGAAGCCAAAGATTTTTTGTCAAATGTGCAAACAGTGTGTGATGTAGAATACAGAACAAAGAATGAACTTAAGCTTGTTGCTCAACAATTGGGAATTGCTGTTCGCTCTCATCATTCTAAAGATCAAATTGTTGACATGATTAATGAAAGCTTGTTTAATGTAACTCCTCCAAATGAGCAAATGCAGATTGAAATAGCTAAGTTACAGCTAGCCCTGCAGGAGGCTCGTGTGAAGGAAGCCGAATTTCAAGCACGTGCTAAGGAGGCTGAGTCTCAGGCTAAGGAGGCGGAGTCTCATGCTAAGGAGGCTGAGTTTCAGGCTCGTGCTAAGGAGGCTGAGGCACAAGTTGAAATTGCTAGGATTCAGGCAGACCATGAGTATCGCATGAAACAAGCTGGAACTGGATCATCTAGCTCTGATGATTTTGATGTGGCTAAAAATGTTAAACTTGTCCCTCCTTTTAATGAATCTGATTTAACAAAGTATTTTCAGTTGTTTGAGAGGGTAGCTACAGGTTTTAATTGGCCCAAAAAGTATTGGCCAGTACTCCTTCAAACTGTTCTCACCGGTAAAGCTCAAGTAACTTATGCATCTTTGCCTCAGGATCAATGTGATAATTATGATGTAGTTAAGAGCTTGATTCTTAAGGACTATGAGCTTGTTCCTGAAGCTTATAGAGTAAAATTTAGGACAACTTATAAGCAAGATAAGCAATCCCATGTTGAGTATGCAAAAATCAAAGAAGATCTGTTAGAGCAGTGGTTAAATTCTAAGAATGTGGATTCTGATTTTGGTAAATTTAAGCAGATGATTTTGCTGGAGGACTTCAAGGGGTGTATTTATAAAGATGTAAGCCTATATCTTGATGAGAAAAGAATGGATAATTTGTCTGATGCTGCAGTTTTAGGTGATGAATATGTTCTCACTCACAAGAGATATTCTAGAGAAAGAGGGAAAGCTGAGAGTAAGTACGTTGCCTCTACTCAGAGTACAGGTAACAGGAAAGATAATAAAGATGATGATTCTCAGGAAGTAAATACCAGCTTCACCTCTAGATTTCAGAAAAGTAAATGTACTTATTGTAGTAAGCTTGGTCATACTACGGAGAAATGTTTCAGGAGACAGAGTGATGTGAACAAAAAGGAGTCTTTAAATATTCAGTCAATTGGTCTAGTGTCCACCCTTGAGAGTTCCCAGAATTATTTAACTGAGTTAACTGAACCTGCTTTGAGGGGTAACTTAAATTCTCATGATGGAGCTCCTCTTTTGAGCAGTAACGTGGGTGACACTCTCAAGAGTTCATGTGCTAATTTCCTGTCTGATGGTTTTGTCAGTCCTCTGGACAGTAATGACAGGAAATCAGTTAAAATATATCGTGATACAGGTGCTTGCCAATCCCTTATGCTGACCAGTGTTCTAGGCTCTAATGTTAATTCCTCTGATGAAACTGTAATCTTACAAGGTGTAGGGAATAATTACTTCTCTGTCCCTCTGTGCAGTGTGAATTTAGAGTCTGGTTTTGTTAATGGTTCCATTATGGTTGGGTTGGTTGAGACACTCCCAATGTCAGGTGTAACTTTCTTACTTGGAAATGATATTGGTGGAAGTCAAATGTGTCCAGCTCCTCAGTTGTCTAGTGAGCCAGTGGCTGCGTCCCAGAATTGTGATGTCTCTGATGTGTTCCCTGCATGTGCTGTCACTAGGGCTAAGTCTAAAGTTACTGGTGATTTAGAGGATAATGATGATGATGATGTTATCCTAGCTGACACTTTTCTTGCTAATTTGGACCACTCACCAGATGAGGCAGTACCTCGTAGTGTTGATAATTTGTCTCGTCAAGAGTTGGTTGAGTTGCAGGTTGCTGACCCTGAGTTGAAAGGTCTAGCTAACTCTGCTTGCAGTGAGGAAGAGTCAGCTGGTGCTTCTACTTGTTATTATGTAAAGTCAGGAGTACTTATGAGGAAGTGGAGACCCCCAACAGCATCAGCCGACTGTGAATGGGAGGTTGTACATCAAGTTGTCATCCCTCGTGTTTGTAGGCAGGATATCATTAGAGTGGCTCATGATTCCAGTTTGGCAGGACACCTTGGAGTGAGGATGACTGTGGCACGCATTTTGAAACACTTCTACTGGCCAGGTATCTTCAGGGATGTTTCCTGGTACACCTGTAAAGTTTTGGGGAAGTGTAATCAGACCGAAAAGGTTGCACCTCTAGTTCCCATTGCTCCTTTTGAGGCGCCTTTCACCCGTGTGTTGGTGGATATTGTGGGCCCTCTTCCTAAGACTTCTTCAGGATTTTCTTATATGTTGACCCTCATTGATATGGCTACTCGTTATCCTGAAGCCATTCCACTTAGAAATATCTCAGCAAAGAACGTGGTTAAGGAAATGCTAGGGTTCTTCACAAAGTTTGGTCTGCCCAAGGAGGTACAGTCAGACCGGGGAAGTAATTTCATGTCAGATGTTTTCAAGCAGTCTCTGAAAGAGTTGGGCATCACCCAGATCACGTCTTCAGCTTACCATCCCCAGACTCAAGGAGCGTTGGAGAGATATCATCAAACACTTAAATCGATGCTCAAGAAATACTGTTTGGAACATCAGAAAGACTGGGATAAAGGTCTTCCATTCGTTGTGTTTGCCGCAAGAGAATCTCCAAATGAATCACTGGGCTTCTCACCTTTTGAACTACTGTTTGGCCATGAAGTAAGAGGACCCCTTAAGTTACTCAAGGAATGCTGGCTGTCGGAGGAAGATGACGTCAACCTGCTGGAGTATGTGATGAAGTTCAAAGAACGGCTGTCCACTGCTTTACAGATGGCGAGAGAGAATTTAGGAGCTGCTCAGGAGAAGATGAAGACTTGGTATGATAAGAAGTCCAGGTTACGCCACTTTCAGCCAGGAGATCAGGTTTTGATTCTGCTACCAGTGCATGGGCAACCTCTTCAAGCCAAGTTTAGTGGTCCTTATTTCGTGGAGAAGAACCTCAGTGATGTCAACTATGTCATCGCCACACCAGACCGTAGAAAGAACAAGCAACTTTGTCACATCAACATGCTAAAGTTATATCACAGGCGGGACGAAAATAATCCTGTCTGCACTGTAGCTGTTCCACCCGAGTCTGCAAGTGAAGCTCTCCCATGCAGCATGAGCCTGAGTGATAGTTTGGGGAAGAATCCTGATGTCATGAATGATCTCCAGACTAAGCTTTCTCATCTACCTCCCGAGGAAAGGCAGGAGTTTTCGGCATTACTGCAGTAGTACCCGCAAGTGTTCCGTGCTACTCCAGGAAGAACCACTGTGTTGATGCATGATGTCGATGTTGGAGACGCAAAGCCAATTAAACTGCCTCCTTACCGTGTGAACCCAGTGAAAGTTCCTCTCATCCAGAAGGAGCTTGGCTACCTGTTGGACCACAAGATGATTGAGCCCTGTCAGAGCGAGTGGAGTTCTCCTGTCACTCCAGTCCCTAAGCCATGTGGGTCACAGCGGCTTTGCATCGACTACAGACGTGTTAATCAGATAACGAAAACAGACACTTACCCTCTCCCTCGCGTGGAAGATTGCATAGACAAGATCGGAAAGGCTAGGTACATAAGTAAGTTTGATTTGTTAAAGGGATACTGGCAAGTACCTATGACTGAACGTGCTAGGGAGATCTCATGTTTTGTAACACTAGGAAAGACTTTTGAATGTTCTGTAATCCCATATGGTATGAAGAATGCACCAGCCACATTTCAGAAGCTCATGAATGTTGTAACAGAGGGTTTGGCAGGGTGTGTTGTTTATATTGATGATGTATTAATCTTCAGTGACAACTGGAAAGATCACCTATGCCATGTCAGTAAATTTCTTGAGCGTTTGGTTCAGGCTAATCTTGTAGCTAATTTATCAAAGTGTGAGTTTGGTCAAGCTAAAGTTCAGTACCTTGGGTACGTAATTGGTGATGGACATGTTGCACCACCAGCAGCTAAGGTTCAGGTTATAAGTGATCTTCCCAGACCTAAAAGTAGGAAAGAGCTACAAAGATTTTTGGGAATGGTAGGTTATTACAGAAGATTTGTTCTTAACTTTTCAATTCTTGTATCACCACTTACAGACCTACTGAAAAAGGGAGTTAAATTTGTCTGGACCGATAACTGAATCCTCTTTCAACAAACTTAAAGCTATCCTATTAAGTCAGCCAGTGCTCGCTACTCCAAATTTTGCTAAGCCTTTTAAGATGGCTGTTGACGCAAGTGAAACAGGAGCTGGGGCTGTTTTGCTGCAAGAGGATGATCAGGGTATTGAACACCCTGTATCTTATTACAGTAAGAAGTTCACTCCACCTCAAAAGAACTACTCAACTATTGAGAAAGAGCTTTTGGCCTTGATTTTGGGTTTACAGCATTTTTCATATTTGTGTTCTGGTTTTGACCCCATAGTCATTTATACCGATCATAACCCACTGAAATTCCTTAGTAAGTTTAAAGATAAAAATCAGAGATTGACAAGATGGAGTCTACTTCTTCAGGAGTATTCATTAGCCATACAACATGTCAAGTGGAAAGAAAATGTTATTGCAGATTGCTTATCCAGACTTTAGACAGATTGTTTTAGAGTAATAAGAAATTTCCTTTGTAAATTTCTTTTTCTTTGTGGGGAGGTGTTACATAGCCTATGATTTCATCATCCTTTGTGTAATTCTAACGTACAGTGTGCTGCCTGTTTGATCACGAGCGTGTTCTACCTCACTCCCCCTTTCTACCGTTATAGTAGAGTAAGTCGTTCTTTCTGTTGTTCATAGCGGGATTGTCAACTCTTTGTCCCCATGGCTTCATTTGTGCGTCCTTCTTACAAGTTGTATCAAGCTCTGCCGGCCCCTATATAATGAGCTGAGTCTCTACATTAATTGCCACTTAGATCTGCTCCTCATTTTGTTCACATCTCTGTCCTCCCCTGTACAGTTATTATTGTGAGTGCTCAGGAAGTCTCCAACCATCTAGCAGCTGTGCAATTTGAGTATAAGTGTTATTGCATTTTGTTCTTGTACTGTATAGCATAAGTTGTTGATTTGTAGGCCTAGTGAGGTTTTTGTAATTCATGTAAAGTTCTTATTGTTAGCCATTGTTCATAATAGTTTGTATCTGTAATAATTTATCTTGCATTAACTGAGCATTACCCAGTGTATTTTCATTTTATCAGGGCTGACTTAGGTAAATTTACTCTTGCTAATTTCGTGTTAATAGAGTCTATTGCAGTTAACCATATATTTAACCTGTTTTTGCCATTACATTATCCTTATGAGTCCTGAATGTTTTGTTGTTAGTTTGAGCATTAAATTTTAACTTGTAATTTTACCTAACTCTTTTGTTTTGACCCTGGAACTTTACGGGATAGTAGTGATTTTTAGTATTCTCACTTAAAGTGTACATTATCTTTCTCTGTTCCGTAACAATATATATATATATATATATATATATATATATATATATATATATATATATATATATATATATATATATATATATATATATTGCTCCAAATACCAGAAGTCTGTTATTCAGACTGTGACCTCCGCGTTAAAGAAGTCAGTTAATTTTATATTAAACTCTACCAGATAAAAGAAAAAAAGTCTATCTCGTGCTGAATAATTTCGTCTGAGCACAACAGTAATTTATTAAAAAACAATGTACAAAGAGGGTTATTCACATCTCACGCCACCTCTTTTCATTGTTTCATTTCCATTTATTCCCCGCTTTTCATCTGGGTCGCTTCCTGCATTTATTTGCCCCAGCCGCTGATGGATCACACTTCCTTTCGTTAAACTCTCCCTACTCTTTGACCAGCCATCTGTGTGAGATTTTAGTGTGTACAGCAGAATATGACGTTTTTCCACCTGGGGCCCAGACTACTAAATCACTGACATATTTCAGATGCCATCATATATGTATATATATATATATATATATATATATATATATATATATATATATGTATATATTTTTTTCCTACTAAATCCAGGTAAAGATTGCCACTGGATGGTTATTTTCGGGTCGCCGTGTGGATTTCTTTTTCTTCTCTCCATTTTCAGGATTATTTTGTGAAATCTTGGGAGAAATTAGTTGAGGCTTTATTTGATTTGGGTACGGAAATAAGGTACGTCAAGTGGAGAGAGAGAGAGAGAGAGAGAGAGAGAGAGAGAGAGAGAGAGAGAGAGAGAGAGAGAGAGAGAGAGAGAGTTACGAGCATAACAAAATTAAGGAAAGACATCGACTTGGAAGTGGAAAGAGAAATGCTGGACATTTGAGCAACTGATGGTGAGTGACGAAACGTGATGAAAGGGGAACGAAGGATAGAGGGAAATGATGGTAAGGACCCCCCCCCACACACACACACATACACTAAAGCCAGTGCCTACTTGCACAAACTTGGTGTCGTCTAGTTGTTGCACAAAAATATCTCGGCTGCAGCTTGATAAAACGTATGCTATACGGTAATTATCCTCGGGATGTGTGTGTGTGTGTGTGTGTGTGTGTGTGTGTGTGTGTGTTTAAGCAGCACAGGTACTGACTAATGCATCAATACTTCCAAAGTTCATATCGCGGGTACAAAGGTAATGTGATGGCAGTACACAGGACATCAGGCGTAAGGCAGTATTTGACTATCATTTCATCACACACACACTTACAGTAGACTCTAAGGCTCAGTTTGTGATGATATTTATTCCTTTAAGGCAGCTAGTCACAGCGCCACATAATAATTGGAGGGATGAAATGGAAGAAGTTGCTACGCATGACTAGACAGTGTATTTTACAATAAATCACACATTATTTAAATTTTGCTGTGTATGAAGCAAACTCAAATAAATTCAACAGTATGAAAGCCACATTTTACCTAGCTTTGGCTTCTGCTAGTCGGCTCCTTTCAGGTTACAAGAGGAATATTTACCATTAACAATATTAGTCGCTAAATCTATACTGTATTCATTTTAGACCCCTGTGGATATGTAGACTTAAAACCTTATGAGCACTTCATTTTTATCATGACCTAATAAATATTGCAAAATTTCTCTTTAAATGAAGACGAGGGAAATTATGATGCAAATACATTACGACAGCTGCGCCAAAAAAAAAAAAAAAAAAAAAAAAAATGTATCCTGGAAACTCCATAAAATGATATTTTCATATATGTGTGCTAGGGAGAAAGATGTCAATTATTCACATTCATCTCCGTTTACACCCATAATCTTGTCTTTGTTGGCACGTGACCGTCCACACTTACTCAGCTCTCACAGCATTTGCTGTATCCCTATATTATCTACTGTTTATAAGCGTTTATTACTTCTTACACCTCCCACACTCTCCCATTGTTACAACATATCCGTCACTGTTTTCCTACGCACTGGAGTTTTCGCAATCCTCTGCAGTTTTCCCCTGTTCCCCGCTCTACCATCAATCTCTCCAGTCTCACCCACATTTTTTACACAATCTTCCTTCCCCATGCCATTCCTTGGTCTACGAACACTTCCTTACTTTTCTTTGTTCCCTTACACCTCTCGCTCTGCCACACACTCTCACTCTGCCACACACTCTTACTCTACTATACACACCCTCACTCCGTCACACACTTTCACTCTTCCACACACCCTCACTCTGCCACACACTGTCACTCTGCCACACACCCTCACTCTGCCACACACTCTTATTCTACTACACACCCTCACTCTGTCACACAATTTCACTCATCCACAAACCCTTACTCTGCCACACACTCTCACTCAGCCATGCACCCTTACTCAACCACACACCCTCACTCGACCACACACCCTCACTCTGCCACACACCCTCACACTTCCACACACCCTGACGCTGCCACACACTCTCACCATTCTCCTTGACCTCCCGCCTGCTGCTCATTCCACACCGCTCTTCAGCATTCACCATCCATCTTCATTTAACCCATGAACGGGCCGTCTGCTGCAGTCTCGACCTTAACTTCCTCCCGTAGCATAGCTAGTCTGCATTTTTATATTTTCGTTTTATTTTAAGTTGGTCTTATTTTTTGACGATTTTTAATTAACCCTAGATAGGTAATGTGGGGTCTCAGAGACCCCAGTCCCCGAAAATTAATTTTAAAAATATGAGCATAAGGTCTACAGATCTGTCCGTCTCATTACCTTCCTGCCTAGTGATGCTCTTCATGGGGATGATGGGGGTCATAGCTGTACCTGGCTCTGATTTTGCTCTATAGAGCCATTGGGGTATGTTAGACCAGATTACCTATAATGTAACCGCAGTTGAGCCCTCTTGTGAATTTTTTATTTTAATTTGCTGTTTTTCTCCTTTTGTATACAGAAGGTCCCAACATCGGCAGTCTACTGCAGACCACCCAAGGAATCATGATAGTACTTTTCAATTTTGCAAGATTTAATTTTACAATTTTTATACCTAAAATTTAACCATTTTTGTATAAACTTTAAAAAATATATATATTTTTTTATTAAACTTTATTATTTCTGGCCCTATTTACAGATAAGGGGTTGAATTATTTGTGTATTGAAGCATTTTGAAATATCTCAAACGGAAGTTTTTTTTTTATTTTTTTTCCGTGGGGTTTGTCAGACCCCACGTTACCTAATATATAGTAACAAAATCAAGATTACCTTACAAGGGTTAAGCAAAGTTATTTATTATATCCTGAGTTTTTATTCAGCTAAGGACTTCTTGTAGGAAATGGATTAAAATATTACTTCTTACTGGTCTACTCGTTTCCTACACCCTCTTGTTTTGCTTTCCTCACATCATCCTTCCTCATTACTATATGCCTCTTTCCCTACGGTTGTATCCTCGCCCCACCATCTTTAACCATAGGGAAAGCAGTGAGAGAATGTTATCACTCAAGGCAAGATAATAGTTGGACTAAGAAAGGTTTCTGCAAGCTATATTAAAGTTTTTCGGTAACAAAAATAAAATAAAGCAGACATTGTCTTAAGAGTTTAATTGAGGCCTTTTTTTTTGTTTTTTTTCCCTTCTCAGCTAGGTGTTTCATCTAAATAATTTGTCTAGCAGTAGCAAGTATACAATATTAATCGGCGTCACAAAGCTAAAGGGGACAATAGTAGTGACTGTAAGGTGCAAGCAAATGCTTGGAGACAGACAGACAGACTGACAGTCAGACAGACATTTCCACTGGGCACGAACAAAACACCTAAACTATTTTTTCCTCCCTCTCCCAGCTGTTAGGCCAGCCATGACTTATCGTACTGCCATATAAATTGCTGTCCAATGATGCCATTATTATTTTTCGAGAAAGAGCCAAATGTATTTGAAAAAGACCAAAAATAAAGCCTTGTTTGTTCGGACACGTTCCACACCTGTGGCGCGAAGGTCTTTTTCTTGATACAGTAATTTCTCCCACGGTGATTTTATGTGGCCTAGGACAAGCCCCGCCCACTAACGGTATGAGAATATTTTTCGAGACATTGTTTTAGTAAGATGACACTGTCTGGAGTTTATAGCTTCTGTCCCCGGCCCCGACGAGGAGCCTACAGTTGGTGGCGCTGTGCACCCTGGGTGGAGCAGCTGCTTCGTCCACCGGCGAGCCAAAACTCCTCATACTTCCCTGCACCTCTGTCTACCACATGGGGGCGGTGGTTCCCTACGTTGTGTATGTATTACATTGAACCTGTTGGACGCCCCAAAAGGGGCAGTTACTTACCTGTGACGGACGGGTCTACTCGACCAGATATACCGGAGTTATACAACAGCAACAACAACCTGCTGTCCCTAGATTGATTTTACTCATCAAGAAAATAACCGGCACACTGCAGGTGTCAGGTATATAAATAAAGCGTCTGTGTATCCCTCACTCTAACAATCTTTCAGGTACTTGCAGTAGCGACGCTCCAAACCATATAATTATTATTCATGTCATGTTTCTTGTAATCTCACACACACACACACACACACACACACACACACACACACACACACACACACACACACACACACACACACACACACCTTAGTATGCAGAAGACAGTGGCCAGATTGGCATTAGTATAAGCGTCATTTTTCTGGCAATGTTATCCCGGTGGGGTATTACTCATCCAGTTGTCAGTGGTGAGTAACTGCTGTGAGAGTTAATGACCATGTGCAGTATATTAATATAAAGCACAGCTCGAGTCTCGTAACATATCTGTGACATTGTTATTGTTACCTGTTGGAAACCAGACAACCAATAATTCCAACTGCATTACGAGTAAATTGGTAGTTAAGTGTGTAGAGTTGAATATGACTCTTGCACAGCATGCTTCTTTCAGTCTTTAAATGACAGAATAAACGGTGACCAAGCAGTATTTTACTCAAAGTGAATGAAGTGATACATCTTTCAATTCTCTCACCTGCAGTTACATGTAACATGGCATTGTGTGCGTTGGTCTTTTTCTTGTAAGTGCACAAGTATCTTTTCCTCTATGTTGAACATCCAGGAACTAGAACCAACAGAGATTTAACCCATTTGTTAAAAAGGCCTGTTCTGTGCTTAACAAAAACGTATGATGGAAATCATAAAGTACTTTTTCAAAATATGCCACTGTAACAAAGGGACCAAAAGCAACAACCAGCGAGAAAGAGTGAGAGAAGAGTGATGAAAGTCAGCGGACTGTGGTTCCCCCACGTGGCCTTCGCAGTCAAAAGGCATCACCCGCTGAGAAGCAAGCCCTGCTTCAAGACCTAAAAATATCCTTTTCTGTCCGCTACCTCTCCTCACCTCAGGTATTGACTACTAGGGTGAGGCGTGTTGGTGGTTGTGGTAGGGGTTGTGGCAGTTGTTAAGTGATGCTTTTACTGCCTGTTTTTGAGAGTTTTATGTGATGAACGTAAAAATATTTTTTTGTAGATATGATTCTGGAATTAGAGACACGTGTTTTTTTTTAATATTCACCACGAGAGAGCTTTCCGATGTAGTATAGCATCGTCTGGTGGCAGAATGAATGCCGTGAAAAAAACTTTATACGACTCTCTGGAAGGTTTTAATGGAGATCGTTACTAACAGAGACACAACATTTACAGAAACACTAAGCAGTGATTGCAGGTCCAAGGAAAAGCGCTCAGTCGTAAGGTGATGAATATGACAAACCATAAAAACTAACAACCGTCGCTGAATGTAGAAAGGAAAATGTTCAATAACAACAGCAACGATGATGAAAAACTCAAGCGCAAAATAATTTTGGAATGTTTTAGCAAAGAAAGACCACCCATGCTTTAAAGCAGTTTGGAGGTAGCAAGAATGAAACAGCTGAGATTTGTCACTTCCAGAAAGCGTTCTTGAAAACTAAAGGAAATGCTGTCGCAGGAAGGCTGTTGAGAAGGAACGAAGAGAAAGATCATTGTACAAAAGTTTTGGGACACTAAAGAGGCAAAACAACAATGTACCTTAGATACGAGGTTTCCCTCAAGCTGATATCACTGTCTTGCTGTAGCACCAATGCTAAAGAGGACGAAATCATATTGATCAGGGAAACGTATACACTTTTACGAAAACGGTCAACAGAACTAACAGTCAAAGCAGAAGAGGAAATAACGAAGATACGGAATTTTAATGTAATGGTGGTAGTAGCGGGTGAGAGAGTGCATTACATGGGAGGACGAGCCCGGTTATTGGGGTGTGGGATGATGCAGGGGAATCAATGGGCATGAATGATGGGACACTTGACAGCTGTTACGGAAAGAAGAAAAATACATTTGGGTAAACAATATAAAGACAACACATTGACAAAAAGAGAAATTATTGAGCTATTTACCGTGTGGAAATTTTGTCATACACAAAATTAAAATTATACTTTGATGATTCTGCCTTTAGGTATTCTTCCTTTTCTAGTTGCGTGAAGTAACGACCATCCAACCATTTTACATACACACACACACACACACACACACACACACACACACACACACACACACACACACACACACACACACACACACACACACACACACACACACACACACACACACACACACACACACACACACATTTACCTCTGAATCAACAACTTACCCTCACATGATATATCAAGAAGCAATATGAAACTTTAGACTAAACTATGTAATGGTTGATATGACCTTTGCCCTCATAAGCAGATGCCATGTGTTACATTGTAGATGAAAAGTCATAATGATTTGGAATGCACTAGACATTATTCACAGGTGTTTCGAAGTACGGTAATTATTGTCGAGTTCCAGGTTTTATCAGGTACTTTTTTTTTTTTTTTTTTTTTACGGCTCTACAGTTCCTTATATTTTCATGCTTTTGCTTCTTTACAAGACACAGGAAGGAGTAGGAAGGACGATATAAGGTTAAGTATGATTATGCTCTGTGTACAATCAATGACGAAAATCGTGTCGCTGTTTTGTCCGAAAAGTAAGTGTAACTCGTGAAACATAATGAGAGCTCTACGGCAGTAATATGTTCGTGGTTGGCTAGCCTGACTTCCTCAGGCTTCAAATCTGTTGGTGATGAGATGACGGTACAAATGAATCCAGGAAATTTCAATGCCTTAACATCGATTCGCAAGAATCACTGCGTCTCAGGGACTAAATTCAAACCATATACGGTCAGGCGATGATCGCCTGGCCAGTTCATCTTTCATCTTACCACAAAACGTCAAGCAGGGATAGTATATACCTTGGTATGGAGAGGGTAAGCAACATGCATCCAAGCACTTGGAAGATGGGAAATGGCATGATCTTCATTTATTTATGGGGAAAAATTCCCGAAAAGATAATGGAAACATTCGGTGTAAACAGAATCGTAGAAAAGTGGGTTAGGCGATTTCGGCAGGAAGGCACAACGGAGAAGGTTATCGTTCAGATACCCCTGTGTTACAACACCAATACGGGACCAGGAAATACTAACAGGATGGAAGGCAGCAACTGCAAGCAGTGCTTGTGCCAAATAAGACGAACTGCACCAAGAATGAAGCAAACAATTGCGGGGTCCTGGTCGTTTCGGCCGTCAGTCATTTTGGCCGTAACTTAAACTAACCTAACCTACATTCAGCAATGTCATTTTGATGAAGCTTGGTTCTTTAGGTTGTTTAGGTCATTAGGCGATGCGGCCGTTTGCCAGTTTGGATGTTACTGCCAAAATAACTTACGGCGGAAACTACCAGGACCCCCTTTGTGCGTTGACTTCGGTATTCTTGGTTATGTGTTTGAACCCCAGCCACTCATCATAACACATTCGGTTATCATTATACAGTGACTCATTTGTAAGACGTTAAATAGTTTGGACAAATTTGATAATACTGTCAGAAACTGACAATCACAGCTAGTAATTATCAACTTAAACTAATTTAGAAAGTAATTTAATAAAGAAGAACACATTTCAGCACAGTTCTTCGGGTAATTAAATTACAGTGTTGCTGACAAGACAGCAACAACGTCCTCAGATTGGAAAAGCTCCATATATATCAAATCAAGGTAATGGTAGGAAAAAAATATATATATAAAGATACCTTTCGATTTGTTGCAAAACATTTGCCCGCATCCACAGGCTTGTCACCTGGAGCAAATAGCAACTCATGTCAATGATATCAACCATCCTTATGACACAAAGCAGCGTTCACCAAAACTTGAGCTTTTCAGCAGATGTTTATACTAAATTTCACGACACGACCATTGTCTTCCATTGTATACTAAAGTAACAATTTATTTTATCGTGCCACTACTGCACATTCCTTACTTCCACGGTAAATGTTTTTATGAGTTTGTAACTCTTTACTCTTTACGGTGCCAAATTTTGTGTTGTATTTTCTGCAACGAGTCTTTGAGAACGTAAGATAAACTCCACTGATGTCCCTTACTGCTTCTGTAATTATACTGTGATACAGCGTACCTAATTTCACAAATTTCATGTCCCTCTCTTGCTGAGGAAAGTTATGTTTTTTCTGCACTACTGTAACTAAACAATACAAGCAGCTATTATCTATTTCTCGTAAATTTTTTTCGATATTAAAAATAATAAATAAAGCAATGAAGTCTGCAAATATTATTACTTGCAAAAACGGTCGGATAAACAACTAACCCAGTTTTGGGTCTGTTCGGTTTCTTGTACAGTATATGGGTCCATTGTGTTTGGTTCAAGTTTAAAACACAGAAGGAAAAACTGACTGAAAAATACAGTTCCATTTTTAACAGGTGGTGTGCAAGAAGAAATGAAACCCGTTTATCTCTTCCATGAATGAGCAGCACAAGCATGGGGAAGGTCACGCAAAGTTAGAACAAGAGGCGACGTCAGCGACAACACAATGAGAAATGCAACGTTGCTAGGTAGATGGACTGATAAATATGTAGATAGCTTGTATGTAGATGGATCGATACGCAGGAAGAGAGTGCATGTGTGCGTGCATGCTTGCGTGCGTGTTTGCACGTGTGTGCGATTGCTTTTGTGAGAATGTGTGGGGCGGGGGGACGGGGGATGAGTGAGGTGAGTGAAAGGAAGAGGGAAGACGTGAATTTGAGTGGTCGTGACAAAATGGGAGCAGTGAGGGAGCTAATAGGCGAGAGAGAGAATCAGCGTCAGTGAAACGGAAAAAGAGAGTTTAGTTGTGTCAGTAGCAGTAGAACAACTCCAGTCTGTCAGGACGAGCAGACTCATCAGCCGCATGCAAGCAATTCTCTTTCCAGAGCTGTCTGGTGCAATGAACCGTTTCCATGCTGTGAACAACCCCTTGTTTTGAGGAGGCTCGGGGAGGAGTATAAGATTGGTTCCTGGATGGATACCGCGTTTGCGCCTCCACCCAATCAACAGGGACAGCATAGCAGGCTCATTACCCCGTTATTGGGCTGTATGACAACCAATCAACGTTTTAAATAACTTCATGGGTTACTGGAAATCATCAGGCTTGTCACGCAGTTTACAGTCACCGATGGAAGAAGTAGGCAGCGCTGCATCAAGTGAGTGGATGATGGTACCCACCACTTACCTAGAGAGAGAGAGAGAGAGAGAGAGAGAGAGAGAGAGAGAGAGAGAGAGAGAGAGAATGTATGAGGGAAAAACGAACTGTGACTGAGTAGGCAGGAGAGAATAAATGTAAGCCAGAAGGAAGGTGTGGTGTGGGAGCAAGGCAGTGCACCTGAAGGGGGGGATGGTGAGAGGGCAGCGGGTGTGGTGTGAGGGCAAGGCAGTGCACCCACCTGAAGGGGGGGATGGTGGGAGGGCAGCGGGTGTGGTGTGAGGGCAAGGCAGTGCACCCACCTGAAGGGGGGGATGGTGGGAGGGCAGCGGATGTGGTGTGAGGGCAAGGCAGTGCACCTGAAGGGGAGGATGGTGGGAGGGCAGCGGGTGTGGTGTGAGGGCAAGGCAGTGCACCCACCTGAAGGGGGGGATGGTGGGAGGGCAGCGGGTGTGGTGTGAGAGCAAGGCAGTGCACCCACCTGAAGGGGGGGATGGTGAGAGGGCAGCGGGTGTGGTGTGAGGGCAAGGCAGTGCACCCACCTGAAGGGGGGGATGGTGAGAGGGCAGCAGGTGTGGTGTGACAGCAGGGCGGTGCACCTGAAGGGGGGGATGGTGAGAGGGCAGCGGGTGTGGTGTGAGCAAGGCAGGGCACCTGAAGGGGGGGATGGTGAGAGGGCAGCGGGTGTGGTGTGAGAGCAAGGCAGGGCACCTGAAGGGGGGGATGGTGAGAGGGCAGCGGGTGTGGTGTGAGAGCAAGGCAGTGCACCTGAAGGGGGGGATGGTGAGAGGGCAGCGGGTGTGGTGTGAGAGCAAGGCAGTGCACCTGAAGGGGGGGATGGTGAGAGGGCAGCGGGTGTGGTGTGAGGGCAAGGCAGTGCACCTGACGGGAGGAATGGTGGTGAGAACCTGTGAGTGACGCTTTCCAAACGAATCTTTTCTTAACTCATCTTCGCTATGATGTTAAAGTTATTTTGATATCAAATGGAGTAATAACTAGGACGGAAAGTAGTCTAAATGTATAAATAACATACGTTTCCACTGGCTGTTCAATAAGATAAATTCATTCTACGATATTTTAGATCGTGCTTTATATGATCTTGGTGGTGATGGGTTGCCCTAGTTGTGTATTTGTGACATGCTTCTGGTTCAGCAGCTCAGCCACACTATTGCTTCACCTGCTGGCTTCAGCCAGGGCCACACCGTCACATTACGGCAGTCCGCCCTCTCTGTGTCAGAAAGAATATACTTAAAAGTGTGATCTACGGCAAAACTATTAACTATTTTCAAACTGTCACACCCGTCTGGGGATTGTGTCTGATTCATTTGATACAGGATTTCTCTCCAGTGCTGAGTGTTTATCTGTCGAAAGAATAGTTAAAATACATAAAATGCAGGCCAGAGATCCTTACAAAGCGAGGAACATAAATTTAACAAAGTTTATAGTTTAAGAAATGCACTGGGTGTTTGTAGAGATTCTTGGTTTTTATGAGTGGAGAGTTTGCAAATCGACCCTCACTGTTATGCATCACAACAATGCCAAATATTATCATTGTTTACACTCTCCTTTGTTACTGATTTGGTGATGAAATGGGATATTGGGTGGGAGACTTGATGTAGTAATTCGAGAATGTTTATACCTCTACTGGGTCTCCTTTACGGCTCGGTAAAATCAGCAGTTTCATTATACTGAAGAAATATAATGAAATTCTATCGATCATCCTCACTAAACGCAAAGTTTCCCCTAAACTAAGTGTAAACGCCTCAAGACAGCAAGAATTCAATATCAAATCTGTCATCCTACCGAAAGCATTATTATTATGGAAGGAGTGATATCATACAGTGTGATACAGTGGTGATGTTCGGCTGCGTAAAGTGTATTCATAGATGCTAGAAGTGAAGTGACGAAAATGTGATTGTGTGGCAGGCAGCGGGTGGGAGTTGATGTGATGGTGAAATGAATTATGGAAAAGCTATTAATGCTGTTAAGAACGTAATCACGGAGAAAGGAAAAGTTTATGTAAGCAGTGACGTGGTGAAGGAAAGCGGTGAGTTGCTGGTGTGGAGGATGATATAATAGTGAAATGGAAAGTGATGTTGCGTTGCCGGGAAGGCTGTTGTGTGGTGGAGGCAAAACTTAGTCATTGTGTAACTTTATAAAATTATGCCAACAGTTGCTGCGGTACAAACACTCTGCAGTGAGTAATATTGCATTCTGTCTAAAATTACTTAGTATGATGATTAATAATAACAATAAGCAGTTTGTCTTTAAAAATCTGCTTTTTACATCACATACAACATCCTTCCGCCAACTTTTATAAAATTCAGTGCTATGAACACTGACGGTTGACTGTTAAGAAAATGTAAATACCGGAATTCGCTAATGCCACCCCCCCCCCCACACACACACTACATGTGCTTGGGGAGGTGGACAACCTCTTTTTTTTCCTTCTTCCCACAGCCCGTATTAGTATTTTCCAATGACCATCAGCATCCTCCCTTGGAAGTTTCATGAGCCCTCTCACTGGGCGCACCCCTGACAAATAATCACCTGTGTAGTCAGCGGTTCAGCGAGGAAGCAAGGAAGGAAAGGACGGATGGAGGGAGGGGAGAGAATGTTGGGTTATGACCGTCAGGAACTGAGCCTCTGATACCACTGAATGGATTTCTCTCCTCTGGCCACCTTGATAAAGTTGGTCGCCCTGAAAACCAATTAATTGCTTCTTGTTGCCCTGATTGATTTTGTTTGACCTGGCGGCTGTCAGGTCAGTCTAGATTAGCTTCCTGTGTGTTTGTGTGTGTGTGTGTGTGTGTGTGTGTGTGTGTGTGTGTGTGTGTGGAGAAATACGAAAAGAAATCGAAGCTTTAAAGATGAGGTGGAAGAGAAGGGGGTGAGTAAACTGAAAATAAAGATAAGACAAGGATTAAATGTGAGACCGTTGTAGTCAGGAAATGAGAAAGGTGAAACTGAGATGAAATGGAGGAGACTCTTCAAGACAAAGAGAACAATTTTGATTTTGATAAAGAAAATAGATGAAGAAAATTGAACAAAGGAAGGCATAAGTCAAGATAATTTCAGTTTGAGAGACGCCCTAATACAATGTCTTTGAAAGAATGGAGAGTGTTAGCAGAGAGAAAGAGAGACTGAAGAGAGCTTTCCGAAATGATCAGATGTATAATTAACATAGTAACAATATTGATCAGATCTATATTTGGAGGGTTGGGAATAACAACTAAATATTCAAATGGGAGAATTGGAATGAAAAGCGGGAAGTGTGTGTGGACAAGAGAGTGTTGCATGTCCATGGTATGGGGGAATCCACGCAATAGAGGGGTGGTGGATGGTTGTAGGGAAAGTGATGACGTGGTTCTAGGAGCAGTGAGATATTGAGGTGGATGGAAGATGGATGCAAGGTAAACTGTGGTAATTGTAGAGGTAGCAGAATGATCGACAAGAATGATGCAGATGCAGGAATAATGGGAGGACAAATGGGCATCATAGCGAAGGTGCTTGGGTGGTTCTGTAGGTGTGGAGACCTATTGTGGTAGATGTTGGGGAACTGGAAGAGAGATGTATCATTTGATTCACAAAATATCTATTTCATTTTCCATCCCTGCAAACCTGGGTGCAAAGCCTAATTTAATTCCCACCAGTTACTTATCGAGTTTCTACGATTTTAGTGTTTTTGTTGTGCAGCAGCAAAGATAATGGAAAGTAAAATTTGTTGTACAAAACAGATATTTTTGCACAACCTCGGGAAACATGGTTCGTATGCCCCCTACACCAATCATATTAATTAGAAAAAGTTCCAACTCACTTTTCACCTTACAGGTTAAATTGCGTATTTTCTTTCCATCTATAACCCCAAACGATTTTATTCAGCTGAGCGAGCGTTATATGAATATATTAAAGTTAATACTCTCACCATAAAGCCCCTTTTTATTGGAATAATTCTGGCACCCTAATGTCACTAACGTCTAAAGGTTTTATTCTAGAGTGAGTCACAGGAACCTTAGACTGTTTCAGAGTGGGTGAAGGAATTAAATGAATGGGAGAGAGAGAGAGAGAGAGAGAGAGAGAGAGAGAGAGAGTAATCATTCTATTCCAGGTGAAGCCAGACGATTGTGTTCAACTGAGAGTGAGTCATAGGAGGCTAAGAGTGTTAAGGAGCAGGTGAAGGGGAAGTATATGTAGGGCAGAGAGGCGATGGGGGGAGAGAGAGTGGGGTGGCGGGGATTTGCTTAATGGAAATGGTAGGATGGGAATGGAACTTGGATGTGGGAGGATAAGACGGTGTTACAGAGAGAGAATATACTGTAGTGGAGTTGTGAGTGGCTGGAGATGGTGAGTGTAGAGGGAGAGATGGTGGTGTGGATGTGGAGGGAATGAAGGTATGGATGTTGTAGGCATGGTGGTGTGGCTGTGGCAGAAATGGAGATGAGGAGGTGCTAAGAATGATGGTGTGGATGTGGTAGAAATGGTGGTGTGGATGTGGTAGAAATGGTGGTGTGGATATAGTAGGAATGGTGGTGTGGATGTGGTAGAAATGGTGGTGTGGATGTGGTAGGAATGATGGTGTGGATGTTGTGAGAACGGTGGTACTGATGTCGCAGCAAAGATGGTGTGGATGTTGTGGGAATGGTGGTGTGGATGTGGTAGGAATGGTGGTGTGGATGTGGTGGGAATGGTGGTGGGAGTGTGGTAGGAATGGTGGTGCGGATGTGGTGGGAATGGTGGTGTGGATGTGGTAGGAATAGTAGTGTGGATGTGGTGGGAAAGGTGGTGTGGATGTGGACGGAGTAGTGGTATAGGTGTGGTGGGGATGGTGGTGTGTATAATGAGAATGGTGGTGTGTATCTGTAGGGACTGATTGCGTGGATGCTGAGGAAATGGTGTTGTGGATGCGGTGGGAATGGTAGTGTGGATATAGTATGATTGACGGTGTGGATATAGTGGGAATGGTGGTGTGAATGTGGCGGGAATGGTGGTGTGGATGTGGTGCGGATGTGATGGGAATTACAGTGTGGATGTGGTGAGAATGGTGGTGTAGATATAGTGCAAATGGTTTTATCCGTGTGGTGGGATTGTTGGTGTGAATGTAGTGGGAATAGTGAGGTGGATGTGAAGGGAATGGTTAGGTGGATGTGGAGGGAATGGTTAGGTGGATGTGGAGGGAATTGTTAGATGGATATGGAGGGAATTGTTAGATTGAAGTTGAGGGAATGGTTAGATGGATGTGGAGGGAATGGTGGTTTGGATGTGGTAGGAATGATGGTGTGGATATAGTAAGAAAAGCTGGATGTGTAGAAATCGTGGTTAAGGGACAGAGGAGTTAGAAACATTTGATGAAGGATGCATAAAGAGGCGTTGTGGACATGAGCTGGTTTGCATGGAAGTGAAAGAAGAAACCAGAGATCATAGGAAATGCACATAATTGTAGTGAAATGAGACATACAGACTAGCATGCATTCATGCCATTGCCATCAAATAGGATCCGGATCAGAGGAGATATTGTGTGGAATACATAGGATCCGGATCCCAATATTTAATCAATTGTTCTTTGACCCATGGCCCACTCTTCCACAAAATATTATTGACATTCAATTAGAACTTTTAGAGATATTGTGCGCGATACATAGGATCCGGATCCCCCCTAAAATTTAATCAATTCTTTCTCTGCCCGTGGTCCACCCAATCACAATATTTCATTGAAATTCACTGAGAACTTTTGGAGATATTGTGCGGGATGAGCCGGATCCGGATCCGGACCCACTCAAAATTAAATCAATTTCTTCTTGGCCCATGGCCCAGACTTTCAAAAAATTTCATTGAAACTCATTGTGAATTATTGAAGATATCGTCTGGACAAACGGACAGACAGACAAACATAGGTAAATACATAACCTCCTCCAACTTCGTTGGCAGAGGTAATAACAGGAACTAAAGGGACATGAGAAATTCTCGTGGAAAGGAATGAATACAAGACAAATAGTGATTACAGAACTTCTGTTGGCCTTGAAGCAAGACAACCCACTGGATTATATATAATCACACCAACAATTTAACATATAGGCTATAAGTTTTCATCCTCCCCGTCTATGATTCACTTCCAAACTGCACTCCTGCAAACGTAAATGAAGGCTAACCACCGGATTATAATTAACCACAGTATACTTGAGTAATTTACTTTTTCATCCTCCATGTCTATGATTTACTGCCATACAGCATGGAAGTTCCTAAACACGCCACGCACGGCTTACCCTTTTACTGCATCACTGACATGACGCATTTTACCGATTTGTTCTTAGTGATTCCAAATAATTTTATCAAGCTTATCAGGGATTTTTTGAACTGGAGGAGTTAGATACACCATTCATTAACCTCTTCAGCGAGACCGGACTTTCCTAAGTAGAATGAATAATAAAAATTTTCACATCGACTTCTGGTCCCTGTAACTGTGGTACTGCAATATACAAGTAGATTAGCCCCTTCGATATGAAGGGATCTGTCCCTGGTTGAAATGAAAGAAATGGTTTAGTAGTAATAATAACAGAATATACCGGACAAAGTACATAAGTGGTTAATGTAGACTACCTCTAACTTTTTCACTACGCTGGTCTAAAATCGCCTGATGGCAGCAAATACATCATCGTTGCAAAGAAATTAAATGTGCAGTTATAATGTAAGCAGAGAAGGAATGAATGGCATAGTATAGAAAAGGAATGGTTAGGAGAAAAAAGGATGTAAGATGGAAGGGAAAAAAAGAAGTGAGAGGGAGAAAGGGGGCCAAGGTAGGGGTAGAAGTTGACGGTTGCGGAGGAAATAGAGGGAACCGTTTTTGCCATAAACTTTGCATGGGGGCCATTAACCTATTTATGGTTTCCCCAAGTCGGAAAAAAATATATATATATCACATGCTGCCTTGGAACAGAAATGGGAGAGAGAGAGAGAGAGAGCGTGTGTGTGTGTGAGGAATGGCACTCGCATATCAACGTCGGAGCAACTGTATTCCAGGTAACACCAAACAGTTTTCTTCTGCTAAGAGTGAGTCTTGGTGACTGAGAATTAAAATAGATGTGTTCGGTCTGAGATCCTGCTGCTGATAAGTACCTTCCGCATAACAAGACCAATTGGCACCAATGCCGATATATAACTGACTGGTTCCTGACTGCTGATAAGTACCTCCTGCGTAACAAGGCCAACTGGCACCAATGCCGATATACTCGTATAACTGACCTGGTTCCTGACTGCTGATAAGTACCTCCTGCATAACAAGACCAACTGGCACCAATGCTTATATATAACTGACTGGTTCCTGATTGCTGATAAGTACCTCCTGCTTAACAAGGCCAACTGGCACCAATGTTGATGTATTACCGTCCTGGTAACTGCAAACGCACATCTGAATAGGTATTTGTGGATTTCAACAACCCCTTTTCGATGAAATGTATTAATGAATTTGGTAATTGTTTTAAGCCCCAGTCACACTGCAGGTACGATGTGTCGCAAACCTGAAAATCACGAAACCAGTCCCCGACCACGGAGGTCTCCGAGCAGTCGTGCCATCGATCGCCTACCGGTGATCGTCCAGCGTCCGTCCAGTGGGCGGCCGAACAGCGACCATGGCCAGGTACACACAGGTCAAGACACCGGCTGGTCGCCGGCAGGCAGCCGACAAACGGCCGGTCCGCATCCCCTTTGCAGTTTAGACTGAGACCACTAGACCGATACCAGCCGTGGATTGGCCAGCAGCTGGTCTCGGTCCAGCCCACCACCTGTCGCTCAACAATCGACGGCTGGACGGCGGCCAGACTTCAACCACCACCCCAGACAGAGGGCATGTGGGCGGCAGCTGCCGCAGTCCAGCCGTCGCCTTGACGGAGTGCAGACTGCCACCGCACAGAGTGGGTGGCGACCAGCCTCCGTCTGGATGGCAACCACCGCTTAAAAATCAGGTGTCGCCGACCAGTTGCAGTCCGTAAGCCGACCAGATGCAGTCCAGCCGCCCACTGGGAAGCCTCCGTGTCACGACATCGGTGTTCGTGGGGAGGTTTTTCATGGTCGCCATGGTGGCCTGCGGCTAGACCGAGACACATGAAGACCGGTCGTAAACCTCACCAAAACAACCCACGACTTGCAGGTAGCGGGTGGTTTGCGATAAGTCGTGCCTGCAGTGTGACTTGGGCTGTAGTGATGACGGTGGTGGTTATTACAAGCGAGCGATATTTTCTGTCATTTAAGTTTGGAAATGAGCTACCCGGCCCAACTGTCAAGCTAAGCACAAGCCAGTAACTGTACTCCTTGGTTAAGTAGAGTTGAAATTCTTTCTGCATATGTTAGAGTCATTCAAATAATGTTGTTATAAACTAGAAACTCACCCATAGAGCTGTAGGAACCCATTGAAATCTTGGGTTTTCCAAGGGAGTGTTCGGCTCTAATCGGTGAGTGCCTCAATTATGAAAGAAAAAAAAAAACATTTTCCTCTGTAACACTGTGGTACTTGGCATCAGCTCTGGCAATTAAATTTCAAAATTTCCGCCTACAGTTTTACATTAACGTTTTTGCTGTTTTGATGGTAAATTACAAAGGGAAAACACCCCATTTCTGACTTTAACCATCTCGTCAATAACCAAGTCTTTATCGTTTCAGTTTCGTCGACACAGAAGGTTGGCAACAGAGACTGTAGAATTTATCACTGAATATGTGATGAATGCTACAGCGCCTCACTTTACACCGGGACTCACATACCGTTGAAACCTATGTTGCTCAAATAAACCCTGACCTATATTCAGAACTTCGTTTTTCTTCATTTTGTATGTGTGTCATAATATGTGCCCCACAATACTCAATTAGCGAATCTAAAGTTATGCAATAGTCGAAAATCATCCAGGTAGAAATCATCTAGGGGAAACACCCTGTTTCTTGCTTTCGTCCTGCGACTGATATATCAGAGGGAAATTGTAATAACATTGCGCCCGCTTGCTCGTCACGCGCCCACAAAACACACTTTACTGGTGATAATAGTGGTGCTGGTTATTATGAGGTTATTATGACAGCTATACGTATGGCAGAATTAGTCACAGTAATGGCTATAATGACCCCAAGAAGGGACATTCACCCACGATCATCATTTGGTCCAGGAGCCGAACATTTGACAATCTTCAATGACCTTCACTTTCGACCAACTATTCTTATGATCGAATCACCTAATTTTTGCCTAACCCTTAACACTTTCACCGAATTTGGTCTAAATCTAATCGTAGGTATTGCTTTGACCTTGCTTTATGACCTTGACATCTGGCCTTCTCCTGTTACCATGACCCTTGCTTTCAAAATCGAATATTTGCACTCTTGCCTTCCTCTGCGCCCTTCAGTAAAGTTTAGTCTATATCAGAAAAAAAATATATATATATAAATAGCCGACCTTGCTCGATGACCTTGACTTTTGAACTATTGTTCTCAAAAACATTAAATTAACCCGGTGGTGGATTCTCTACCATTACACAAGGCATGGTTTATATCAAGTCAAACCTGTTTTAGTTATGCTGTGGACACACACACGCACGGGTCGAACTTTGGCCTAAGCCTGTGGCCTTGACCTATGAAGCGTTATTATCAACATCGAATTGCCCTATTTTTTCCTTTCAATCAGCCTTTCGACTGACTTTGGTCCAACCCTGGTAAAAACTGCTTATGTTGACCTTGTTAGGTCAAAATCTGACCCAGTCCTGTGATCTTGACTTTCAACTTGTATTATAAGGCAGCAGGTCAGCCTCTTGGCTGACCCTCAGTGTTTCCTCGAAGTTTGGTTGAAATCTGATTAAAAAACTGAGCTACTTTGCAAACACACACACACACACACACACACACACACACACACACACACACACACACACACACACATGATGAGCAAAGCATAACACCCACTCTTCGGGAGTGGGTGTAATAAAGATTATTGAAGGATGTTTATCAAAGTAATGTCAGCCTTTTGTTGTCCACAGCCTTAAACATTGAATGACCTACTTATAAGTCCATTACAACTTCTTTGTCCTAACGTAGTGAAGATTAGCAGACTTCAGTTAAGCTGAATACCTAATGTACCTAACGTATTCGAGGGTTCAACCGACAAGTAAGCATGCGAAATCATTCCTGCCTTATAACTAAGAAATATCCAATTTAATTTAATCATGAGATAATACTGAACTTGTGGGAATGGCAGCTCCGTTACGTGAACATAAACAAGCTATAGTGCTATACGTGTATAGCTGAAGAAAAGATGTTAGAGAGTCTCCTCAGCCCAAGAGGACACTACGCACTCCCTTGTGATTGGCAGCTTCGTTATATGAACACAAACAAACCATAGTACATGATATATCGCAGAAAAAATTATTCCAGAAAGATTCCTAAGTCCAAGAGGATCCGACGTACTCCCTTGTTATTCATAGGCGGCGAAGGTGATGGACACATTTTGTCTAGGTGAAGGGAAATGCCGACCCAGGAGTTCAGCAAAGATTTATGTCAGCAAAAATTCTGGATAAGCAAAAGCTGGACAAGACATCGGGAATATCTTATAGTCGTGTGTGTGTGCTTTATAGCACGGTGTGAACTGCACTAGTCCCTTAAATGCCTAGTGTCCTTGATAAACTTCAAGTCCGTTATCTTTCTATCTACCCCCGGGCAATTTTACCTAGCACGGAGCAAAATGTATCCACACATTTGAATACAGCCATTGTGTTCTTAACACTGGATAATCATATTTTGCATGATGTAGTATGCATGGATAAGTCGAGTTCTTACGTATCTTGAATACAATTAGCTTTTTTTTTTTTTTTTTTTTTTTTTTTTTTACTTCGCTACCACCTGAGGATTTTCTTCAGAGCGATGTACGGTGCATGAGGCCTTGATATTTCCATCAAACGTCTTTTCATTTTGTTCATACAATGACCATTTTTTCTTCTTTGTGCATTGAATATTCATTCACCAGTCCGGAATATGATCTCGAGGTGTTATACTTTTCTGTTCGTGATACCACTATAGGATTTTACTCTGTGTAGTAATGCTGGAGAGGGACGGATTCAAGCGATGTCATCAATAAGAGCGAGGGGTTCCGTTGGTCGGTTATGCAAACGTTCCTCAACTCCTTCCCCGAAAGGATGATGATTGACTGCATGGGAGGGTCAGCGTCAGACTGCAGCCCACCAAGTTCACGTTCAGATAAGCTTGGGGCCACAACAAGAACTGTGTGGTGTAAATTGCATGGATTCCTTGAGCTTTTAGCTCGTTTGAATATGACGATGATTTTTCGTAAGCTAACTTCCATCATGCGATTTTAGCCTGTTAGGTGAAAAATTCAATGATCCGTGGTGTGTCTGCAAACACTACGTCGTTTGATGATCTTCATGAAACAATAGATGTATAACACCGATGCATACTTACTTTCATGTTGCTGAGCATGCAGAAGGTATTTATATGAATCACAACCATACGTTGGATCTGGTTAGTACTTGGATGGGTGACCGCCTGGGAACACCAGATGCTGTTGGCATCCCTACGTGTCAAGTGGGGTTGGTGGAGGATTAGTGCCCCTCCCTGTAAAACAATTAACTCTAAGCCGTTGGCCACCCCGTTTGGGATACATGGCGTCTGGCAATGAATGAATGAATGATGAACAACCATGCCCACACAACCAACCTACAGTGCATTTCATCACTGTGGGGTAGATTGTCAAAGCCCTGCCATGGCCAGACAACCAACCTACAGTGCTTATCTTCATTGCAGAGTAGTTTCCTAAAGCCCTGCCATTCCCATACATCATCATACAGCCCCTACCTTCACTGTAGGGTAGTTTGCCAACGCAGTGCCACGCCCATACAACCAACCTACGGTGCCTATCTTCACTGTAGGGTAGTTTTCCAACGCCCTACCTCGCCACCTACCAACATGCCCGCCTGTCTCTAGCACTCCTTTCTACCCACCTATTTCTTTCCTGCACTGCCAGAAAGACAGGGAGTGCTCAACAACAACAACAACAAAACAACACGTGTTCCGTAAATGCGACTACAAATTTATATTATTTACACCTTCGCACACCCAGTTTGCTTACACTTTCACACACTCAGTTTGCTTACACCTTCACACACTCAGTTTGCTTCCTCCTTCGCACACTCAGTTTACTTACACCTTCACACACCCAGTTTGCTTACACCTTCACACCCTCAGTTTGCTTACACCTTCGCACACTCAGTTTGCTTACACCTTCACACACTCAGTTTGCTTACACCTTCACACACTCAGTTTGTTTACACCTTCACACACTCAGTTTGCTTCCACATTCACACACTCAGTTTGCTTACACCTTCACACACTCAGTTTGCTTAATCCTTCACACACCCAGTTTGCTTAATCCTTCGCACACTCAGTTTCCTTACTCCTTCACACATCCAGTTTGTTTGTTTTTAATGCGAGGAAGAAGGAACCACAGGCAGCGAGCCCGCCATTATTGTTCCTTCCAAGAGAGAAACAAAATACAAGAGAGAGCCAAATTCAAGATCCGATCATTTCGAGATGCCTGGACACATTGCGTTTGAAAGACTGGAGATCATAAGAAGCAGGAAATACAGACAGAGTGAGACAGTTCCAGAGCTGACCTGTTGCATAAATGAAAGACTGGGAGTAACGGTTAACTCTTGCATTAGAGAGTTGGACAGAAAAGGGATGAGAGTTTGCTGCTAGACGGGTGCTACACGCCCGTCGTAGAGGAAGAGGAATGCATGCAGACAGTTCAGAGGAGCAGTGACCATTGAAGTAGCGATAGAAAAGAGATAAAGATGCCTTAAAATTTTTCTATTGAGAATTGACTCGAAAACTTTTGAAATACAGGACGTTAAAGCAATTGGACGATAGTTAGAGGGTTGAGAATGGTTACCCTTCTTTGGGACTGGCTGAATGAGAGCAAACTTCCAGCAAGAAGGAAAGGTATAAGTTGATAGACAAAGGCGAAAGAGTTTGCCTAGGCAGGGTGTAAGCTCAGAAGCACAGTTCTTGAGAACAACAGGAGGGAATCCATCAGGCTCATATGCCTTCTTAGTACTGAGGCCAGTGATGGCAGAAAATACATCAGCTGAAGAAATTTTAATGTCAGCCATGAGGAAGTCAGAGGGGGGAAGTGATGGAGGAACAGCACCGGAATCATCTAAGATGGAATTGGAGGAGAAAGTCTGAGCGAAGAGATCTGCTTTATCAGTAGAAGAAATAGCTACAGAGCCATCAGAGTACAAAAGAGGAGGGAAGGATGATGAGGTAAAGTTGTTAGAAAGGTTTTTGGAAAGGTGCCAGAAGAAGCAGGAAGAATTCGAGTTGGAGAGTTGAGAGCATACGAATGAAATTATTTTTAGCAAAGCGAAGAACAGACTTAGCACGATTCCGGGCAGAAACGTATAAAAGATGTGATTCAGGGGTGGGTTGGCTCTGGTACCTTTTATAGACCCTCTCCTTGTTGCGGACAGCATTAGAACAAGCGTGATTAAACCAAGGCTTTCTTTCATTAGTCAGAGGATATGAGAAAAGAATGAATGCTTCCATGCCCGAGAGAATAACCTCCGTAATGCTTACACCTTCACACACTCAGTTTGCTTAATCCTTCACACACTCAGTTTGCTTAATCCTTCACACACTCAGTTTGCTTAATCCTTCCCACACTCAGTTTGCTAACACACTCACGCACTCAGTTTGTTTACCCATTCACACACCCAGTTTGCTAACACCTTCACACACTGAAGTTGCTTACACCTTCACACACTGAAGTTGCTTACACCTTCACACACTGAAGTTGCTTACACCTTCACACACTGAAGTTGCTTACACCTTCACACACTGAAGTTGCTTACACCTTCACACACTGAAGTTTACACCTTCACACACTGAAGTTACTTACACCTTCACACACTGAAGTTGCTTACACCTTCACACATTTAGTGTTAGTAACATAACAGCAGGAGCGACATTGAGAGAATAAAAATGAAAATAAAATGAGAATGTGTGAACAAGGTTGAGCTATGAAAATAACAATCAAAAGAAGCATGCAGGGACAAATTATAAATTTCATTATAATATGCGAACAGAATGAGAAGTATTGGTGAAGTACCAGGAGTACGAGTGTGGGTAAAGATGAGTAAACGCGAAAGAGTGTTAACGGGTGTGAGCTATGACAAGAGCAAGACAAGGAAAATGGCACATAGTCTCATGGTTCATGAGAGAGAGAGAGAGAGAGAGAGAGAGAGAGAGAGAGAGAGAGAGAGAGAGAGTGAGATAAGAGTAAGAAAGTAAAGATTAGTAAACCAGCGAGTGAGCGAGCGAGTGTCGAGAAGGTACTGAATGTCAAAAAACGAAAGAAACCAGATAAGACACAAAGGTCATACATAATAATGTACAGAAATTGATAGAGTTAGACCGAAGGAGTGACAATTAAGCATTAAACGTATGGCAAACGGAGCAAGCGTGAACAGTGACAAAAGCGAGAAAATATACTGTACAAAAAGTCTGAGCATAATGACAAAACGCAAGTCAAGCATTGAGTTAGGAGGACGAACATGATTGAGAGAGAGAGAGAGAGAGAGAGAGAGAGAAGCTATGACAAATGCGAGAGACGATACGACAGGGACATTTTTTGTTTGTTTAATATAACAGAGGAAGGAAAAACAAATGAATAAAAAAAAATAATCCATACACCAGATTACTGGTGTCCTCCAGTCATAAAATATCTGTAAAAGTTGGATTTGAACTGCTGTAGGTTGAAGTTTGGAGGGAAACAACTCTGGGGAAGCGAGTTCCAGAGAGATGCAGTTCGGGGAATGAAAGAATTCTGATAGGCAGAAGTGTCATAAAATGACTAAATGTCATAAAAGACTTTGTATTTACTTGTAGAGAAGTTATATATATTATGAGACTTGTGGACGAGCGGTTTTATATCTTGGAGTAGCTTCCCGTTTGTCATGTCGTGAGAGGAGAGGTAAAGAATAGTATGGGACTATTTTTATTTGTCTTGGAAATATTAACAAGTCTCTCTCTCAAAGTTACCAAGCCCTTCTCACTGCGACCTGCCTCATGTATGGCTTGTCTCCTTCTGAGCTCTCTTTCCTAAATTCTGGTGTAGCAGGGGTGTGTCACGTGTGTTCCTTGTGAGTGGAAAATTCTAGCAGCCTGTGTGTGAGTATGTGTGTATGGTCACTAGGTCTTTGTTCACGGTTGGACTGCTGACAACTAACTGCATCATCTCCTTACTGGCCACTGTCGTCAGCTTTTCCTCAGTGTAACTTGCAAGCTCATTTCCTTTTCCCAAGCTCGCATAGGGCTGTCTATCTATCTATTTATCTATCTATCTATTATGATTTGTAATGGAACACATTGCTCGGCCGCGCGAAAATGGTGTACCATCAACAGTTAATAGTCCTAACACATTAATTAATACATATTAATATATATTATACACATTATAATGAACTTATAAGCTAATTGAGTGAAATACATAATATTGTAAAAGTAACATAATTTTATGAATATTGTATACATATATTATTCATAGTAAATAGTGATTATTCAGTAATATTACATTTTAAACAAGTTGTATACATATTTGAATAAATGCATTAAAGTAAATTATTTAATTGTAATATAGTATGTACTTGGGTTATTATAGTGAAATGCATACATGCAAGAATAAAAAATAGTTTAAAATTAAGATTATAGTAAGAGTTATTAATATTTCATTTAAAGATAATGGTACTGGTCTGCCATATATGGGTCATTCTTCTTTGTATTTTATTTATATATATATATATATATATATATATATATATATATATATATATATATATATATATATATATATATATATATAATTAATACTATATACAAAATATATACACTTCATTCAGGGTGGTTAACTTTGATGTTAACTCTCCCCCCACTAAATAATGACTCCAAATTAGCAATTCTTGCATGCATTCTGTGCATTGCGAACAGCAGTACTGCAACTACAATGCAGACGATTATAAAGACAGTAGGTGCTGGGCTATACACATAATATGGGTTGAACATACTCAAACTCAAATCTTCCCAGGGCTTCATTGTTTCATTGATCAGCTGCATAGTTTCAAACTTAGGTGAAGTCAGCTTAATACTTGTGCTCATGTTTAAGTTCATATCAGGCAGTGGGTGGAAATGTTTGTGTGTATGATTGAGAATGGCGTAGTGATTGATGGTGGATAAAGTAGACATGGCTGGTGTAAATACCGCACAGTAGTCTGGTGCTATGTATAATCCTGATGCTGATGTATGAGATGGTGGTATATCTGGACAGACTATGTAAACTGATGTGTTATGAGGGAAATAAAAAACTGTGAGTGTCCAATGCGTTGATGGTGTACAAGTTTATCTGGAGCAAAAGTGAAGTTGCAATGATGATGAATATTGTCATTTCTGATGATAGCCATTTCACAAGGGACTGTATCAGTAGGCTGAAACGTGAAACTGTACGCAGGACAAAGATGAACAGCATGTAAGGATGTGCGGCACTTTCGTTCAATCGTTGACTCACTTGCGAAAGTGAGTGTCCTGTCTCTTGGAGACCATGATGAGTTCGGTGTCTGTGTTGATGTTGATGATGACCAAAGTGTTGTTATTTCTATAGAGGAAGGGGTGTATTTGGTATTCTGTGAACAGGTCTTCAGTGATGAATGGTACATGAACTACCACTGATGTTGGTGTTAGTGTTGCTTCTAAATACGGGTAGTATTGCATAAATTCCCTACTGCGGAACAACGGCTTCAATTTATGTTTATGTATGCCTTGACTATCTGACGTAGCTCATGAACTGGGAGTAAGTCAATTGTGATCTTGCCATCACCAGCATTCGAAATTCCTTGCATAAGTGCCCTGAAACGATCTCTAGTGTTCTCTAATTGTAGTAGAATCGTGTCAATATGTTCTGTGATGATGGAGAAGTGCTGGAAAAGAGTAACGTTTCCCTCTAATTCATTTATTTTATCTACACTCTCAAGAGCTACGTTTTCTGCTTGTTTAAGATTTTTCACAATTGTCTTCATTGCTGAGTTCTGTCCTGTGATGAATTTATCTTGGTATGTTAGTACCTGAGCTATCTTATTAAATTTGTTGTTTATTTCCTTAAGGTCATCCTCTGTAGCCAATCCAAAGATGTTCCAAAGAACTGCGCCGCCCAGGTCGAACAAACCGCGCTTTTGGCGAGTACGTGTGATGTTGTTCCTGTCGCTCAGTACCTCCGTTCCATAAGATGGGAGATCTTGGATCATGACGAGCATAGTTGACTTCGCCTGATCTAGTTTCCATTTCGCTAACTTCACCATTTCATTCACTTCCTTGGTGTTATGTGCTTGTGAAACATAATTTCCTATCATGAAGTCCAGAGTTCGCATCGGCGTCGCAAGTCTGTCTAGATAAGTAGGTAAGTCATACAAGTAATCTAGACTTATTTCAGTACTCATGACGTCCTTAACGATTGTAGTCGTGGCCGTTGGAGCTATGAGGCATCCTTGTCGTACTATATGTTTGGGGTCTAAGTGCGCATATCCTCTTGCTATGTAGAGGAGAATCCATAGCATAAGTCCCTTCATCGTAACCTACCGAAAAAAAAAAAAATCTATTAATTTCCTATAATGCTGTGGTCGATGATAGTGATGATGTGCGTTACGGTTGATTGTTATTTCATTTATAGAAGGAGTTTAAATCGATATTTAATTCTCGTAAATGATGTACTGTAGATTTTATTGGAACAGTTGCACCTATGTTCGATTGTTTGGTATATGACCTTAATTTCTTTTTGTAATCATTGTTGTGTTCTTGCTTGGTTTCTTGAGGTACGGTTACCTGTTCGGTTGTATCCGAGGCTGAATAATTATGTGATAATTCCCTTGAAACTCGTTTTAAATGGTCAATATGAACTTGTTTCTCCTCGCCACTTGAAAGTGACTTAATTAAAACTTTGTTTGCTTTTATGTTAATTACTCTGTATGGGCCCTCAAATTTTGGGGATAATTTATTGTCTCTCGTATGAATGACACCGTAAACAATGTCTCCTAAGCTGATAGGTGAATCTTTTGCCTTCTTGTTAAATGCCTCCGTCATTTCTTCCTTGGACATCGTTAATTGTTTTTTGACTCTTTTGTGAATGTCCTGGAATTCACGTAAACGGAGTTTAGAGTAATCATCGTAATTGTATATAGGCATGCTGTCACCTTCTAGGAGCTCATATGGTAATTTTTTATCTGTGCCATATATAATGAAATGTGGTGTGTCACCGATGGATTTATTTATAGACCCATTAATTGAGGCCTCTACTCTGGGAATCCAATCATCCCAGCTTGCATAATTTTCACTGAGAATGTGTCGTAGCACATCTAATACCTTTTTATTTTGTCTCTCTACCAACCCATTCGATGCTGGGTGATAGGCCAAAACGTTAACCTTTTTGATGTTGTATTGTTTACATATTTCTTGTAAGATCTCAGAATTAGATTCTCCTCCATTATCACTTATTAATACCTTTGGGGTAGTAAAGAGACATATTACATTATCTGTTATTGCCTTTGCTACTGTCTCTGCTGTCTTATCTTTAATTGGAGCTAAAATGACATAACGGGAAAAATGATCCGTTGCAACGAATAAGTATAGGTTATTATTGTATGATAATGGCATCTTGAGTAAATCAACAGCGACAACGTCCCATGGTTGATGTGGTACAGGGTAATTACCCATCGGTGCAGGTGTGATTGGGTATCCTTTGTGTTTCGCACATGATTCGCATCTGTCTATATGATTGTTTATATCTTTCCGTAATGAAGGCCAGTAATATAATAGCTGGGCTTGGTTGAATGTCTTATCCTTTCCAGGATGTCCTGCATGTGGGCTGTCGTGTATCAATCGTAATACTTGGGGTATCATGTCATTAGGTACTACCAACTGGTTAGTATTTCTTTGGTGTTTTGGTTGTTTAGAGTTAATTTTGTATAATGTATTATTGACCACTGTGAATTGTTGAAGTGGGACATGCAGTTTGGGTAATTGTATGTCATCTCCACTTTCTAACTTGTATATTACTTTAGACCATATTGGGTCAAGTCTTTGTGCCTTTGCGATATCCTCGTGGTTTGGGATATTTCCTTTGAGATCTAACGCCGCGACCTGAATTGTGTTCGGGTTCCTTGATAATGCGTCAGCTACTATGTTCATTTTACCTTGTATATAATGAATTTGTACATTGTAGTTTTCAACTGTACATTTCCATCTTGCTATCCTCCCAGAAAGGAGTTTTTCTTTAAACATACCCACCAGTGGTTTATGGTCGGTGAATAAGTGGATTTCGTAACCATATACCAAATCTCGAAACTTTTGTAATGCAAAAACCACTGCAAGTGCCTCTAAGTCTGTAGTGCAATAATTTTTCTCCACACCTCTTGTTTGTCTGCTGGCAAATGCAATCGGTTGATTCTTTCCTCTTTTATCTTCCTGCATCAGTACAGCCCCTAATCCTTTAACTGATGCGTCTGTACAAATAAGAAATGATTTTGTGTAATCCGGATATGCTAAACAAGGTGCATTTGTTAGTTTAATTTTTAGATTGTTAAATGCCCTTTTTTGTTCTTCTTCCCATTGGAATACAGCATCTTTTTTGAGTAGTTGGAATAGAGGAAAGGCTATATGAGAGAACTGTGGTACGAATGACCTATAGTACCCAGCCAGACCTAAAAATTGTCTAACTTCGTCAGTCGTAGTGGGTTCAGGAAAATCTCTCACTGCCTGTATTTTGTCATCAGTGGTGTGAATACCATCAGAACTTAATTTGTGGCCTAAGAAATTTATTTCCTTAAAGCAAAATTTGCATTTAGAAAGTTTAATTTTTAATCCAGCATCACTAAGCTTTTGTAAGAGTAAGTCTAATTTCCTGAGATGATCCTTAATATTCTTCGTTGCGATTATAATATCGTCAAGATAAACAAATATTCCTTGTCCTAAAATTCCGGACAATACGTAATTCATAAGACGCTGGAATGTGCCTGGGGCTGTCCTCAGTCCCATTGGCATTCTTGTATATTGATAATGGCCTTTGTTTGTTGAAAAGGCAGTGTATTTACGTGACTCCTGAGATACCGGAATCTGATAGTAGCCGTTTAGGAGATCGATGGTCGAGAATATATTATTCTCAGGACCAATATTCTGTAGAACATCGCTTAGCAATGGCATGGGAAATCTGTCTGGGATTGTGTGATTATTTAGTTTACGGTAATCTACTACCGCACGCATTTCTCCATTTCGTTTGGGCACGAAGAATAGGGGGGGCATTCCAAGGGGAGACTGAAGACTCAATAATTCCAAGTTAATATATATATATATATATATATATATATATATATATATATATATATATATATATATATATATATATATATATATGTATTAGGGTGTCCCAGCCTCATATGTGAAAATAAAAATTTTCAAGAGTCAAATCGCACACCCCTTTAGTTAGTATACACTTGAGTAAAGAAAAAAGTGGGCAAAATTTCATTGACCTATTAGGAGGGGAAGGGTCCCCCCATCGACCTTGTTTATTCGACCCTATATGAACAAACGGAAATTCTGAACATTAATCATTCTAGAATGAAAGAATGAAGTGTAAATTCTTTCTAATGACTAAATTAAAGGCAATGGAAATTCTTTCTAAAAGCAAATTTATGAAATGAAATGGAAGTTCTTTCTAATGGCACATTTCATTTCGGGCGACAGAAGATCTTTCTGTCTGCTGAGGGGAACTGCTGGCGGTGGTATTCGACGACTTAGTACACGAGCTGCCATTCCTCCTCGTTTTTTGTCAGGTCTTCATTGAAATCTTGTGCCAGTTTCACCATCCGTTGTGCCATGTCGTTCACAGATGGTGTACATCCATCAAGATCTCTGTTTTTTTTTGTTTTTTTTTGAACTGGCAGCTTCAGGCAATGAAAAAGGTTTTGAGTCCTTTTCGTGACTTGCTCATGGTCAAGGCCCTCTTTCCCTCCAGCCAACGCAGATCTTTGGAGTTTTCGGTCTTCTTGTGCAGGTTTTGGAGCATGGCCATCTCTGCATCAGTGGTTTTGGAGAGCATAGCGAGTCTGGCTAAATCTTCGCTTAGGTACCAGAAATGGCCCAGGCATCTCGTCAGTGCGGAGGTACGTACATCATGATCCATCGTCTTGCACCGCTCTAGGTCCTCCAACAGCTCCAGGTAATTGACAGGCGCGTCCGCCGTCAATGGAGCCTCGAACCACTTCTGGAGGTAGATGGTGACAGCAAATACGTTTATCCTGCTTAGTGACTAGACCTCGTTAACAGTCAGGTGGAATTGGCTTCAGAAGATGAACATATTAAGACAGTAAATGCCTTTGGCCATCTACCTGGCCCAGTGGTACTGTATGCTCCAGGACGATTGTATCGGAAATCTTGTTTGCCATGACCATCAAGGAAGGCCAGAGCGAGGATCAGGAACTCCCGGATATTGTCTCTTCGGTGGCCAACTTCAAACTGTTCTTCAATAAAGAGGACAATCTGCTCTTTTTTCAATGCTACCCACTCTGAAAGGATGTCGCTTGGGCCATCGCCGTCGAACGGAGAAACCTGCTTCTGGTCGATGAACTCCCATTGGGATTTGAAGCAAGCGAACAGTGTAGTATCGGGGGCAGAAGTCCTGAAGAACAGGTCAAAGACTGAGGTGATTACCAGTTCCATCATGTGGTGTCTGCAAGCCAGGAAAAGAATGCGGTGGTCCAATTGGTTCTGGATAATTAGTATAAAGTACAGAGTAGCCATTCAGCAATAGTAACACATAATTTGAGGGGACCCTTATGATTAAAGAACATGAATGAATTTCGTCTTGCTGGCATGTTTTCACGAGTGGAACAAATTAGGGGGGTGTGCATGACAAACTTCTGGAATAAAAATTGGGACGCCCTAATATATATATATATATATATATATATATATATATATATATATATATATATATATATATATATATATATATATATATATATATCGTAGAGATTGTATGTAGGGTGAGAAGTGCTTATAAGTGTAATTGTAGTGGCTTTGGATGTGTGTGTAGTCTGTGAACCAAAAGTAATTGGCCAGCGCAAGCCGACTGGGTGCAAGCATACTTTACAGTAAGCGACACTGGTTCAATCACAGCACCCCTTGTATCCGCCAATGCAGTACGTGACCGGGTGAACACTCCCAAAGTTTAATACCCTGGCGGGGAGCGAACCCTGGTTCACCAGTGTACGAAACACACACACACACACACACACACACACACATATACTGTATATATATATATATATATATATATATATATATATATATATATATATATATATATATATATATATATATATATATATATAAAGCCAATGGAGTGATAGAAGACAAGCTTTCGTGAATGAGGACAGTGATAAAATCTTTGAAGCGGAAAACAGAAATGAACACTGGAAACTGAAAGAAAGGATAAAATACAAAGAAGAGAAACATAAAAAGGTAAGCAAACAAAATGATCACCTTCAGGGCGTTGATTCAAAAACAAACTGTGAAGGAAATCCCTGTGGTGACCACATTTATTTTCACAGGAAACACAGGGATGGCAGAGTGCAAGATGTTTTCCTGTTTGTTATATTTCCTGCATAAACAAAATATCTTAGTTTTTGTAGAAACAGCAGGAGAAGGAGAGTATGGCACCTTCCCGGTGAGTATTGCTTTTAAAGGCAAGGCATGGAAAGGAGAGTGCGGCACCAAGGCAAGGCAAGGAAAGGAGAGTACGGCACCTTCCCTGTGCGTATTGATATTACAGAAAGGACTAGGAGAGTACAGCATCTTCCTCGCACTTATTGATTTTACAGGAAAGACTGGGAAAGGAGGATACGACAACTTCCCCATGCATATTGTTTTTACAGGAAGGACAAAGGAAGGAGAGTACTGCATCTTCCTCGCGCATACTGTTCTTACAGGAAGGACATTGGAAGGACAGTATAATGTTTTCCTTTTTCTCTTGTTCTGATAGGATGGACATGATAGGGAGTAGAGAATTTTGCCTCGTCTTTCGTTTTTACACGAAGTACGAAACAAGGAGTCTAGTTTTTGCAGAAGCAATAGAGCAAAAGTAAAGACAGAAAAAGTCAGGTACAGAATCTTGCCATTTTATTCTTGCCTCAAAAACCTTCTTAGTTACGAGACGTGAATGACTGTATATTATGTTGCCAGTCCCACTCCTGCTGTGAGAAACGCTGACAAAGAATTCCAATAACCATGCTGTGTTTCAGAACGAAGATGACTCTGAGGAAATTATTAATGAGAGAGAGAGAGAGAGAGAGAGAAAGAGTGGGGGGAAGGGGGGATTAAGCCTTAATATTGATTCCCTGTTTCTGTACCTGTACTTCATATTCCCTTATGAATGCAGCAACGTTTTAATCTCATTGCTTTTCAGTTAACCTAAAGCACTTACTCTATACCGTTATCATATCCAAGCACCTTCTCTCAAACTCAGCAACTCTGCAAGACTCTTACAGTTCTGCACCTTCAGTTCTTGCACTCAGCATCAGCAACAATGAACTCCAACTTTTGTGTTTACCATGGCACCCCAGTCCACTACACCTGTGCTTACAACTTTCATTTGAGGAACACCAATTTTATGACTCGGCCACTTCTCTCTCTCTCTCTCTCTCTCTCTCTCTCTCTCTCTCATACACCCCCCCACACATAAACACGCACGCACGCACGCGCGAGCCTGCTATCTTGATTGGTTCTAGTACTATCCCCAGCAGACGTCTTTGTTGGTGATTGAGGAGCGGGGCCTTGCATTTTAAAGAACAGGCTGTATAATTACCTCGCCACGGAGGAGCATTTACTCTCCCCTGACACTCTCAGCATCTTTTCCACTTCACTACGATGATTTCTTTACGGTATATTTTCACTGTCAAAGGATGTTGTTAATCTTGGGGAGCCTCTCGTAGTAAATAAATAAACAAAATCTTAATCATTTCATTATGATGACTCGAATTACACTATACTCCAGGTGTACCATCTGACAATTACTCGTATATTTGTCCTTTTGGAGACTTGTCTTATGAAGAAGTTAATGAAAGACACAGCTAACACCCCACCAGTTTGAAAAATTTCCTTATAGTTGTATATTATCGGGGGGAAAGGGAAAATAAATTTTTAATAGACGTCACCGCACTGGAGGGCTTCATTTCTACTGCCATTTTACGTCTCTCCAAACTGTATACACTGTATCATTATGGGTTACGCACAATTTCAAGTGACAATGACTTTCTCGGCCAGAATGGGTTGAAGAGTTGGCTGCAAAAACTTACCTAGCCATGGCATAAGATTGGTGAGAGGGACATTAGTTTTACACTCTGATAGTCTCACCACAATAGTACCACGACGTCTCTTTTATTCCGCTTCTTTGACTCTGATGTCTCTCCACAACAGTATCACGACGTCGCTCTTAGTCTGTTTCTTTGACACTGACAGTCTCTCCACAACAGTACCACGACGTCGCTCTTAGTCTGTTTCTTTGACTCTGACAGTCTCTCCACAACAGTACCACGACGTCGCTCTTAGTCTGTTTCTTTGGATCCATACGAATTAATTCAGTTGATGGAAGCTATCTTCTAGTAAACGAGGGAGGATCTATCTTAACATCCTTTTGGTTCGGTGACATTTTTTTTTTTTTATGATGTCGAAGCCGTACCTACCGTGATAGAGTTTGTTCGTGTTATGTATGCCTTTATTTATGCATGTTAACCAAATATATAACAAATGCTTGATTCGATCGTAGCAAAATTGGCAAATGTATTTTATGTGAGTTTGGGAAGAAGTAATTAGATAAGTGTCTCTTGATCAAATGACAAGGTCAAGGTTGAAGCAAAAATTCAGGGCGTGGCGTTATCTTATGAATGGCAGCTGTGATTTGGATAACACTCAAAACATACATTGTGTGTGGGGATGGAAAGAAGTGAATCCAGCGTAGTGCACATCCATCAAAAGTTAAGGTCACGGTCAAGACCCAACTTCGGAGGCAGCGACTCTGTGGTCTATGAGGACTTTTGAGCTAGTTCTTCCTTTGTTCTTTTCTGCGGTCAAAGCAGCTTATTTAGCTTGCTGTCAACTTCTGATGGTGAAAGGGTGAGAAAATATCTTCATTAACATGCTTCCATGTCGCTGGCTTCTTTTCCTGTTGCAGTCTGGCTGGCCCCACATCACTTTAGTCTGTTTATGAAGATCTTCCTCGCTCCGTGAAAAGGTAAGAAATTATCTCTTAATCTATAACCATAAGTCTTAATCAGGTAAGGGACTACCGCATGCAGATCGTCTCTATGTCACCCCGTCCTCTGCCATTAGGCTGAACTCCCTGCAGTTCAGTGTCCTCTCCCATATACCTGTCCATCTCAGCTCACCATCTCCTTCTCGGCCTCCCTCTCCATCTCCCACTCTCCACCTTACTCATATACAATCTTCAGTCAACCTCTCGTTCTCCATGCTCTCCAGAAGACGGTTTTGCTTCTATACTCTTTGCAGTCTCTCAAGAATGTGCTCTAATATTAGTATGCTGATGTCATTTTCCTTTTATTCATGCTGCCAGTAGAAAAATTAATAACTTTTCAGTAATGAACCGTTAAAATAGTAGGGAAGGAAAATTCTCCATTAAACTATTAAGCAGAATGATATCTTTTTATCGCCCCCATACTTGGTTAGCAGTTTGTTTCTACTTTCCCCTGTTTTCAGTCCGTGTGTCTATGTGTTCATTTGTTTCAACAGTCATTTTGGCAAGGCTCGTCCTGGAAACTTAATTTTTTTTTGAAGGCTGGTTGCTAATGATCATTACTAGGTCATGTCCGAATATGTATATTATGGGTTCATGGTTAAGATTACTCCAGTGCAAAGAACTGTTTCCGAAGCAGGCTGCTGACCTATGTCTCAGGCGCATATTAATAAAGTTTTTCATTGTTACTGTAATTTTTATTAGTTACTTTTAGTAGGAGCCTTCGTAGTAAGAAGACAAAGGTCACTTTTGACTGCCGCACCCACCCCTGCAATATTGTAAAGGGAAAGAAGTAACATTGGTGGGAGAGGAGCCAACACTGTGGGACTGACCCTGTCTAAGCTCTGGTCTAAATATAGGCCTACGACTGTGCAATATTAAGTGTTTCTAGATAAAAAATGTAGATGTATGGCGTTGTTCCCTTTGCCCACCCCACGACCGTGGAGGATGGCTTACAGAGGTCCCACCCTGCCTAAAACTTGACGCAAAAAAATAATAAATTCCATTACTATGCACAATATCATATCCCCCAAGATAAGAACTGGCCCTGCTTAACGGCTTTTACTGGGACCCTGAGGGCCACCCCCTCCCTTGTGTGGGGTGACCTTCGATGATTACACAGTCTCTAAAACGTGGCCGAAGTAAACGTCTACCAGTACGCAGATTTCATGTCCCTCTGTAAGAGACTATGACCCAGTATAACTGCATTGGCCAACACCACAGGTGGCCGCTACTTCCCCGAGGGGGTACGGCCCTCGGGGATTCCACCTTACCTAAAACATGGCGGAGTAGGATGGCTACCGATATGGAAAATTTTATGCTCTAGGTAAAAATTATAGCCGTGCATAATGACTTTGACCGGTATTCCCGGCTGCTGCTCCTCCCCACCCCTCATAAGGGAAAGCTCTCAGAGGTCAACCTTGCCTAAAACCTGGGCTAGATAAAGGTAAAACATTGTAAAACTTCATGGTCATAGGTTTCAAAAATTATGGTCTTGCATAATTACTCTGACTTAGACCCCTGGGTGCCGATCCCCTATCGTATCCTAAGGGAGGCAGAATGACGTAGATACAGTTACGAAACGCTTAAAAAAGAAAGCTTGACCGCTGATCCCTACTCGCACAGGTTATGGTTTGAGGATGTTTGCGTGAGGGAGGAGAGGAAGTTTTTTTGTGAAAATGTTGTTTCCTGCCAGAATAATTGTGCTGCTAATATCCTATAAACCACCACTCCTGCACGCACTTATACAAGCCTTGCAAGCACATAAATTCATATTAACACACACACACACAAACACACACACACACACACTCACGGAGATAATGAAGAACCCTTCTACTTCCTTCACTATCTCATTTCCTATAAAGTGAATGCAATTGTCTTTCTGTAGTAAGAACAAAATAATAAAATCCATCATTGAACTCAAGGTAGGAAGATGTTTTTGTCTCATTCTTGCTACTTACCAGGCGATAGTTTACTTAACCCATATCCCCCCCTGTGGCGGGGGGGACACAATCTGGCCGCACTATGGGGTGGTACTACTACTCTGCGGCCAGGTTGTTAGGAAGAATACTGCCACCGTATTCCCTGCGTGTCGTAAAAGGCGACTAAAAGGGGCGGGGTGAGGGGAATACGGACCCCCTCCTCTGTTTTTTAGTTCCTAAAAAGAGACAGGCCAGAGAAAGGGATGGGGGATGGAGTTATCCCCGTACCCTGAAGACTGGGTCTATGAATGTGCGTGGATGTAGTACGATTGAGGCTAAAAGGGAGGAGATTGGGAGAATGTTTGTGAGAAGAAAGTTGGATGTGTTGGCTTTGAGTGAAACGAAGATGAAAGGGAAGGGTGAGTCTATGTTTGGAAGTGTGAATGGAAGATTGTCAGGTGTTGATAGAGGAAGGGCAAGAGAACGTGTGGCCTTGTTAGTGAGTCCGGAAGTACAGCAGTGTGTGATTGAATGGAAGGAGGTGTCATCGAGACTGATGTAGGTGAAAAAGAAATTTGAATGTGAGTTGTGGGTGTTTGTGAGTGCATATGAGGCTGGTAGTGAAAGGGATGAAGAAGAGAGGGAGTCTTTCTGGAATGATGTTCATGAGTGTCTGCAGAGTTTTGGAGCGAATGTGAATGTGGTAATGATGGGAGACCTGAATGCTAGAGTGGGAAATGTAGCAGTTGAAGGTGTAGTTGGTATGCATGGTATGCCTGAAAGAAATGAAAATGGGGAACGAATTATAGCGATGTGTGTTGAGCGAGAGATGGTGATTGGAAATACGCTGTTTGAGAAGAAAGATATTTATAAGTATACATGGGCGAGACAGGGGGGTGGAAGGGTTGTTGATAGAGCTTTGATAGACTATGTGGTTGTGTTTAGGAATGTAATAGGAAGATTGTTGGATGTGAGAGTTCTGAGAGGGGAGGGTGGAGGTATGTCTGACCACTACCTGGTGGAGGGAATGTTAAGAGTAGGTAAGAGATGGGTGAGAGCTAGGAGGGTTAGGTGTGGTAGGGAGGTTTTGAAAGTGAGTGAGTTGGATGAAAGAGAGAAAAAGATAGAGTATCAGGAGAAATTGAAAGATGAGTGGAACGCAGTGAAAGATCGGGAAAATGGCAGTGTGGAGGAGGAATGGCAGTTATTTAAGAGTGCTGTGGTGGGGCATGCAGAAGAGGTGTGTGGTGTGAGACGTGTGGGTGGTGGTGTAAGAAAAGGAAGTGAATGGTGGTGCGAGGAAGTAAGTATGGCTGTGGCTGAGAAGAGACGTGCATATGAAGTGTGGCTGCAGAGGAAGGATGAGATGTCATATGAGGGGTATAAGGAAAAGAGGAATAGGGCGAGAAGGGCTGTGAGTGATGCTAAAGTGGCAGCAGATGAGAGGTGGGGTAGGCGGCTGACAGAGAATTTTCAACAGAATAATAAAATGTTTTGGAAGGAGGTGAAAAGGGTGCGAAAGGGAGAGTCTGGGAAGGAAGAACGAGTAAAAGCAGAGGATGGAGGGATGTTAATTGAGATGGATGCAGTAAGGAAGAGATGGGCAGAATATTTGTTAAATGTAGAGGAGGAAAGTGTGGCTGAGATTGTGGCGTTTGAAGGATGCAAGGAATAAATGTGTTGGGAGAGTTGAATGATTCTTTGATCACGAAGGAGGAAGTGGAGAAGGCAGTAAAGGAGATGAAAACAGGGAAAGCTGCAGGTATGGATGGGTGTGCTGTGGAATGCCTGAAGGATGGTGGAGTGACTATTGCTGACTGGTTAGTAAGATTGTTGAATGTGTGCTTTGTGAAAGGTATGGTGCCAGTTGACTGGGCAAGTGCTTTTGTGGTACCGTTGTATAAAGGCAAGGGTGATAAGTATGAATGTACTAGCTTTAGGGGTATAAGTCTGTTGAGTGTTGTAGGTAAGGTGTATGGTAGAGTTTTAATTACGAGAGTTAAAGAGGGTACAGAGGGAGTGATTGGTGATGAGCAGTGTGGCTTTAGGAGAGGGAGGGGATGCGTGGATCAGGTGTTTGCTGTGAGACTAGTGTGTGAAAAGTATTTAGCGAAAGGCAAGGATGTGTTTTGGGCATTTATGGATTTAGAGAAAGCGTATGATAGAATTGACAGGGAGGCTTTGTGGACTGTTTTAAGATTGTATGGACTTGATGGTAGGTTACTAAAAGGGGTGAAAAGTTTTTATGTAAATAGTAGAGCGTGTGTAAGAGTGGGAAATGCTGTGAGTGATTGGTTTCCTGTGAGAGTGGGGCTGCAACAGGGATGTGTGATGTCGCCTTGGTTGTTTAATATTTACATGGATGGTGTTGTAAGGGAGGTGAATGCAAGAGTTTTAGGTGGAGGTCTGAGTCTGGTGAATGTTGATGGTGGAGAGTGGAATCTGAAGCAGCTGCTGTTTGCAGATGATACTGCACTGGTGGCTGATTCAGAGGAGAGATTGAGACAGTTGGTAGAGGAGTTTGGAAGGGTTTGTGAAAGGAGGAAATTGAAAGTAAATGAGACTAAGAGTAAAGTGATGAAGTGTACGAGGTTGGTAGATGGTAGGGGGATGAATATAGTTTTGAATGGCTAGTTGCTTGAGGAGGTAGTGTGTTTTAAATATCTAGGGTCACATGTTGCTGTGGATGGAAGAATAGATGCAGAATTGAAGTTTAGAATAAATGAAGTAGGAAAGGTGCTGGGAGGAATGAAAAAAGTGTTTAGATGTCATTTGCTTAGAATGAATGTAAAGAGAAGGCTGTATGAAGGTGTTGAGGTACCGACTGCATTATATGGGGCTGAAACATGGAATATGGGTGTAGCAGAGAGGAAAAGTTTGAATGTAATGGAGATGAGGTGTCTGAGGAGTATGTGTGGAGTGACGCGTATGGATAGAGTGCGGAATGATGAAGTGCGAAGGAGAACTGGAGTTGTTCGAGAGATGGCTGGTAGAGTTGAGCAGAGGGTGTTGGGATGGTTTGGGCACATGGAGAGAATGGGTAATGAGCGATTGGTGAAAAAGATAACTAGATCTGATGTGAGAGGTGTAAGGCTGAGAGGAAGACCACGAATAGGATGGATGGACAGTGTGAAGAGAGCGTTTGATGCGAGAGGGATGTCTGTTGAGCAAGGAAGAGTGGCTGTGCGTGACAGAAATAAATGGAGAGAAATTGTGAACGAATAAGTGATGACGCAGCCCTGAGGGGATATTCTCCCGCATTTGGTCTGATCAGCTACTTCAGGTCAGGTGCGGGTAAGGGGATGAGTCTGTTATGATGTGGCAGGGCTAAACCAGCTCTGCTGTCGGGCCCTGCTGCGGATGTCACTGATTGCATTGCGCAGTTGACCCTTGTGCGGTGTGGTGCGGTGAGGATCTGTCCGTTCTCCCCTTTGGGGCTAAGATGCGAATGAATGTGTTTGAATGGATGAGTAAATGGGGAGTGTGTCGTCCTGTCTCGGCTACCTCCCTTTCCTTGGGGGAAGCAGCTTAGGTATATAGATAGATAGATAGGATATGCTTTACGAATATGATCCTGTAGATGCAGCCTTCATTAACCCATTCACTGCCATGGGGCTCTCCTACGCTAGACGAGAGAGAAGACAGACAGACAGGTATTGTGACAGACAAGCAGAAAGCAACAAGCAAATGGAGGGCGTGGGATAGACAGATGATTCAACACTTTTAGGTATTCAGTAAATCACATCAAACTGGAGATATATACGGACAGACTTTATTTTAGACATTATATAGAAGATAGACTAGATAGTAAACAGATACGTGGACAGTCAGACAGACATAATGGAAAAGAGGGCAGATGATATGTAAAGACTTTGTAGATACCGAATGTAGTGGAAAATACGACAAGGATGCAAGTGCAGACATAATACAGACAATGCACCAAAGAGTTGGCAGCTAAGCAAATAGAGAGAATAGACAGAGGGCAGAGGTCAGAGTAAACAAAGAACTAGACACGGGAAGGCGCAGACATTCAGCCCATAGTTACACTCTGGTGGTATATTAAGAAGATGGGAAATAAAGCAAGTATATAATAATATTTAATTATGTGTTCTGTATCAAGAGATTTGAGGTACAAATGAAAACAACTGAGTAAATATTGTACATACTGTGAATATTGTATATATATTTTATATGTAAAATAACAAAATATGGGGATACATGTATAATTTTGATTTTAAACTGTGCGACATAAGTAAGCCAATGTACATGTATCCATTTTGTGTTAGATAATCTTACTGTACTATGCCTCATATAAACAGATAGGAAGTATGTCACATATGGCAGATTCATTATACGACTGATTACTGTTGACCTGCCACTGTATTGCTATTATAATACGATAATATTACTACAGTATTACTACTATTATGTTACCATTACTACAATATTACAATTATATTATTGCAATATTACTACAGTTAAGTTACAGTTCCTACAATGACTACAATTATGTTAGCTGTATTATTACAATGACTACAGGTATGTTACAATCATATTACCACAATATTACCAGAATTACAATACAGTTATATCACTACAGTATTACTACAAATGTTAGTACAATATTACTAGTATTATGTTACTTTTTACACTGTTAAAACATGTATTTAACTTAACTATCTGACGAGTTGATTGTCATGTCGTAGGTACGAGAGTTTGGCGTGATCGAGCAATATATAGGCATTAATTTATAGGCATTGGAATTGGAAAATGTGAGTACGTTTAAGTACTTGAGTAGTGTGATGAGTAAGGATGGAGGTTTGGAGGGTGAAGTGCGTGAAAGGGTACAGCAGGGAAGAAAGGGTGCTGGTTCTTTGAAAGCAATAATAAGAAACAGGGAAGTGAGCATGGAAGTGAAAAAGTTACTACATGACAGTATTGTGATACCAACTCTAACGTACGGAAGTGAAGCTTGGACGTTGTTGGAAGGACACAAGTCAAGAGTGAGAGCAGTGGAAATGAGTTATTTAAGAGGAGCCTGTGGAGTCACATGGAGAGACAGGCTGACGAATGAGGATATAAAGGAGCTTTGTGGTGAGGATGTGGATGTGATAGGAAGCGTTATGAGGAACACACTGAGGTGGTTTGGCCATGTGGAGAGGATGGAGGGTGAAAGACTGACGGAGAGTGTATGTGAGTGAGGTGGAGGGGGGAAGAGGGAGGGGGAGGCCGAGGATGAGATGGAGGGATGGGGCGGAGAGGTATATGAGAGAGGGGGGTGTGAGTTGGGAGCAGGGCGACTTGTAGGCGATTTGTTTGTGGCAACCCCAAACGGGATTGAGGCGTCTGGCAATAGATAGATTGATAGAATTTATAGGCATTAAAATGTCATAGCAAAATATGTAATAGTTAAGGCCATCAAAACAGGCATTGATATGTAAACACTAGTTGGTGTAGTAACACAGTGTCTAGCAGAGATACATATACCCTTTAGGAATGTCCGACCACCAACGACCCGTGGCCCAGACACACAAGTATTTGATAACATTTAGACGCGTGCGTAACCAGCTCTAGCCCACGTGAATAGGGATTACCGGACACGAGTGGAAATCTACCAGACCACACACACACACACACACACACACACACACACACACACACACACTGCCTAAAACATCCAAATCCTCCTTAAACTCGGCCTTCTCCCCATCCCCTCCCGCGCCTTACCCTGCCGCACTCTGCCGTTCCCCTGTTAACAAAAGTGCAAAATCGTGCTAGTCCATCAAGGGTGAGGTGCACACTTACCGTCAAGCCCATCTAATTTCACGCCAATCTTCGCCCACACTTTCTCCTACTCGGTCGTATCTCAGCTCAGGCAATTGCCGGTTCCCTAATACTCTCCCATAATCAAGGTGCTCATGGCTAGCGCCGTCAGCTGTTCCTACTTTTCCTCTTCCTCCACCTACTCCTGTAGTAATTTATTCATGTGCTCGCTTTGCGTTTATCTGACACCCTTCAGTCCGCAGTCCTTGTCTTCTTTCTTGCCTCTCCCTGAGTCTTATTTTCTCCCCTTTCTTACTCATCTCGAGGGGTTCATTGCTAGTTCGCCCTCCTCTCTCTCTCTCTCTCTCTCTCTCTCTCTCTCTCACACACACACACACACACACACACACACACACACACACACACACACACACACACACATATATATATATATATATATATATATATGTGTGTGTGTGTGTGTGTGTGTGTGTGTGTGAGAGAGAGAGAGAGAGAGAGGTGAAGGCCAAGTAGCTGGCAATGAACCCCTCGAGATGAATGAGAAAGGGGAAAAATAAGGTTCAGAGAGAGACAGGAAAGAAGAGCACACATGTGGACGCGCCTTTACTGTGTCAGTCTCTCTCTCTCTCTCTCTCTCTCTCTCTCTCTCTCTCTCTCTCTGTGAGTCAGTTGGTTGGGTGGGTGGAGTTGATGAGGTTGAGTTGGTGGGTGTGGTAGTTCGGTGCATCGCCAGGGTGGGTGGACAGTGGTAATGGTGGAGAGGGGGGGGGGGAGATAGTTGTTGGATGTGGTATGTGGAGTTCTGGGTGGGTTGTAGGGGTAAATGGGTTAGTGAGTGGATGCGTTTGGTGGGCTGGGTGGGTAGGTGGCTGGAAATGGGGTGGTCGGGAAGGGGTCGGTAGGTTAGGTTGGGATGAGTTTGATGGATAAGTCGGGTTCAAATGGTTGAATGGGTTGGCGGAGTGATTGGGGTAGGGCAAGAAGGGTGGTTGGGCCTGTGGATGGGCGGGTGGGTCGGTGGGAGGAGTGGGTGGACAGAATGGGTGGATGGGCAGGGTGAGGTGGGTGGGGACTGTTCAGGGAGAGGTGGGAGGATTGTGTGGATGGATGAGATGGATGGCATTGTTGGGTGAGCAGGGTGGGTGGAATTTGTGAGTGGAGAGGGTGGGTGGTTGAGGTCGGTGGGCAAGATAGGTTGTTGGGATCTGTCGCCAGGGTGAGCGGGCACCGTTGGTAGCCAGGGTGGCTGAGACGATTGCGTGGTCGGGATGATCTAAGTGGGTTGTCGGGTTAGGTGGCTGGATAGGTTCAGGGTGAAGAGAATGAGTGAATGTGTTGAGTTGCATTGTTGGGTGAGCATCGTGTATGGTATTCGTGGGTTAGCAGGATGGATAGTAGGGATCGGTTGGTTATGTTGGATGGGTTGAGTGGGTAGGTGGATGAGTAGGTGGGTGTATATGTGGCTGTCCTAATGACAAGGCAGGAGAGGGACTTATGTGGCCAAATAACTTTTTAACTGTTACTTGGATTTTGGTCTATTGCTTAGAAAACGTTGGATAAATATTTGGAAGCCAAACTCTATAAGTTAGGGTCATTGTACTGTAATCTGCTAAAACTTCGATATAATCACTTCTCATGGATCTATGCACTTGATAATACACTCAATAGTAAGATAAATGAAAGTAACATTAAATGCGGCAAGACGTGAGAGTGAGCGAAGTTTCATATCTCCGATCCATCAGCCTAACGAATCAGTGTTTTTGTGGGGGTAAGGAGGGGGAGTTGGGGGGGGGGGTAGACGTGTGCGATTAACCTGACCTCTAGTGGCAGATTACCCTGTATCACGAATTTCTGTCCGGAAGTGTACGTACAGGATGTTCTTCAAAGTCGCGGATAATCTTCAGTGCTATAGCATCATGGTTAATATAATCATACTACAGTTCCTCCAGACGCTCTTGTTAGTGCAAGTGAGCCCTCTGGGAGGCATAATGAGGGCAATATCCAACGCCCTCTAATTTGAAGTCTGTTTCTCCTGAGCTATGTATTTATAATGAACTTCAGATGTTAACGAGAATTAAAAAAATAAAAAGATTTATCGTCTTGAAAGGAAATACGTTGAGTTTGTCACAATGGCGTTACTATGAAGTTTGTGTTGTGCTTGTGAAGGGTGTAACAGAGTAATAGGAAACATTGTGTGTGTGTGTGTGTGTGTGTGTGTGTGTGTGTGTGTGTGTGTGTGTATGTGTTCTTGGGAATACTGTGAATACTTCATTTTTGTTTCATTTTTTTTCTGTGTATATGCATTGGTATGCTCTTACCTAATTGTTCTTACCTCATTGTATCTTTACAGGAATGAGTCAGGTTCGTACTGTCCCGCGTATTAAACTATTTTTATGATAGATATCCTTAAATTTATGAATAGTTTTAGCTAACACTGTTTCATTCGGTAGTACATTCCACCGATCAATTGCCCTATTTGGGAAACTGGATATCCTTACGTCTTTACCGCATCTCTTTCTATATAGTTTTTTTGCAATGTCCTTTTCCTGATGCTTCCCCATAGGTTATATATTCATTTACGTCTATTTTCTCTTTCCCTGAGATGCATTTATAGAGCATAATCATGTCACCTCATTTCCTTTTCACCTGTAGTGTTGGTAGATTCAGTTTTTCTAGTCTTTCTTCATAGCTTAGATCCCTTAAGCTTGGTACCCATCTTGTAGCCGTCCTTTGTACTTTTTCTATCTAATCTCTGTGTTTTTTGAGACGAGGATTCCAGACTACTGATGCATACTCCAGGGTTGGTCTGATGAATGATGATGCGGATGTGGGTGTTTTTTTTTATATTCTCCATTTCAACTATCATATATTTTTTTGTAATAGCTTATTTCACGTCACATATTATCTCTATATTTGTGTTCACTTCATTACCTGAAATTTCTATTAGTTTGTGCCTTGTGATGTTCATGGTACTCTACCTATCTATTCCGAATATTATTCTCTTCTCGACTCTCTCTCTCTCTCTCTCTCTCTCTCTCTCCACACACCCACACACTGAAGATTATCTTGGTAATCCACAAAATGACGTCTGCGTGCACTGGGGCCCATGCTCTTATGCAAATGACCCTCCACTACTTTTGTGTGTTTACGCGTTCGTGTGTTGGCGTTTTTGTTTGTGTTTTGTGTGTAACTCGTCTTGGGAGTCCTATTTGCATGTTTTGGTATACTAGTACGTTTGTGTTTCTTGTGTGTGTTTTTTTTTATTTAGTTTGTTTCTTGCCTTCTGAATAGATTAATGTGCTAATACTTTTTTTGTGTGTGATTATTGCACGGAGGTTTTTTATTACTGTGTCTCTAGCCGGTGCTTTTCTTTTTGTTTGTTTGTTCGTGTGTGTGTGTGTGTGTGTGTGTGTGTGTGTGTGTGTGTGTGACCTTTTTGTGTCCGTGTTTACGTTACATGTTTGTGTTTTTATAAAATGCATTTATTAGTGTGTTTGCTTTATGTAATTTTGTTTTTTCGGTGCACTGTGTTGTGATTTTGCTCTTTGGATGTGTGTGTGTGTGTGTGTGTGTGTGTGTGTGTGTGTGTGTGTGTGTGTGTGTGTGTGTTTGAATAAGTACATTTTTAACATTGTTAACTTGTATTTTTTTTTTTACTTCTTTGTTTTTTATGGGCTTCTGTTGATGTGCTCTTTATCTTCTGTTGATAGATACCTAGTGATCCAGAGAGTTAAGGTGTTCTGATTGGATGTGGCCAATGATGATTTCTAGACAATGCGTAATCTGTGTATATTGCCCACACAATGCCACATCGGAGTGATAGATTCCCGCCTAACCGTCTGGAAGGCAGAATCCAGCCACAGAACACTACATTCTTGATGGAGCAACAGATGACAGGATAATAGCGATAATGATGATGATGGTGATGAACATGGTGATGATCATGATGATGAACAGCTCCGTTCAGAAGTTCATACTACACATAATGTGAAAGGCGCTAGTCTCGGCCCCTCCTTCCCGGGCGACAGGTTACAGCTTCGAACCTCCCACTAGCAACCAGAATTTACCTAGTATCAAAGCAGTGTCATTCGCTCACCGATTGTTGAATGAAATGAAAATTATATTTTCATACTCGTAGATATCATTCTTACTGCTGATTAAATGATGAAGGTATGTTTATACTCACCTGCCTTAGAAATATAATACAAAACTAATAGCAGAAAAACACATAACAGAATATAAGAAGGTCGGCTATAAATCAGTGTGATTATGCGAGCTAGTGAGTTATCATATGTCTTAATCCCTAGACACAGACAGTATATCAGCTAACCATCTTAGCTCAATATCTGTGAACAGTTCCACCGCTTCAAGGAAAATCCAAGCAGCCAAACATAATTTGTATGCAGTCAAGATATTCAATCTTTTAAGAGATATCTGAACAGCTAAAATTCATATTCATACTCAAAACTATTTGAAGACGATAGGTGGAGTCTGAGGAAATATGGAAATCCTATATATTAAGATGAAGTAGCTTACATGATGTTTCCCCTACATAACCGTCGCTCTCTCTCTCTCTCTCTCTCTCTCTCTCTCTCTGGGGGGGGGGGTAGCCGGGTGTTTTGGCTATCCTTTGCTCAAAGGCGAAATCAGTGAACAATAGCTCCCCATCATATTCCATTGCTAATAGAAACTAAAACCAGTTGTCGGTCCCTACTGTATGGAAGATTCCAGTGAAAATAGTTATATACAGTGGCGTAGTATTGGGGTGAGAGGGAGGGTTGCAACCTTTTCGACGTCAGCTTTTGGAAGGGTGGCGAAATTGCATCTTGAGTATATAATCAACGTTCCCATTTTACAAAATTTTTGATGTGGTGTAGGTGACTAATGTAAAGTATCTGCAACAGGTGTAAATATAGTAAAAAAAAAATAATTATGCAGTATTTCCGTGGCCAGATATCCCCTACACTACGTCCTCAATTACAAGTGGCTGCCAGAGCCAGTGGGCGGCGTCACTCACAGTGACCGATGTTCACTTCGCTTCTTCTGTTGCTTTTCTCACGTCCACACACCTCACACTTGAATATTCATTATGCCTAGTAAATTCATGATTTACATGCAAGATACAGTGTTCCGTGATACTTTCCCAGCCAATGTTTGCTGAACTTTGTCATGGTGTTTCACAAAATATCAGATTCGGTTGTGATGCATTGTCCACACTGTGTGTGTGTGTGTGTGTGTGTGTGTGTGTGTGTGTGTGTGTGTGTGTGTGTGTGTGTGTGTGCATATCCTTGGTGTGGGTGTGTCTGGCTGTGTGCGTATCCTTGGTGTGGATGTGTCTGGGGTGGGTGTGTCTATTTCTGCGTCTGGGTATGGGTGTGGGTGTGTAATCACTTGATACTCTTTGTATGCATAAGGGCGAAAATTATAGAGTAAGGGCATTGGAAATGGGACTGTTTTGGGATGTGTGTGTGGTTTGCGTTAAGTAGGTTGAATAATGAATATTATGGTTTGAGAAACTGTTGGTTTGAGGAAGCTTTTTGATAACATACCGGTATATAGTTGGTATGGTCGTGAAGAGAGAATTGATCTTGATGAGGTGGTGAAAAAGTAAATTCGACGTTGAAAGTGGGCGCAGGTTTGTATGTTGTAGTTGTTGTTGCAACTCCAAATTCATCTCATTGCGATCCCAGAGGAAAACAGAAGTTTCCACCGGTCTTTTCCACAAGTCCTCGGTTGAGGTTATATTGAAAGACTGTGTTCCAGTAGTGTTGTGCATGTGGTGAATAAATGTGTCGTGGTGTGAGGGGCTGCCTTGCAGTGTGGGCAAAGTAACTTGTTTGTGAGTTGTATTTTGTGTCGGTACCGTAGCAGGGAACGGTGGTGACCACATCGCAGTTTGACTATAGTTTTTTTTTTTTTTTTTTTTTTTTAAATAGCAAAGATGCACTTGTGAGGTCGGTGATAATTGACAATGTGACATGTCCGAATAACATCGTTGTGTTTCAAATAATTACCCAGTAATGTGACTTTACCTGGTAATTATTTGAAATATATGGATGTTATGCGGACATGTTGCATTCAGCCAGTCATCACCAACCTGTCAAGTGCATCTCCGCCTCAACAGAAAAAAAAAAAAAAAATGGAGTATAGGTGTGCTCGTGTCTCTCTGGGTAGGGAAGGCTATTTTCTGAGGCGTGTATGTCTTGTGGTGGTTCACGAAGGATGCTGTTTAGCTGAAGGATTTGGGTGGCTGTGGTGGGTAACGGTTATGTGTTTATGCACTGTATGTGCCTGTGATTTGTAGTGTTGGGTGGAGAAGCAGATATGTGATTTCTGGTGTTGGATGATCTGTGATTTGTACTGCTGAGCGAAGAAGGGGGTAGGTGAATTCTAGTGTTCGATGTTCTGTGATTTGTATTGCTGGGTGAAGAAGAGGGTATGTTGCAGATATACTCTGTGTAATGTTGGGCAGTTGTTCGTTTGTTTATTTTTGGATGGAGGTGATGCAACATGAAATTGCAAGGGTGGGATGGATATTGAACTGAAGCAATGAACTGTGTGTCTCTCGTATTCATATGATCTCCGAAAATATTTTTGCTTCTTGATGAGAGTGATCTATAATTATGATTTTGATGCATGCTGTACTTAAGGCTTTGTTTTGTGTTTCATGGACCTTATCCATGTCAGATTCACGTCAGACCAAAGTATGCGGATTACACACACTTTCTTGGTTTAATACATAGTGGACTGAGTTATAATCTTTCGTCTCCTTAACTCAGCTGACTCCCTTCGGCCTCTCTCTCTCTCTCTCTCTCTCTCTCTCTCTCTCTCCACACACGCACCACTGTTCCTCTGAATTCTCTGCTTGCATCTCTCCCCCATTATGACGGAAACGAGGCACCAACCTTGCCACACCCTCTCACCCACTCTGTAATGCAACTGTTAACTGGTAATCTGCCTTTTTTGTATAAGACTGGGTATTTGTTAAAATGTCTTAGTATGTCTTTTTCCAGTGCATAGTGCTCCATTATTTTAAATGCATTGTGTCCAGGCATCTCAGTGGAATGGGTATTTGTGTTTATGTTTCTCTGGAAGGAACTGACAGGGTTTTGATTTATGACGGTCACATAAAAATCAGTCGTACTCATTCTAAGAACGAAACTTCAATTCCCATCTCTTGATGAAGCTGTTGTTGTTGCTGTAGGGCAACCCTGGTCTGTCTGGCCGAGCAGAGCCATGAATCGCAAGCAAGCAATCACCTCCGCAGGGCTGTCTCATGAAGTGATGGGATGAAACTCGGATATCTGGCCTTGAGCTGCATTTAATATTGCTACGCCACAAGCTTTATAGGCAGCAGTTTGATTAGTACAACAATGTTGCCCTTGTAACAATATTTTCATATCAAATAATTCATTTTAACACAAGTTTACATAATGTTTCTCCAAACTGGACTCTCGGCGTTGATTTTTATTAGTGCCATAATTAGTAATAGCGAATACCTTCTTGTTAGAAAGGACGGGAGCCACTCAGAGAACTACCCAAGCTGAAGATGTTGCTATTGTCGCAGCAGCAGAGGCAACACGGTGGCCATAAGGGACAGTCTTCAGTTAGAGGTATCCGCGCTGACTGTCAGGCAAAGGCTGCACGACGCTGACATACACCATAGAATTCCAGCAAAGAAGGAATGCCTGACACAACAGCACAGAGCTAGGAGGTTAGCCTTTGCTCAACGCTACTCCAAGGAAAACCTAGACTTTGGTCGCGCGTCATCTTCAGGGATGAGAATTGTTTCTCCTCCACCTCCCATGTCAGGGTTCACTGCTGGAGGAGAAACAACACCTGGTATATGATATTACCATTTTTATTACTGATAATAATCCAGGCTCTGTCTTCGTTGCAGTCATCTGTTTTCCGTCCACCTCTCTATTACAGTAATTAACCGATATTCAGACCTTCATACATGGAACAGGTCAACAATAAAATTGTCTTTCGCAGTCTGCATACCCCTCCGTCCTTGATCTCCGGTCTTTTAAAGGCAAAATGACCAAGCATCTAACGTAATCAGGATCTCTTATTTTGGTCTTATTCTGTTCAGACTGTCCTGGAAAAATATATGATTCCTTCTAGTCTTTGGCTCTGTTTTCTTATATCAGTGCCAAAAAAATCGTGATGAATCCAATCTGAAGAGTATAAGGTTAGGCAGGGGGACATAACATCAACTAGCATTTGTCTAATGACTGCAACAGTAACAAAGTAAATATATAACATGCAGATACGAGAGGGTCAACATTTGTAAGGAGGCACGATCGGGTCACGTTACCTGTAACATCTGGGGATACTTGACTCTACATGGCCTGGGTGACATGTTAAGCATCGAGGGGCGTTTTACTGCTGACCAATACGTCCATATCCTGGAGGAACGTTTCCTGCCATCTTAATGGGCAATGGGTTTTCCGTTCCCCGATGGACCTGTTATTTTAATGCATGACCGGCGCCCCACCCACACCGCACGTGTAGCACAGCAGTGGTTTTAGCGATAGGATACAGTTCAACTCTTAGACTGGCCCGCCAAAGGGACCGGTCTAAATATAATAGAACATGTTTGGGCTGAAATGGCTAATACCTGGCAGCGACGAGACGAGAGGACAAGAAATGAACTGCTCAGCCACGTAATCCACCAGTGGGAACTTTGCCGGCGGAAACACGACTTCATCAGTGGCCTTGTAAGCTCCATGCCTGACAGGTTGTAAGCAGTGATTGAGAAAGAGGGAGGCTGGACCCGATACTGATGTGAAAAGTTAGGCAGCAGTTATCATTATATTAAGGATGTATGTATCATTAGAAATAAAGATTTTTGAATATAATCTACAGAGATGACACTATTATTATGTAGTATTATATATATGTACTATATATATATATATACACAGTATATATATATATATATATATATATATATATATATATATATATATATATATCTATATATATATAAAGAGAGAGAGAGAGAGAGAGAGAGAGAGAGAGAGAGTTTTGTTGCCTGAAAATAGATATACAAATAAATTATTTATTACCTCCGCCAAGGAGGTTATGTTTTCACCCTTGTCCGTTTGTTTATTTGTTGGTTGGTTGTTTTGTGAGCAAGATTACACAAAAACTACTGGACGGATTTCCACGAAACTTGGTATAAGAATGGGCCTTGGACCAGAATACACTCCATTAAATTTTGGTGCGGATCCAGATAAAGGTGCGAATCCAGGATTTTTTTTTTTTCACTTGCTTTTACATTTCGAGATGGGGCGTTTGCGGAGGTATGCACTCTCCTGAGTGCCATTCTAGTTTTTGTTTGAAAACATACGTATAACTATCCTTGTATATTATCCACCGCCTACTACAAGCAAGATCACTCACACGTAATAAAATAATGTGTTCCTTGGCCTTTCCACACAAACAGGACGGATGAAATAGACTATTTCAATGTATCTTCCTTCATATGCGATTTGCTTATGCGTCGGTGGTGGTGGTCGGTCGTCGCGGCGGCCGTGGAGGTTGATGATCGGTGTTGGAGGGTGGCGGTGGTGGTGGTGGGTGGTGGACTGGTGGCAGCGGCGTTGGTGGTCTGGTGGTGGTCGGTGGGTGTGATGGGTGGCAGGTGGCAGCGGCGGTGGTGGTGGTGGCGGCTGTTGTTGTTATTGTTGTTGTTCTTTGTGTGTGTGTGTGTGTGTGTGTGTGTTTCAGTGGGAGAGTACCTGTACTGTGTAAAGTACAGGTTTTTCTTTCATAAAATCACTCACTGATTCATATCAGACTTTATCTTCACTTCCGTTTATTGGTGTATTGTAACTTGTTATCTATATATGTGCTTTCATCACAACTTCATAATGTCCACGTATTTCCTTCATTAATATGTAATAATACTTCCCAATATCTATATAAATATCCATTTAATCTTAAATTTCGCATTACTTGTTTGACTGAAACTGATCCTGTACTGCTCTCTCTGTGGAGGCGAGAGGTTCGGGGTATTAACATGTCGTCCAGAAAAAGTGGACCGAGGTTTGTGTCTTCCACATTGGGTTTAGTACGAACTTCTGAACGGATCTGTACAATATTTTAAAAGTTCTATTCTATGTCTTATGTATGTTGTTCACTGTTTGATGCATCATTTTGCCTCTATTTTGTGTGTGTGTGTGTGTGTGTGTGTGTGTGTGTGTGTGTGTGTGTGTCTTTTGTGCATTAGTTCTGCATATTTTTTATCTTATATAATATATCTATCTATCTGTATATATGTTCAGTAATCCCTGTACTCTCCAGACGCCCACTTTCCAGACATCCCCACTTACCGGACATAATCGTCCCAGGATCCAATATTTCCAAAATGGTCCGAAAACCGCAAAAAATTCGAAAAAATCCGACTTTTTCCCACCCGCAATTTGAACGTCGCGCACGTGGCGCGGGACAGCTTTGTTGTGGTGCGTCATTCCTCCGACGTCCGCTAGAGTGCCCCTGCATCCTCCCCACTTTCTGCCCGTCTCTTATCGTGAGTGAATGCTCATCGTCATGGCTGCCCACGTGCTCGCTTTTGTGGTGGTGCCTCACCTGCTGCAGGCACTCCTGCTGCTCTCGTGCCTCTCCTTCATGTGTGATGATGGCCCCATTGCCTGAGAAGAGGAAGAGAGTGGTTTTGACTCTGGAGAAGAAGAGGGAGATATTGGAGAAAGTAGATGCGGGATGGTCTTCGTCACGCATCCTTCGTGAGTTCAACCTGGCCCGATCTACTTTGTTTGATATTAAGAGATCCCGAGACAAACTCATGCAGTACATGGCTGACTTCTTGTTCAAAAGCAAATGCAATGTGGAGAGGAAGATGATGTTTATTCCCAAGTTTGCTGAAGTCGACCGCTCCACGTTTTTGGTATCGGCAGCAGAGTGCTGCTGGTGTGATGGTTCATGGTATGGAGCTGAAGGCTGCTGCTGAGAAGTTCGCAAGGCTTCACGATGCCCTAGACTTCAAGGCATCCGAGGGTTGGCTCTTTGTGTTCAAGTTACGACATGGCCTTACCAACCATAAGTCTCATGGCGAAGCTTTGGACGCTAACGAGGATGGAGTAGAGGAGTTTTGGCACAAGGTGAAGGGCTTGATCGACAGGGAGGGCCTCACTCTTGGTCAAGTCTACAACGCTGACAAAACTGGTTTATTCTATTGCTCTTTACCTACAAACACTCTAGCTGAGGAGACGGAGAAGCATGTACCTGGCCGCAAGCTCTCCAAGCAAGGGCTATCTGCTTTGTGTTGTGCTAATGCTAATGGCATGCACCTGCTTAAGCCCATTATTGTTGGCCGTGCAAAGCAGCCTCGGTGTCTTCGTGGGGTGATGGATGTCCTTCCTGTCGTCTGGTACCATTCCTTGAAGGCATGGTTCACAGCCCACATCATCAAAGACTGTTTCCACTGCCATTTCGTCAAGAAGGTCATACATTACCAGATGGAGAAACTGGGAATCCCACGCGACCAGTGCACCTGCCCACCTGTGCGACAAGGACTTGGTGGCTGAGAATGGCCGCATTAGGTGCATGTGTCTGCCACCTAATACTATTGCTCACATCCAATCAATGGACCAAGGAGTGATCGTGGCAACGAAGCGACTATACCAACGGATGTTCCTGGACAAGGTGATGGTTGTTCTCGATGATGAGGATGAGCACAGGGAGGGACGGGACACGCGAGGCCAGCGGACTTTGGAAAACCTTCGCCGCTAGAACATCAAGTCTGCCATTTACAACTGGGCCAGTGCATGGAAGGATATCCCTGTCAAGACTCTAGAAAATGGTTGGTCTCGTCTGTTTCTCGGAATAGATGTGGAGCACGATATCCTAGCTTTCGATGTGGATGACTTCCATGCACGTCTACGTGCGCATGGGGACGATGTTGATGTGGATAAAGTGCGTGAGTGGTTGGATGACGACGAGGGCGATCCTGGGTATCAGACCCTGTCTGATATCGAGATCGCATCTTCAGTTGCAGGTGTCAGTACCCAGCTAGAAGATTCTGACGAGGACGGCGACGATGATGCGGACTCCTCTCAGCATGACACTACTCCAGCCATCCCCAAGCTGAGCGCACTCCAGGAACACCTAGAGTTCGTTTTGGACTACCTGGAACACCCGGACTGCGACAGGGAGATGGGGCCCTTGGGACTTGTGAAGGAAGTGCGTGCTTTCAGGCAGCGCATCATAAATCGTCAGAATCGTTGTTCCTTGAGTCAATCAACGATTGACAGCTTTTTCAGGCCCGTGACCCCCGCTGTGCCCAGCCCTGACTCCACTCCGTTGCCTCCCCAAGACAGGCCCTCATGCTCCCAGCCACAGCCCAGCACATCAGCCACGGTGGAGTCACCACTCGACATGAGTTTGTGTCTATCTCCTGAGTCATCTGCAGTGGGTACGCCATCACCACGACCCAGCAACGCACCCCTAGGTCACCTCCCAGTGATACTCTCAGACTCTGACAGTGATTAATCGGCAAGAACTTCTCCACTAGACCACACAGGAATTTAATGTTGTGCGTGAAGGAAAAACAGTGCATACAGTATTGTTAAGAAAATAGAAATTTAAATGAAAAGACAAAAAATTTTTGGACTGTACATTTAACGTAAATTAACTTGAGTCTGTTTTGTTTAGAAAACGGTTTCATGAGTGGAAAGACTTAAAGTGCAGAGTGCAACACTTATTAAGTTACAATGGAGCATAAGTAAGACAAGAGTGAGCAGTGTGAAGAGAATGGACTTCTGAGTGCGAATGACTAAGTTCAGTGCAAGACTTCATGAACAGTGTACTGCAAGTGCTTCAGGAAATCCTTCTTACTGTCAGAGTCTGAGAGGAGGGGTTATTCATCGAGATGGCCATGGACTTGCTGTAAGTACGCAGAATGTTTCATACTGTACTGTCCTGTATTTTCCATACTGTACTTACCTCAAACACCTCATTTCACTCTTTTATGTCCCTTATTGGTGTGAATATGTAGTGTCTTAGGTGCTATGCATGTGCAGTAGGGAGGTGTTTTTCTGAGTTAGGCTAGGTTAGGGTCCATAACTACCAGTCCAGGAGCCAGGGACTTGGTGCAGGTAAAAATCAGGTCATCCATTGTTCTGTGTGCCACTCCCTGTATAAACCTACCTCAAAAACATAATTCTATGGTTCTTTTGCATTTATTTCAGTCTTTTATATCCCTTATTGGTGTGATTTGGGTCTTAAATAGGTGCTATGCATGTCCAGAGGGAGTTGTATAGGTGTTTTTATGAGTTTGGGTCCATAAGTACAAGTCCAGGAGGCTGGTGCCCACTATCCGGACAGGACCACTTTCCGGACATGCCTTTGGCTCTATTACGTTGGGTAGTGGAGGGATTACCGTATATATATATATATATATGTATATATATATATATATATAATCATCATCAGCAGCAGCAGCAGCCATTACAAGTCCACTGCTGAACAATTGCCTCCCCCAACCTTCTCCATGAATTCCTTGATTAGGCAAATCTTTGCCACGTTTTCCCTGCAAATTTCTCTATCTCATCCCTCCACCTCCTGTCTGGCCTTTTTCTGCTACGCTTACAATCTCTTGGTGTTCAGTCAGTCAACCTCTTGCTCCATCATTTATCCCTTATTATTGCTACATGGCCTGCCCACCTCCATTTCTGTTCTTTTATAAATTCTATAATATCTTTGACTTTAGTCTGCTCTCTCACCCAAGTTGATCTTTTCCTGACTCTTAATGATATTCCCAACACTGACCTTTCCATTGCTCTCTGAGAACGAATTAATTTATTTTCCATCGATTTTGTCAGTTTCCAAGTCTCACAACCATACGTCATAGCTGGAATTATACAATCGTTATATACTTTTCGTTTCATACAAACTGGCAAGCTACTTTTCATAATGTCCTTATGTTTACCGAATGCTTTCCATCCAGTTGTAATGCGTCTTTTTATTTCGCTGTCATTATCTTTCCTTAATTTTAGTATTTGTCCCAGGTAATTGTACTCCTCGACTTCTTCAAGAATTTCTCCACTTATACTGATGACGCTCTTTAGTGTTTGGGGATTAAACATTAGTTTTACTCCGGTTCATCTTTAACCCTACTTTGAGACTTTCTCTGTTCAGGTCATTTAACATTTCTTGTAATGTCTCTGCTGTTTCTGAGATTAAGACAATGTCATCTCCAAATGTTAAATGGTTTAGCTTTTCTCCATCTATATTCATTTCTTTGTTTTCCCAGTCTAGCTTTCTGAAAATACTTTCTAGGCATGCTGTAAATAACTTTGGTGAAACTGTATCTCCCTGACGCACGCCTTTCTGAATCTTAATTTTTTCTGAGTCCTTATGTAATTTAACTGTAGCAGTTCCCTCTTTATATATGTTTTCGAGCAGTTTTACAATGTTCTCATTCACTCCTTGTTCTCGCAATGAATTTATAATTGCTATGTGCTCCACTGAGTCGAAAGCCTTTTCGTAATCAACAAAACCTAAGCACAGTGGTTTATTATATTCTGTAGTTTTTTCAATTAGCTGATTCATTGTATGTACAGTAGATGATTGGTGGTTGAATACCTGCTTCGGAATCCTGCCTGTTCACGAGGTTGGTTTTCCTCCAAATTTGTAGTTATTCTGTTTGTAAGGACTTTAGTGAAGAGTTTGTAAATGACTGATAGCAAGCTAATGGGTCGATAGTTACTAAGGTCTTTTGAGTCACCTTTTTTGTAAAGTAAGATACCTATTGCATTACACCATGTTTTGGGAATTTTCTTCCTTTTTATACATTGAGTAAATAAGTGAGCAAGCCTAGTTTGTACTTCTACTCCTGCATCCAACAGTAAATCTGCTACTATTCCATCTTCTCCCGGAGCTTTCCCTCTTTTCATATTTTTGAGAAAATTATTTACTTCGTCTGGTGTTACCTCAGGTATTTTACTTCTGTCAACTGAAAAGTTAGCTATTGGTACTACTATCTTTGATGCATACAGTTCTTTGTAAAATTCTTCAACTCTCTTCAACATCTTATCTCTGCATTTAATGGTTTCACCGTTTTTGTCTTTTAGTGATGTAATTTGTTGCTTTCCAAGTGCTATTTTACTTCGGACCTGTTTCAGACTTTTTCCTTTTTTTGATGGTTTCTTTCATTTGATCCATGTTTCTCTTTCTTTTTTTTTCTCTTTGTCTTTTGCTGATAAGCTTATTAATTCCACTCGTTCTATTTCATCTTTCTTTGTTTTTACTTTCATTTCATTTTTTTTTTTCTCATAAGCTCAATCGTCTTTTCAGAATACTTCTTGGCTTTGATTGTATTAGGTTTTCCTACTGCCTCTGCTGATTCTTTTAGCACTTTTGTTAGTCTGTCATTCAGCTCATCAATGTCACATTCAGTTTTACTGAGAGCCTGAAATCTATTCCTTATTTCCAACTGAAAGGATGCTTTGTTTTCGTTTACTTTTAATGAGCATATCTTTTTATCTTTAATCATCTTCTTTCTTTCACTTTTGAAATTGAATCTTGCTGTGCAACCCACCATTCTGATCACTTCCGATATTTACTTTGTTGATAACTGTGACATTTGTCATAGTGTTATATATATATATATATATATATATATATATATATATATATATATATATATATATATATATATATATATATATATATATATATATATATATATATACAGTATATATATGGGGTTGTGTGTGGGGTGAAGAGAAGATAAAAAGTGTGCAGGGAACGGAATGGTGGAATGAAACGATGGGACAGGCTGTGGCACAAAAGAAGAAAACATATAGTGAGTGGATGAGAAACAGGGGCGTGGAAGAAGCTGAGATCAGACGGAGCACAGAGTTATATGTAGAGAGGAAGAGAGAGGTGAAAAGATTAGTAAGAGAGAGTAAGAAGAGAGTGGATGAGGAATTTGGAAGGAATTTGAGTGTAATGTGGAGGGACTGTAAGAAAATGTTCTGGAAAAAGGTAAAGAGAGTTCGTCAGAGTGTCAAAGAAGTTAGTCGGGGAGTGAAAGATAAAAACTGAAGATTAGTAGTGGAGAAGGGAGAAAAAGTGAGCGGATGGAGAGAACACTTTATGGAATTGTTGAACATAGAGAAAGAAAGTAATGCGATTATAAGTGGCTGGGGGAATGGCTGGGAGAAGAAGGAATTGAGAAGAGAGGAAGAAATCAGTAGGATAGAAGTTGTGGAAGCACTGAAGAAAGTTAGAATGGGGAAAGCTCCAGGAATTGATAGAGTGTGTGGTGAAATGCTGAAGCATGGGTGTGAGACAGTAGTTGAATGGATGTGGAAGATGTGCAGATTGGCCTTGGAGGAAGGTAGAGTCCCGGACGATTGGAAGTCAGGTATAATTATTCCCCCGTACAAAGAAAAAAGGGAAAAAGAAGTGTATGGTAATCATAGGGTCATTTGTCTTCTTAGTGTAATAGGAAAAGTATATGGTAGGATACTTACTGTACTGACAGAATTTGGGAAATAGCAGAGGAATTTGTTGGAAAAAACAGGGAGGTTTTTAGCGAGGGAAGAGGTTGCGTAGATCACATATTCATTCTTATAGCTTTAGTGGAAAACTTTCTAGATAAGGGAAAGAAGTTGTATGCAGCCTTCATGGATTTGGAGAAGGGATATGACAGATGCTCGAGGAAGGACACACCCAAAGAAGGGTTGCCCAAGGCCTTCGAGTGTCTCCTAGCATCATCAACCGGCTCTGGAGACGATACCAAGATGACGGGCTGTACACCAGACCTGGGCAAGGTCGCAGACGCATGACATCCGCAAGACAAGACCGCTACCTGCGAGTGCTGGCCACCCGGAATCAACAGTACTGCCCGGGCACTGCAAAACGACTTCCAACGGGCGACTGGGGTCCGTGTCTCAAACCAGACTGTGCGCAACCGGCTTCATGAGGACGACCTTCGGGCTAGACGACCTGTTGTGGCCCCAGTTTTGACCCCAGCTCACTGAAGAGCACGTCTGGAGTTCGCCCGAGATCACGTACAGTGGCAGTTACGCCACTGGACCCCAGTACTGTTCTCAGATGAAAGCAGATTCAGTGTTTCGACCAACGAGCCCCGTATTAGAATGTGGAGACCTGCTGGAGTGCAGTACGCACCGTGCAACATTGTGGAACACGACGGGTATGGAGGTGGTTCCGTAATGGTCTGGGGGGGCATATGCATTGAGGGACGCACAGACCTCGTTGTGCTGAATGGCGGTACCCTGACAGCTGCACGATATGTGGAACAGATACTGGACCCTGTGGTAGGGCCTTTTGCTGGAGCTGTGGGAGAGGAGTTCCTTTTCATGCAGGACAATGCTCCTCCTCACACTGCTCGTGTCACGATGAACTTCCTCCAGGAGCAAGGGATCGCCATAATGGAATGGCCAGCTCGCTCACCAGACCTCAATCCCATCGAGCATGTCTGGGACATGCTGGCACGGAGGGTACATGCTCACCAACCTCGGCCTGATAGCGTTCCAGCACTTACCGAGGCTTTGGTGGCAGAGTGGGGGAACATCCCCCAGGACGCCATACGATGCGTGATTCGGAGCATGACTTGTTGTCGGGAGTGCATCCAGGCAAGAGGAGGTTACACTCATTATTAGAGACTTCAGAACCAGTTTTTAAGACATTTCTGAGACATTCCGTGGCTGAGCCTATCTCTTGTTCATTTCTGTTTTGGGGGTTATCTGGTACTCGCTTGTTCCAACAATAAAGTTCTCGTTTTGATTCCTTGCTGAACATTGCCTTTCATTGCTAATATATCGGGGAATACCCATAAGCAATTCTGAACCTAAACAAAGCATAGATTCTGAAATATTACAAATCAAAATCTTGTTCCCTTAATTGTTTTGAGTAGCGTATTATGAATATAAGGAGTAGATGGGAAATTGTTGAAGGCCGTGAAAAGTATGTATTAGATAGGTTGCAGTGTGTGTGGATAGTGAACTGAGTGAATTTTCCTATTTGAAGATTGATTGAAACAGGGATGTGTCATGTGTCCATGGTTGTTCAACCTGTATGTGGATGGGACTATAAAGGAGATACAAAGTAGGGCAGTGGATTTTGGAGTGGCCCTAATGAGAGAGGGCAGTGTTTGGAAACTCCCTGTATTGTTGTTTGCAGCTGATACAGTGTTGTTTAGTGAATACGTAGGGGAGCTGCAAGGCTTGTTGGATGAGTTTGGAAGGGTGTGTAAGAAACAGAATCTAAAGATGAATAGAGGAAAGATTAAAAGTAATGGTCTTCGAGAGAAATGCAATCAGTGAATGTACCGTGAGGTTGGATGATAAGGAAATGGAAAATATGAGTGCATTTAAGTACTTGGGTAGTGTGATGAGTAAGGATGGAAGTTTAGAGGATGAAGTGCTTAAAAGGGTATAACAAGGAAGAAAGGCTGCTAGTTCCTTTAAAGCAGTGATAAGAAACAGGAAGGTGTGCATGGAAATTAAGAAGTTACTTGATGACAGTATTGTCATACCACTCTAACGTATGGAAGTGAAGCTTGGACATTGTTGGAGGGACAGAAGTCAAGAGTGAGAACAGTGGAAATGAGTTATTTGAGAGAAGCATGTGGAGTCACATGGAGAGACAGACTGACAAATGAGGAAGTGAAGCAGCATTGTGGTGTGGATGTGATAGGAAGCGTTAGGAGAAATACACTGTGGTGGTTTGACCATATGGCGAGGATGGAGAGTGAGAGATTGACAAGGAACGTGTAGTGAGTGAGGTGGAGGGGAGGAAAGGGAGGGAGAGGCCAAGGATGAGATGGATGTATGGAGTGGAGAGGTATGAGTATATGACAGAGGGGTGTGTGAGCTGGGAGCAGGGCACTGAAATGGCGGAGGACAGGTAGACATGGAGGCGATGTGTTCGTGGCCACCCCTTAAGGGATTAAGGCATCTGACAATAGATGGTTAGAGATATAAATTCCTCTCGTGTGTGTGTGTGTGTGTGTGTGTGTGTGTGTGTGTGTATGTGTGTGTGTGTGTGATTCATGTTGTTTTCTCTAACACCGTCATCCAGTGGACATAATGTTGAGAAGCGGGATTTGCTGGATGGGAAGTACTGGAAGGTTCTCAGTATTTCTCGTATTTTTCAGTTACATGTGAAAGTTGCCAGTTAGCCTGCTATTAATGAGCTGAGGTATGTTGTAAGTTATGCATTAAATTTTATGGTCTTTCTTTCTCTATACAATTTTATTTATGTGATTGTTAAATTATTTTACTATATCTCAGTTGTAATGCTAAATAATGTAGTGTTATGTGATGTATGGAAACTCTGGCATGTTTCGAATGTCTCTAATTTCGTAACTGTAGGTGCTAGAGTACACTAGAAGCTTCGAGCGTAGTGCAAGGCTTTATAAGGGTGGGGAAAGGACTAGAGAAGTTTGAGTTCAGTTTGAGTTTAGTTCAGTGTCAGCTCAGTGTCAGTGCAGTCAGTAAAGATTGTGTAGCTCCGGTACTTGTGAAAACAGTGAAGTTGGTAAGCATTAAGTGTAATTTTTGGAAAATTACAGACAACAGACTTAAGAAGCCAGTGTTTACTTACCATGCCTGAGCTAATCTTGTGGTTCACCGAAAGGCTGCCCATAGGAAGAACAACTCACTGGGCAATGTCCTTCCTATACTGAAGTACTGCTGTTGGAGCCTGTGGCAGTGTGGGACGGGGACTTAATTCATGTTGTTACCTGGGTAGTTTATTCAGCTTAGCAGAGCCTCCTACGTGAGAATACAATGATGGTTGTATCTAACCCATCCACTTCGAATACTCCCTTTCATTGGATGAAATATCATCTGAAAATAGTGAGAATATAATATGAAATACACAGATTAAAGGGGCAACACATTTAATTAATGGAAGGTATTTATAATACAATCTCACTGCGCTCAGACGCTTTTTAATCGGCTCAGGGGAGATTTATTGAACATAGTAGGCATGATACAGCCATAATCAACTATTTTCTTTGCAAGACAGCCTTCTTAACACGTTTCCACGATAATGTATTTCATACTGCTTTGCATACATACAATTTTATACATATAAGTGAAATTATTAAAGCTTACCCTACAGTTCTTTCTACTGTATTCTCTTCTCTCCTACGTCACCTCCCTTTGCCCTTGCACACCTCACTGCCTCATGAACCAGAGCCCTTTCGTGCGGGCCAAAGTCTGCCCAATCTGATAACACACGCTAGTGCTGCAAGCATCAAAGTTCACTGATATACTGCCAAAGTTCACGTCACAACGCATAATATATCCCAGCCTAACTAGTTCACATCAGAGGGCCTAATCGAATCTAACCTAAGGGGAGAATGTGTTCCTGTGGTTTGATTCTTTTTTTTTTCTAAAGTAAGCAAGTGTCAGGACACTAAAATGTCATAACACACTACATAATAGTAACATATATATTGTTAACATGTAATAAAGAAGTTGGAAGAAATTCCCACTGCTCCCACCAAATAATAATATCGTTGCCGTCGCCGAGCATTTCCAAAAGTGTGTTAGATTGTAGGGATTTTAAGAGGAGAGAATGTTTAAGTTGTTCTTGTCATGGATGGCAGGAGAAGATAAAGATGAGTCTGCAGTTTGACTGCAGTTTATTTCTCCAGAGGGAGTATCTCACAGGAGTGGCACTGAGGTGAGAGTTGTTTTATCCTTGCTAAATCTGTGCGCTCTGTTCCTGCCTTTCCCACCGTGCCTCTCTCTCCTAACCCCTTCCGCTCTGTCTCCCCAATTTTTCCTGTATATGGCTGGTTGTGTTATGCATGAGGGCACGTGTGTGTGTGTGTGTGGGTGGGTGTGGGTGTGGGTGTGTAACTTTCCAAGACTGTGGATGTTTCCATCAGGCGTCATACTGTGCTGTGTGTGAAATTCCTTATGTGCAGAATGTGCACCGCTCTTTCCTCTAAATCACTCTTAAGCTTAGGCACGACTTTCAACTGTTATATTGCATGTTAACATTATCTACGTTACCAGCTATTATTTAGTGTGTTATGATATATTAGTGTCCTGACACAAGTTCAATTCCAGGTTAGGGCAAGGAACAGTAGAATAATTTTGACTTTTAAAATGCCCACTTTACTGACCTTCCACAATCCCTTCCATCTTGTAAACACACTCTAAGTCCATCAAAACAGTCCTGAACAGGAGTGAGCAGTACCCTTACGGAACGATTTCCCTACATGCCCATCCACATGAACAGTGGCCACTTGTGGCTTTGAAGTATGGGAATGACAAATTGTTGGAAAAAAAATTATGTGCACGTAATGAACCGAAGCATCTTCCCCGCTTCTGATCCACTCTTTAAAGTGAGACTTGTCGCCACTCTCTGGAACTGATGAGCAGCATGTTGGGACATGGCTGGCAACCTCTGACCGTGTGGGTGGATAATAGGCCAACCCTTTAGCCCTGCACAGTGCCCTTGACCTTTGACTGGTTGCAATGAAAGTCGAGTGAGTTCATCCTTGGCTAACCTTAGATCCCCCATCCACCAAGCTTGGTTCCGATTCGAACAAAAGTATTAAACTGACTTTACCCTGTGACCTTGATCTTTAACTAATCGTTTTGAAAAGAGAATAATTTCTTCCTCGTTTAACGTTAACCGAGGATTAATTCAGATCGAATCAAACCTACTTGAGGTAAAACTCTGAACCTTGGAAATTATCCTGTGGCCTTCACCTTTGACCGATTGTTCTCAAAACTGAAAAACTTCACTCTGTCCAATCTGTCAACTTTTCTACCAAAGTCGACCTTATAATGTTTGATCTATGATGTTTTTGGCCAAAAACTAATAATTTACTCCTCTAATTGTCCTTAATCATAATGCCAACTTTGGTGCAATTTCATCCAATAACTTTTTTCATAATCTTGCTAACATACAGATAGACAGACAAACAAACACGAATAAACACATATCCCCCTCGCATCGCACTCGTATTTGTAGTACGGCAGTCACAGTATGTACTCAGTAAGGATGGTGGGCATTAGTGCCAAAGTGGTTAACAAGTGAGGATATGTGACATGTGCGAGAACAGCTATCCTTTGGAAGCGTTCAGTCAAGTCGCACAAAACATTAACCTAACCTAACATAACCAAACAGTAGATTACCTAAAATAACCTAGCAGGAGGTAGTGTTCCCATTTCAGACAACGGAGGGTCTTTCTTCCCAATTGATTAAGTCTACTTATTCTTTATGCTGTGTTAATTAGTGTGTTTTGACCGCCTGGGGTTAGGTAAAGGATGAGGAAGGGTTGTGGGAAGATGTAGGAAAAGAGCCAAGAGATTGGGGTGTGAGGATGGTGGGGCAAGACTGGGTCGGAAATGGGGGATGTAAAGGGAGCTTGATTGATGTATTGAGAGAGAGAGAGAGAGAGAGAGAGAGAGAGAGAGTAGATGAGAAAATACTAAATGGGAGAGAGAACTTGTTGCGGGGGGAAACTGGAGGGATGGCGGGAGAGAAGGGATGGAGAGGAAGAAATTGAAGGGAGGATATTAGGAATGTAATACGCGGAAACTATGATGAAGAGAAGTTTTTGGAGGATATTTAGAATTAATGCCTATCAACTACACTTGAGTCGTTAAGGCAAACAGAGTTTTTTGGGTTCCAGTCTTCCCCTGGAATACGACCAGCAACACAGCCTTCGAATCATGGATTACATCAGAGTCGTCCTATAAGCCAAGGGGCTATTTAAGGCAGTACCTGACCTCTTAATTAGAGTGAATCATATAAGTTGACGAATATCGCTTACTAGTATCAGGAATATGATAACTAAGAGTTCTCACATGATTATATAGTTATCAAAAACTTCTTTTACACGAAAGGGCTTTCATAATTCGATTAAAATCACCTGGTGCCAGCAAGGATAGGAAAATTAAAATTTTTCACGTCAAAGTAGATTAAAGCAAAAACGACTCTGTCTGTCTGTCTCTGTCTGTCTGTCTGTCTCTGTCTCTGTCTGTCTGTCTGTCTGTCTCTGTCTCTGTCTCTGTCTGTCTGTCTGTCTCTCTCTCTCTCTCTCTCTCTCTCTCTCTCTCTCTCTCAGGGGAACTGAGCAAACACACTAAGAGAAATTAAGGATGCGGGATTAGTCAAGAAAGGCAATGTAGTAAGAGGGAAAGCAAAAACTGGGGATGGTACTGGGAGATGAAGGAGAAGGGAAGGAGACAATGAGAGAGAGAGAGAGAGAGAGAGAGAGAGAGAGAGAGAGAGAGAGAGAGAGAGAAATAGACATTCATCAAATATTTAGCAGTAGGCAGATAAATAGGCCGCTAGATCAATATATAAAACAAGAATTGGAAGTTCAGAAAAATGAGATGGATGGATGGATAAATAAATAATTGGATAGAAGTATGCTCTACTACTTAGCCAGTATTTACATGGGCTAATTCCTGTGAATATGAGTAGGTTTTGTAGTACTATAGTCGCGGCGCACGACTCTGAGGTTGTCATTATCGTACCCTGGCAACCTACCATTCAAAAGTGCGTCCGATTTCATGTCATATTATGCACGAATCATATTATTATGCACGAATATATTATACACGAATATTATTATACACGAACATCTTATACACGAATCACATGCGTCTCATATTATACACGAAATCAGACGTACTTTTGAATGGTAGGTTTCCAGAGCACGATAATAACCTCAGAGTCTCGCACCGCGACTTATTGTAACTTTTCAACGTTTAACGCCATATATACACTCGTACAATCATATATATATATATATATATATATATATATATATATATATATATATATATATATATATATATACAGTATATGTGTGAAGTGGCTTAAGTAGGAGTATATTACTTAACGGATGTTCTGACAATACGATACCAGTATAAAAGTTAACCCTTTCAGCACTCGTATTTTTCTCTAATAAACAAAATATTTTGGTGTTCGTTAATCATTTTACTACTAGTATTTTCCGTAGTAAAACAAAGAACTTTTGTGCTAACCATACTTATATTCCCAGCTGCATTAATCGCACCAAAGGAAGTAATTGCTTCAGTCTGATGGATTTTTTTTTTCGTATTCTTACAGTCAGCAATCGATTTTATTCAGCTTTTTGGAGACCTCTGTCAGTAAATGAGTAAATAAAGGATGTATCTAAGTATATGACTCACAACATATATCTTAAGATAAATAAAACTGTCACTTGGTAGCAAAAATAAAGCATTGAAATTCCTTTATTACAATGACACCTAGTTTGTTTCTTTCCCAAGACAAATCTATTTGCCCTTGGAGAGACGGGTTATAAACACTCTTCATTACCTCATAAAGTACTATGTTATAATTGCCGTATCCTCCCAGCAGCCGGCCTACAAGAACTAATGGCAGTCACTGAATTATACACTTGCTCATTTACTCACAGAGGAGCCGATTGGAAAGTAACCCTTTGAAGATCCACTAAAAACTCTAGGACAGTAACAGCGGCCGTCCAAGGACTCCCCTTCCCGGATGATTATCATTTAGGATAAATTTAGTCTTTTTCGCGCTCTATACATTCTACTTGACTACATTGTCTTTTGGTTAATATAGGTTTGAGTTGCCCTTAATGACCTAGAACAGCTTGTACAGCACCTACCCGTATTCCTGACAGTCTTGGAGAGCGTTCCAACATAAATGACCTCTTCCTGACAACTAATCCTTCTGCTTAAACTGTTAATCTTTCCTCTCCATTGGGGTCCTCTGATCACAACGTTATTACTTCAACCTGCCCTATCGCTCCAGTACTGCCTGTGGACCCTTCAATTAAACGTCGGTTGTGGCACTTGGAGGTGCTGATTGGGAGGCCCTCAGGCAGTATTCCCTTTGAATTTCCCTGGAATGATTATTGCTTCCGTGGCCGGGAGCCATCTGAGTGTGCCTCGCGCATTACGGAGATTATTCTCTCGGGCATGGAAGCATACATTCCTTTCTCAAATCCTTTGACTAATGCAAAAAAGCCTTGGTTTAATCAGGTTTGTTCTAATGCTGTCCACAACAAGGAGAAGGCCTATAAAAGGTACTTGAGCCAACCAACTCCTGAATCACATTATTTTATGTTTCTGTCCATAAGTGTGCCAAGCATGTTCTTCGTTCTGCTAAAAATAATTTCATCCGTACTAAATGCTCACAGCTCTCCAACTCGAATTCTTCCCACTCCTTTTAGCACCTTATCAAAAATCTTTCTAACAACTTTACCTCATCATCCTTCCCTCCTCTTTTCTACTCTGATGGTTCAGTAGCTATTTCTTCTACTGATAAAGCAGATCTCTTTGCTGGGACTTTGTCCTCCAATTCCACCTTAGATGATTCCTGTGGTATTTCTCCATCACTTCCCCCCTCTGACTACCTCATGGCTGACATTAAAATATCTTCAGCTGATGTATTTTCTGTCATCACTGGCCTCAATACTAACAAGGCATATGGACCCGATGGGGTCCCTCCTGTTGTCCTCAAGAACTGTGCTTCTGTGCTTACCCCCTGCCTAGGTAAACTCTTTTGTCCGTGTCTATCAACTTGCACCTTTCCTTCTTGCTGGAAGTTTGCTCTCATTCAGGCAGTCCCAAAGAAGAGTGACTATTCCCATCCCTCTAACTATCGCCCAATTGCTTTAACATCCTGTATCTCAAAAGATTTCGAGTCTATTCTTAACGGAAAAATTTTAAAGCATCTCTCCTATCACAACCTTCTTTCTGATCGTCAGTATGGGTTCCGTCAGGGACACTCCACTGGCGATCTTCTCACCTACCTTTAAGACTCCTGGTCATCCTCCTTTAGGAACTTTGGCGAAAGCTTCGCCATTGCACTTGACATCTCAAAGGCTTTCGATCGAGTCTGGCATAAATCTTTTATTTCCAAACTGCCTACTTACGGTTTCTATCTTTCTGTGTCATCATCTATAGCTTCCTTTCTGATCATTCTATAGCTGCTGTTGTAGACAGCCATCATTGTTCTCCTAGATCTATCAATAGTGGTGTTCCTCAGGGCTCTGTTCTATCATCAACTCTCTTCCGTGTATTCATCAATGACCTTCTAAGCTGTACATCTAACCTTATCCACTCATACGCTGATGATTCCACCCTTCACCATTCCATTAACGTCCATCTCAGCAGTTACTTCAACAAACAAGGGATGAGGCTATGACATACCTAATGTCTGACTTGACTCCTATCTCTGACTCGGGTAAAAATAATCTTGTTGTTTTTAATGCATTAAAGACTCAGTTCTTACACCTATAAACCCGGCAAATCTTCCACAGGAGTACTCACTAACATTTAATAATATCCAGCTCAATGTTGCATCATCCTTGAACTTGCTTGGGGTTTAATTCTCTGGGGAGTTATCTTGGAAAGATCATATTACATTTCTTGAAAAATCTGCTTCCAAGAGATAGGGTGTGCTAAGCCGACTCCGTACCTTCTTTACCCCGAAACAGTTGTTGACTTTATACACGAGTTTTATTCGCCCCTGTGTAGAGTACAACTCTCAAGTGTGGGGAGGCTCCCCACATACAGCTTATCTCAATAAGGTAGAGTTAAAGGCTTTTCGTCTAATCAACTCTCCTCCTCTTACTAGCTCCCTTCAACCTCTGTCTCTTTGCCGCACTGTTGCATCTTTATCTCTTTTCTATTGCCAATTCAATGGTCACTGTTCCTCTGAACTGTCTGCTTGCATCCCTCCACCTCTACGACGGGCACGTTGCACCCATCTATCAAGACACTCTCATCCCTTTTCTGTCCAACTTCCTAATGCAGGAGTTAACCGTTACTCCCACTCTTTCATGTATGCAACAGGTCAACTCTGGAACTGTCTCCCTCTCTCTGTATTTCCTACTTCCTACGATCTATAGTCTTTCAAACGCATTGTGTCCAGACATTTCGAAATGAACGGATATTGAATTTGGCTCTTTTGTATTTTTTTTTTCTTGGAATGAACGGTTTGTGGGCTCTTAGCCTTTGGTTCCTTCTTTCTTTCATTAAGAAAACAAAAAATCCACCGACCGTTAAGAGGCGACTATACATCAGTGTCAGCAACAAGGGCGTTAGTGTAATTTATATGACGTGTAATTCTCATCCTTGCACACGCCGGCAATCAGTACCAACAATTATTTCATTATCCCTGATTAAAACCAGGTAGGCAAATTACAATTGCAAGCACAAAGAAAAAGAAACCGAACGTTGTGAATGTAAATAAGTAAGGTGAAAATGCGTAAATCGCTCGCTGCTTGGTAACTGAATTTTGAGGCAGATAATTTCGTGGGAACAAATATTCAAAACACAAAGGAAATGAAAAGTTGTAAATTGAAATGTGTAGGATAGGACGTGTGTAGATTGTTCGATATTAAGGAAGTTTTCGTTCAAATGGGTGAAAAACAAAAAGATTACAGAAAGTAGAGGATATTATATGAAGTAATACGAAATAGTGAGATAAGCGACATAAACTACTTGTTCTTTGTAATATTTTTTATTCCAGGTATAGATAGTTGACGCTTGGAAATGAAAACTCAACATGAGAATAATAATAAAGTGATATAACCTTATTTTCATAAGGCATATGCTGCATCAATTACTTATTGTAATGGAACATTTCACTCGAGGAAATGAAAGGGCAAAGTAAAAAGAAAATGACGTAACCCATCTTAAAACACTGTTTATTTATCTATTTATTGCCAGACGCCTTAATCCCGTAAGGGGTTGCCACAAACAAATCGTCTCAATGTCGCCCTGCACCCGTCACTTCACTGCCCTCTCCTAAGCTCACACCCCCCTCTCACATATACCTCTCCACTCCATCCCTCCATCTCATCCTTGGCCTCCCCCTTGCTAACCCTCCCCCTTCGCCTCGCCCACATACATTCTACTCGTTAGTCTCTCGTTCTCCATCCTCTCCACATGGCCAAAGCACTCTATTGTATTTCTCCTAACGATTTCAATCACACCCCAATCCACACCACTCCTTCATTTCCTCATTTTCAGTCTGTCTTTCCACTTAACTCCACATGCTCCTAACAGATAACTCATATCCACTGCTCTCACTCTTGAGTTGTCCTTCCAACGAGGCCTAACATTTACTTCCATTTGTTAGAGTTGGTATCACAATACCATCATGCAGCGACTTTTTCACTTCCATGCTCACTTCCCTATGTCTTATCGTTGCTTCCAATGAACCAGTAACCTTTCTTCCTTGTTGTACCCTTTCAAGCACTTCATCCTCCAAATTTCCATCCGTACTCATCACACTGCCCAAATACTTAAATGCACTCACATTTTCTATTTCCTGATGATCCAACCTAACTTCATTTCTCTCGAAGACCAAAACTATACGTCTCCCTACATTCACCTTTAGATTCCATTTCTTACACGTTGGCCAATTATTCACAAATCGTTGCCTGTGATGGAACTCATCAATATGATGTTGATATTAGATGCAGCAAAGTGACATCGGAATGATAAAAATGTGAAACGCAAGACAGGACAAGCCCAACTCGTGTGTTGTTTAATCCCTTAGTTTCCAGAGTTGCTGTGTGAGAGATTATGCTGGAAGGGTGCTAAATGCACCGTCCTCCGCCTATCGGCTCACAGTCGCGAAGCTCATAGGTCCCTACCCGGGGGTTCCCTTCTTTGTCAAATTTTGAAAACTCCCAGTTCCGTCCCATATTGAGGACACGGGACGCAAAGAGGTTAAGAAGTGTTTATTCAGCGTTTATAAAATTGAAAGAGGAAAATGTTAAAGAGGAGGAGCAAAGAAAATTAAATGCTGTTGTTGAGTACACCTTGTCTGTATTGTCGAACAGACCCATCAACAGCAGGCAAGCAACCGCCTTTGCTAGGCCGTCCCGTTCAGTGAACCAAAGCTCCCTTCCATCAGACATCGACTCGGCACAGCGAGGTGCCGGGAGGGGAGTGGAGGTTTGGTTCCTGAATGGACGCCGCGTTTGCGTCTTTCCACCCAGTTAACATGAACACCATAACAGGCTCCACATCATCCCGATATTTAGTTATATGGTTACCACCCAGCATTGTAAATGGTGTCCTGGGTTACAGGAAACCATTAGGCTTGTCAATAACTGTAGAACCGAGAAAAATAAAAGAAAAACGTGAGAGAAAGGATGGGAGAAATAGTAAGAGAAGAGGGCAGACATACGAAAAGAATGATAAAGGTAAAGGTGAAAGTAAGCAGCACTGCTTCAAGAGAGTAGATTATGGTCACCTTGAAATTGGCAAAGTGGAAAATTTGAGACTGATGTAATAATGTAGCCAGACAACTTTTTGGACTGGACTGATCTTCAGGCAGTACTTCTTTGTCATTATACAAACAACTATTTATGTTACCAGTTTCAGTTCATTGATAATTTTCTACTTTGCTATTGCTGTTGCCAAACGATGATGAGGAAGGATTATCAGAAATGTAATGGTTGGATATTGACTTTCATTAACCATAGGGAAAAGGGTTAATGCACAATGCTTCTAACCCTCTCACATTGAAAGGTTACCCTAAAATGAATAAATTCTCTGGAATTAGAGAGGACAATATACAAGAAACGTCCTTCAATTATTATTATCATCATTATTATTATTATTATTATTATTATTATTATTATTATTGTTATATTATTATTATTATTTGACTACTAGTGTATAACGTTTCCCTGTGCTGAATATAATCGCCTACTGTAGCTTGAGCGGGATAAAATAGTGAGTCTTGGTACTGAACGTTCGATATTCCAGCATCACCATACTGGAAACGAGTAACGAATTAGCGAGTTACCAGTTAACGAAACATACCAATTTATCTTAAGGTGTTCTTACTATTATTAGGGCAGAGGGCAGAGGTGGCGGCCACTGAGGACGTTCGGAAGTGTCGCCTGAACAAACGCCGAGAGAGTCTGATAACGTTGTTATTACTGAATATGGAGAAGGGTAGGGGAGAAGGAGGAGGAAGAGGAGGAAGAAAGAGAAGAGGGTAAGATGGAAAGGATGGAAAGCAAAAGTAATCATGAGGAGAAGGGAATGAAGGAAGGGGAGAAGGAGAAAGTGCATAAGAGGAAAGGACAGTTGGTATGGAGAGAAGGAAGAGGGGGAATAATATGAAGGGAGATGAGGAAAGCGTGGCACACTGGAGAGTAAAAAAAAAAAAAAATGGGAGAGAGTGGGAGACGTAAGAGATGAAAGGAGAGTACATAGGGATACATAGAAAATGCAGATAACAGGAGGCCAGTTAGCCTATGAAGTTATTTGTTAGGGAAAACAGGCTAATTCTACTAAGATCTAACCAACTTGCAAGAGAAAATGAGTGAAAAGATGAAGGCCCAATGAATAAGGCCATTGGGGAAAGGGCGAAGGAAAGGGATAAGGAGAGAGCAGAGGAAGAAGGAAGATGGAAAATTGTCAAAGAAAGTATAAATAGCAGTGTGGAAGGTTAGAGGAAGAGAATGGATTGAGAATGAGAGGCAGAAGTTGAACGGGAGGGAAGATAGGATAAATCGTGGAGGATTAGAGAATGGAAATAAGAAACAGAGAGAATAAAGAAGAAAGTGAAAAGGAAGAAAAGACAAAGTAGGGGAAGGATGCAAGGAATTAGAGACGAGCCGAAAGTGGCATCATTTTTAGCAGTAGATTACCTCTGACGAAGTGGAGACGACAAGGAAGATGGAGAGGAAGGAGACAAAATGAAGTGCAGGAGAGGAAGACAGGAGGAGGAAGAAAGGAAGAACGATGGAGATAAAAGGGAGAGAGGAGTAGGTAATTCGAGAAGACATAAGGAGAGAAGGAAGGAGAGAATGTTGGCCAGAAGAAGAGGACATGGTAAAATGATACAGTAAATTAAAATAAAATAGGGGCAAGGGTAGAGAGTGATGGAAGAAAGAAAAGAGAATGTGAAAGAATGAGTAACTGAAAGGAGGAGAGGGAAGGAGGAAGGTGAGAATAGAAAAAGGATGAAATGAGGGAGAGGAAGATGATGCACAATAAATGTTAGCTTGGAAGAAGAGAAGCAAGAGAAAAAGGAGAGAAAATGGAGTAAAAAGAGGGTGGATAAGCAAAGAGAATGACTGGAGTAGGAAGAGGGAAGAGAAAGAGATAAAAAGGATAAGGAGAAATAGGAGAAAAAGAGGAAGAATGAATGAGTCTGAGATGAAACTGGGGAAAAAAGAATTAAACAGAATGACAGAAAAAGTAAAAGAAGAACAGGGGAAGAAAGGGTTAAAGAAGAACAGGAAAAAGTGTAAAAGGAGCAAGGGATGAGAGAGGAAGAGACAATGGAATAAGGAAGTAGAGAGAAAAGATGCAAACAAGAATGGATAACTCAGCGGGAAGAAAGATGATGAGAGGAGAGAATGGAGAAAGGAAGGTGGATGAGAGAGAGAGAAAAAAAATGATAATTTGAATAGACAAAAATGAGAGAAGAAAGGCAATAACAAAGTAAAGAGGGAAAGAAGGAAGCAGAGTAATGAACGAGAAAGGCGAGTAGCATATTGAGACTCGGGGGTTAGGGGAGGAAAGAAAGAGGGAACGAAATAAAGAAGAAAAAGAAATGGAGGAGGAGGAGGAGGAAAAGGAGGAGGAGAACTAATAATAAAAAGAAAAAACATTACCGAGAGAGTAGAGGAAAGGAGTAAAGGTGTTCATGGAGAAGGAAAGGAGAAGGAAACGATGACTGGGAGGGGTGGCAGGAGAAAATATAAGAAGAAAGCAGCAAAACCAAGTGCGTAGAAGGAAGGATAATTTGAATTAGATGACAGAAGAGAATGGAAAGCAAAAGGGTAAAACAGAGAGGAAAAGATGATGATTGGGAGGAGGAGAAAGAAAGGGAGAATGGGAAAGAGGAATATGAAAGAAAGAGAGGATGGAGGAGTGAGAAGAAAGAACACTGGAGAAATTTAACACTAGAGAGAAGTTGTGTGTCAGTAAAAAGGAAAGACAAAACGAGAGGAAAGAAATATGACATAGAATATAACATGGAAGAAAGGGAGATTAGAGTTTATGTGAGAAGAGATTGAAACATATAAAGCCAACAATACGAGAGACACAGAGACAGAATAAGGAGGCAGGAATGTGTGTTAGGGATTACAAAGCTGACGACAAAAACAGAGATCGAAGGTGTAATATATTTTTGGTTACACACACACACACACACACATTATATCTATCTATCTATCTATCTATCTATGTATATATATATATATATATATATATATATATATATATATATATATATATATATATGAAAGAAACGAACACACGCACAGAGAGGCTTTACAGTGCTGTCCTTTTGTTTTCTCTTTTCATTCGGACCCCTTTTCGAGATATGTGAATTTCTTTTTCGTTGTGTTGCTCTTTTTCTAGCACAAGCTTGATATATTGTGAGCTATCATTTTTGGTGTGTTCGTTGCTTTCTTAGTATTCTATTTTCCTATGAAGTGAACTCGTTTTTTTTGTTGTTGTTGTTGTTGGCGGGGAGGAATCCTCATTTTCGTTTTGTATTGTTCTCTCTCTCTCTCTCTCTCTCTCTCTCTCTCTCTCTCTCTCTCTCTCTCTCTCTCTCTCTCTCTCTCTCTCTCTCTCTCTCAACACACACACACACACACACACACACACACACACACACACGCGCACGCACTATGAATATCGTAGCCAGTAATCCACAGAATGGTGTTTCCCTGCAATTGGCTCCGACCTCTAGAGTAAATAGCCCTCAATTGCTTTTGTGTGTTTACGTTTTTGTGTCCTGGACTTTTTCTTTGTTGTGTTTGTTTCTTACTATGTGTTTAGGCTTTTGTATGGATGTGTTATTGTGTCTGTGTGTTTGCTTCTTGTTTCGTCTTACGTCTTTGTGTGTATGTGCTTTTTCTGTGCGTTTCTTGTGTTTTATTTAGGTTTTGTGTGTTGTATCTATTATGTCAGCATGTTTGTTTCTTATTTTTCATGTAGACGTGCTTATGTTTCTGTGTGTTTCTTTTCTCTTCTGTGTATCCGTCTCTTAGTAAATATGATTATTTTCTGTGTGTTTCCTAATTTTGTGTTTAAGCGTTTGTACCTTGATGTTTATGTTCCAGTGCGTATGTTTCTTGTCTTGGGTATTTACGTTTTCTATAATTTTGCTTCTGATTGTCTCCTAATCTTTTTTTTTCTTTTAACCTTATTTTTCCTTTTTTTTGCCCTCGCTCCATCTCTTCCACATCCCTCTTTTTTGATAGATCCCTTCGATGTCCATTCTCTTTCTTCCCCCTCTCTCTCATGTCCTAACTCTGACCCAGTCTCACTTTACCTTCCTGTCTCTTTGTTCCTCGCCTTCTATCTCCTTTCCTAAACTTGTCTCCCACTTTCTTTTCTGTCACTCTTTCCCATTCTTTCCTATCTTCCCTTCTAATTTCACTGAAAGCCTTCACTTTTTTTTTTTTTTGTTATCCCATAGCATATTTACCGTCCGTTCCTTCCTCTCTCTCTCTCTCTCTCTCTCTCTCTCTCTCTCTCTCTCTCTCTCTCTCTCTCTCTCCTTCTTTCATTTCATTTCGCCTTGCATCTTTCTTCTACATTTCTCTCTCTTTCCTTTCTTCCCTCTCCATCCCCCATTCCGTCCTATCCCATACACTTAACCGTATCTTACTGTATTGTTCCTTGGTCTCTTACCCTTTTTGCCTCTCACGTATCCTAACCCTTGTCTATCTCTCTCGCCTCTCTTCCATCCGTTTCTTTTTCCTGTATCCTTTACATTTCACGTTCCTTCTTTATTTCTAATTCGTTCCAATCTCTTAACTTTCCTTAGCATAATTTTTCTCAGTCCTCTCTATACTCTTTCCCTTTCCATTCCTTACTTATCTCCCTTCTTATTTCATCATCTCTGGGGTACTGTATTCCTAAGTCTCTCACGACCTTCCCTTCTTCTCTTTCACTCCCTCCCTCCCTCTCCATTACTCCTTCCCCTCCACCCCTCTCCTCCTCCCACCCCGGCCTTCGTACTGGTCTTGTCTGCCCAATTCGATAATAACACACACTAACGCTGGGGGTATCAAGGTGCTCTAAGTTGGAGGCCCAGTTCACATCACATGCCGTGACATAACGTTAATTCACCAGTTCACATTACAGGGCGTGGCATAACGCAACCCAACCAGTTCACATCACATTACCTGAAATAACGTAACCTAACCAGTTCACATCACAGGGCCTGGCATAACGTAACCTAACCAGTTCACATCACACGGCCTGGCATAACGTAACCTAACCAGTTCACATCACACGGCCTGGCATCACGTAACCTAACAGTTCACATTACACGGCCTGGCATAACATAATCTAACCAGTTCACATCACACGGCCTCACCTAGCCAAAGCTGGCCTGTGAAGAGATTATAGTCCAGTGATCAGAGAAGTGTTCTTTTGTCTGAAAGGATGCAAGTTTAATCCTGGGCTGGGGCAGGGATTAATTTGATTATCTACATTTCGTTAAAACATTTGTATTTCTCTTCCACAAGACCTACCAACATCTCACAAAAACACTCCCACTAATTCTATCAAGCTAGTCCTGAATGGCAGACAGTCCTAGCACATATACCGCATTGACAATGAGTTTTAGTGCAGAAACTGTGACATGAGAAGGTGTGTGATGCATACAAGGATTGACTGACATTACGATACCATATGTATAGTCTATGCCCAGAGTCGTACACGTAAAAATTAATCTAACCTAACGTACAGCCTAATTTGACTTGACTACATCTGATCTAACATAACTTTAAATATTCCCTCCAGTTCACAGTGCAGAGGGTGTTTCTTTCCAGCGGAGTTATTCCATATTGCACTCCTTATTTGACTTTTATTAGTGGGTTTGGGGCTGGCTGGGGTTCGAGAAAGGGTGTGAGGGGTACTGGTAAATGGAGAAAAAAATGATGGTTGGGAAAAGGTTGTGCAGTCGTGCATAAGAGTGGAAGAGAGGAAACTAATAAGATGATGCAGGACGTAAAAAATTGGAATGTTTAAGGAGAGGGGGAGCAAGAAATACGAAATTCTGCTCGGCTTCCTTGCTCGGCTGTTTTCATAAAGTTTGCATCTTCCTCCCCGGTTCATCTTTTCTTCGCTATATCTTTAGCTTTTCTCTTTACCTATTCCGTTGATTTTACTATTCCTTGGCCGACTCAACTTTCTCTTGCCAAATGTTTGCTTCTCACAGTACTCCCTTGCTCCCATTTTCATATCCCATTGTTTTGTTTACATTAAGTGCAAAAACTTCTTTCATATCGTCTTTTGCTTGCACTTTATATTACTTTATTAATTTTTAACGACTCTGTTTCGTCATCATATATGTAGAAGTTTTCTCTCATGCTTTTTACCGTTTTTCTCCCACTTTTATTTTCTGCCCTTTCCATTTATCTTCCATCTTCTTTCCGCTTTCATGATCGTTCCTTTTTTTTTTTAAATTTCATAATTTCATGACCATTCTGTTTGATATTATAGTCTTTCATTCTCTTTGTTTTCAATATTCTTTTCCTAATTTGTCTCATTCCTTCTCAAAAGTGTATATTTGTTTAATTTTTGTATTTTTGTTATATATCAGTTTTCCTTACACTTGATTTTTCTTTACACATCTACGCTTCTTTGATTTATTACATGATCTTTCTTTTTTCTCTTTAATATTGTCTTCTTCCACACTCGTCTCCTTTGTTTTTATCTTCGTTCAGCTTCCTATTCGTCATTTCATTTCCATATTTTCTTTCGAAGTCACGCTTCCTTCCCTCACTTACATACTCTCCATTTGTGCCTCAGTATTCATTATTATCCTCTGCATCGGTTTCCTACATTTCGGTTTAGTCTCGCTGTCATTCCTCTTGTCATTTCCATATCCCTTATTTTCTTTATTTTCTCTTGTTATCCTTCAGTATCTTTTTTCCAATTTCTCTTCAATTACTCACTTCCATGTAGAACTGATATATATATATATATATATATATATATATATATATATATATATATATATATATATATGTATATATATATATATATATATATATATATATATATATATATATATATATATATATATATATATATATATATATATATACAGAGAGAGAGAGTTGAAGTGCTACATAACTTTAAGAACTGAGTGTGGCATAAAAGTCATAAGAAACAAACAGTAAAACGAGAACTCGTCATACAAATAGGAAAATAACATAAAACAGTTTTAGGTGAAAGAGGAAAGAGGTTGATAAAAAAGATGATAGTTGGAATGCAGGTGTGTCATCAAAAAATCAATAAAAGGTATATAAAAAGGTGGACAAAACTTGGAAAAATATATCAGAAAGTACAGGATAAGAAAAAATAACACTACCGTTAATGAAAAAATTGTAAACAAATAATACTGTGTCAAAGCAGTCAACGAAGGCGGTATAGCACGTTTGTTTTGACACTGCAAGAGTCCCATACCTCTCTCAGTTCAGGGGATGAACAAGTGCTGTCACATTTGGGTTTTGAAATAACGAGTGACCAAGGAGGCTCATGCCTGCTTCATGGCTAAAGCCCATCTGATTTCGAGCAACCATGATTTGGTATCCAAAGCGTGTGAGTGGCCTAGTTACGTCATTTGAAAACAAACCGACTGATGAATAATAACTCCAGTGATCGATGACGTGAAAGGAATCGTAATACTGAATTAGTTAATTCCTTCACTTTAATGACGTATGTTGAAATAAATCATCCCCGTCTCTATAGGATTTTACTTACACCGGCGATAGGCTTCATTGCAATCTTCGACCGCTAGAGAAAATTCATGAAAAAACAGCTTAGCTTTTAAAAGTACACAGCAGAAAGTGTGTCATCGGAGTAACGAGGTTAATTATTTGCCTTTTTTTCATATGATTTGTTAGTGAATTTGCTTTTAAGACTTTTTGCTAATATATTTTTTGCCACCAAAATTCCCCCCCTCTCTTTATCTATTTATCGTATAATATGGGATTTTTGTGTCATCATATTCTTTTTGTTATTCGTAACACTATGTTCGTCCATTACATTGAAATAAATTATTGTAAGCAATCCTGCTACCTTGTATTTTCAACCTTGTGGATGTTCTTTGTTTATCTAACTATCAGTAGCCAGCTGCTTTAATCCTGGAGGAGATGGCCAAAAATAAATCACTTCCACTTCGCCTTGTCCTCCGTCATCAAGTTACCCTCTCTTCAGTTTACACCACCGTCATTCCTAATATCCTCTCACTTTCCACGTCACTCACATGATGTCCTGGTCAGTATGAATCCTACTCACCACATTCTGTGGTGGAAATAAAAGTAATACTGGCAATAGTGATTAGCTTTAGTTTATGGTCTTCTTGTATCCTCTAATGATTTGTCCTTAAATATTGCTTGTCCTTTTTCACAAATTCTCCACTAATTTGTGTATTCAAGTGTCTGTGTGCTGATACTCTGTTTGCACTGTGCTTTGTGTGTACCTTGTTTTGTGTGTTTTATTTGTTAGTTTTGTTGTTATGTGTTTTATATTTTAGAATTTATTGATATTGTTTCTATATTTTGCTTCTAGATTTTATGGCTTTATATGCCCGTTATTTTTGTGTTTTTTTGGGTTTGTGATTTGAGCATGTTGGCGGTTTATTATTGCGTTTCAAGCCTATACAGGTGCTTTAAGTAAGAAGGCTTACAAGAGCTTTATTATTTTGTTGTGTGTGTGTGTGTGTGTGTGTGTGTGTGTGTGTGTGTGTGTGTGTGTGTGTGTGTGTGTGTGTGCGCCCGCGCGAAATGGTGTTTTTTTTTTATTTGTATGTTATAATAACATATTTTTGCTGCCAGATTTTGCTCAAATTGCAAAAATCCCGTTAGTTAGGAGTCATTGATGACTGTATCAAACCCCTCGACTTCAAAGACTATTATCAAGTGAGGAAATAGTCTGAGAATAGTAAAAATGTAATAGAAATATTTCACCGATTTGAAGGTGTTAACTCATTTATCCTCTGGAAAATCTTTTGTACCACAGTGTTTCTATTCTTTGAGTATTTTATTCAGTTTAAGATTTATTTGTTTGTAACTGTAAAGGTAATTTACGAGTATAACCTTTCGTTAACTGCTTTCACTGCAATGTAAGATTTTTGACTAATTTACGACAACATGGATTATACAACATACGATTTTGTATCAGATTTGAGAGACTTTTCAAGCTCACTCAGCAGTTCTCAGTACCCCCTCCTCTCCTCTCCTCATGTACCTCTTCCTGCCTCTCCATCCCTTCCTGCCACATAAACCAGATCCCTTTCATGTTGGCCATCGTCTGCCCAATCCGGTAATAACACACAGCAACACTGCTAACGTCACGGTGCATTGAAATACTGCTATAGTTCACGTCACACGACCTAACTAGAAGGAGGAGAAGGCAAATGAAAAGTGATGTTGCAGGACAAATGGAAAGAATGAAGGTAGGAAATATAGGAGTGAAAAAAAAAGAAGGAAGAAAGGAAGGAGTGGAAGGGGATTCATAAGAAAATGTTGACCTGGATGACCAGAAGGAAGAGCGACACAAGAGAAAAGAGGATAGAATGGAAGAAGGGGGATTTAGAACGAAGAAACAGTGAAAGAACGAAACAGTAAGGAAGCAATTAGGATAAAATGTGGAACTGAGAAAAAAAAATAAGTGGAACAGGAGTGGGAGAGAAAGGAGAGAAACAAGAAGGGGGAAGGAGAGAGTCGAAGAAGAAAGCGGGGAGAAAGGGAGCATTTAAGCGAGGAGAGGCAGATAGGAGAGAGTTTATGAAAGACAGAGAGGTAGAGAGAAAATGAAAGAAATAATAATTCGGAGAGAATGGAGGGAGAGAAGAAAAGTGAGCAAAAATGAAGGAAAGAAGGAAAGAGAGAATCGATTAGAGGGCTGAGTAGGAGATTAGAGAGAATCAGGAGGTGAAGAGAGAGGAGAACGAGGGAGAGAGTGGAAAGAATGATATGGAGGAGGACGAGAATGAAATGGAGAAGAATGCGGATGAGAAGAAAGGATTATTGACAAGGTATTAAGAGAAGAAATCGGTGCATGGAGAAGGATAGGAGAAAGGATGGGTGTGGAAGGGTTAAGTGTGACTGGGAGGGATGGTAGGAGGAATTATAGGAAGCAGCCAGAGAGGGTGAATATGAAGAAAGAGTAATTTGGAGTGGGAGACAGAAGACGAGAAAGGAATATAAAGTAGATTAGAGAGAAAGAAATAATATCACGGAGGAAGAGAAACAGATAAGGGAATGTTGAAGAGCAAGTGTGGAAGGAGGAGAGAGAGAGGGGGGGGGGAGAAAGAAATACCAATTAAATACCAAACCAAACCAAAGAATAAGGACAAAAAGTAGAAAGCGCTCAGGCAGTGCATACGTCCTAATGCCATTGAAAAGGATGCAGATCTGGATCCGTGGATATAGGATCAGGATCCGCTCCAACATTTAATCGATTCATTCTTGGTCCATGGCCCACCGATCCACATAATTTCAATGAAATTCATTGAGAACTTTGGGAGATATAGTGCGGGATACTCCGGATCCTGATCCTGATCCGGCCCAAAATTTAATCATTTCTTCCGTGGCTCATGGCCCATCCTTTCACAGAATTTCATCAAAATCCTTTCATAACATTCTCAGTAACCCCAGATCCGGATCCGAATCCGGATCCAGCCCCATATCTAATAATTTCTTCCTTGGTCCATAGCCCACCCTTCCACAAAATCTAATCAAAATTCGTTCATAACTTTTGGAGTAATCCTGCAAACAGATAAACAAACGAAACAAGGCTGACAAAAACAAAACCTCCTTCCCAGGTAATAACAACATTAACCACAGATAGACAAACACAAATCGATGAATGTAAGGGAATAATAAGGAATAGAGTAATTTGCCAAAAAAAAAAAACGAACTCCCCCCCAAAAAAAAGCAGTGCAGAACAACGAAAAAATAACTAAAGAGTGAAATAGAGCAAAAATGCAGAAAAAAAAAAAATACTTGACTAGGAGTGAGGAAAAGAAATTAAGATTAATGTCAAAGAGAAGAAACAATGAAGTATAAACACAAAGTATAAAATGCCAGCAGAGGTGTAGCGAAAGAAACACAAAAAAGTGGAGGGGGAGTGAGAAAGAAAAAACTGGTGAAAAGAGAAGGAAAAAGAAGGGAGGGAAAGGACCTAACGATAGCGATGAGGTTGATGACGCGATAAATTAAAAGGGGCAAGAAAAGAAAATGTGACGAGGAAAGAAAAATAATAATGATGGCGTGTAAAACAACCGCGGAAGGAAGAACTAGAGATGACACAGTAGTGAAATGAGGAATTGGAGGGGGAAGAAGGAAGGATGTGAAATATGTATAAGAAATCAGGAAATGAGAGAGAAAGAGAGAGAGAGAGAGAGAGAGAGAGAGAGAGAGAGAGGGAGGGAGAGAGAAAGAGAGAGAGAAGAAATAGGTAAAATGGGAAGTTGAGAGAGGGACAAGGAGAAGAATGAGGAAAGTAAAAAATGAAAGAGAACCAGGGCAAAAAATAGTATACTAACCAATAAACTGCGTCATGATTGAAAAGTGGACTAGGGAAGTAAAAAGATTAAATTAGAGTAAGAGAAAATATACGATATGTAAACGAGAGAAGGGAAACACATAATCAATGTATCTGTCATCCAACCCAGTCAGAAGTGTACGGGCACTAGTCTTGAGTAATCAGTCCCAACATTTAAGGCAGCAGTGACCAGTTGCTCGTCCTGCGTGGCAATTGGTACATCCCCAACCATCCCTCCAAGGTCATTCCTCATGAACCACGTCCAGCCTGAGTATCTGGAACTACTAGACCACAACATAATAACCGAACTGAAACTTAGCAAATTAATCACTGTCCTGCCCGAGATTCGATTTCAGGCCAACTGGCATCATTCGCTCACGCATTACCACTGAGCCAAAGAGAGGAACACCGCTTTCCCTCTCAGCAACGCGGGCTTTTAAGCACCCTATTACGTCACTTTCTTTCTCCCTTTGGTGATTAATTTGGTCAGTTTCCAACACATGTGGTAACGTAGCACATTGGAGGCCACCATGGAGGCACTGCGGACCACACCGGACACCTCACCCCCGGGATGCAAGGCTGTCCTCAAGGCCTCGCCTCACATACCACACCGTTGTCAGCCAATGTAATGACCGGAATGAAACTTAACAAATTAATCACTATCCTGGCCGAGATTCGATCTCAGGCCCCCGCGCTTCATACGCGCTCACGTTACCACTGAACCAAAAGTAAAATATTTGTTTTTCTTCTAAGCAACGCGGGCTTTTATACACCCCATTACAACAAGGCATACATTTGGTCACATGTTTACCACCCAAGGTAGTAATTTATATATTTATTTATTTATTGGTCCAGTAACTGACCCATGTATTTTTACTTATGGATAAACTCGCAAGAAAGAAAAACATGATATAAATGTATAAAGCTATTATGCAATGCATAAAATCATGCCATAACAGAAATTTATAGATGGCATTACATGTGCTTTTACTACTTCAGCCATCTTCCTGTGGTTTATGGCGCTGTACTCATCTCTACAGTTGTATACATATTTTAAGAAATGTATTTTTTTTTCTAGCTGTTATATGACCATGCAGAGATCTTTTGTTTGAGTTTAGTTACAGATTTATCATCATCATCATCATCATCATCATGATCATAATCATCATCATCCTTTTTCCTTAAAGTGTCTTCTTAACTTCTTCCCCACTTTCTTTCTCGCTAACTTTCCCCTCCCTCTCAAATTCTGTGACCCTTCCCACTCGAAAGCAGTCTCCTTGAACCAGTCATGAATGTTCAATAGTGTCCTGTTTCTTGCCCTTTTGTAGCTTATTTCACGTAGCTCTGTGCCAGAAAGAAACAATACTACCGCTCTATATACCTTTCATAGCACTTCTCTGTGACTAGCATGATTTCCTAAGGTCAGTTTATTCTTGCAACTCAGCATTCAAGATGTAGGGAAGGAAGTTTTAGATCAAGGTACAGTGGAAAGAGTAGTGTTCTTTAAGATTCTCCCCACTTCATCTTACCCTCATTTTCTCCTCCCTCCAAACGCTCACAAACCTTTATATCCAAAACAGTTTTCGAATCATTCATAAACGTACTAATAACATTTTATAATACCTTTCTGTGTTTCCGGTTTTCACTTCCTTTCTCATCGTCTCCCACACTTTCCATTTTATTGATCACATAATATCTGTTCCTGTCCTTCATACTTGTCAATAGTATATGGCTTCAGTAATGGTGGCATCAGTTCCATTATTCTCTCTTTTTTTTGGCAGTTCCATTTCTGTCATTATCCACTGCCAAACGGTGCGTCCTGAGAGGGAAGGCTTAAAAAAAAAAAAAAAGGCCTCTGGGCTCTTCTGCCTACTCAAAAACAACATTTTTTCCAAGTGACACATTCCTGTCTTGATATAAATCTTCATCTTTCCCCTTCACGTAGTTTTTAGTTTGCTTTACAATCATCAGTCAACCAATGGATTCTCACACACCGTTTTAGTGCATGAAATTACGTATGTTGCACTTGGCTAAACAATCGGAATGCATTTTTCTTTATAAACTGTTTCAGCAAGTGTCTGGTATTCCATTTATTGCATGTGGCCGAGCGACGGTAATGTATTTCTCTGTATCATTTTCAACATATGAATCACCACATCACGTTCATCACAAAATCGGTTCTGTTGTTTACTTTTCTAGATAAGGTGGTACCGTACGACCCTGCGTAATGAGGTCTCTTTTACGAGCTCCCGAGACTCTCATTAGACACCGACACATGGAGTCACTGTGCACCACCACTCTCATTCATGATATCATTCCAACCAAGTCACGCATCAGACGTCCTAAGAAATCACTGCTGTCCATTTGTGACCCTGCATCACCGTCCAGGCTTCCCTGCTGCACAGTCAGAAAAACATTTATCGTTACTCAGAAGTGGGATAGATAGATTGATAGATAGACAGACTGATACATAGATAACAGATAGATAACACATTGATAGACAGATAGATAGATAGATAAATAGATAGATAGATAGATAATAGGTAGATAATAGATAGGCGGTGGCTGAATCGGTAGAGAGGCGGCCTGCAGTCCTGATGGACCCAGGTTCGAATCCCGGCTGGGGCAGGGAACAGTTTAAGGATTTGAATTTCATATAAAAAAAAAAGCAGACTTTCCTGATCTACCAGATAACCCGCCGACATGTCGTAAAAATACCCCCGCTAATACCAATACACCAGTCCTGTATGAGACAGCCCTAGCAAGTATTCAATATGGACGGTGGATGTTAGCGCCGAAGTGGTGACATGTGGAGGTGTAGGAGGACTACTGGGCCTTGGGATAGGCTACTGCCCCCGAGATATAGGCCCTGACGCCTTTGTCCAGAGTCGGACGCATAAAAAAAAAAAAAAAAAAAAAAAAAGATAGACAAACAGACAGATATTGTTCAAGTGCTTCGGTGTGTTTGACGGTACTTAATAAAGATAAATTCCTTGTCTTACGGCTAAATAAGAATTGAGGGAAACTGAAACTCCCTGTACACGGACTGGGGAGAAGTATAAACAGTGACATGATTCAGATGTCTTCATCTCCTTGCTTCATAGCGTAAAGTTAATGTAACAGTGCAGATTTTGGTGACGGTGCATCAATAGTGTGTAATAACGAGAAGTTTGGTCACAACCAAATGTAATGCTGAGAATTAGTCACCAGTGTAATGCTCAGTAATTTGGACACCACCACCGCAAATGTCGGAAGTTTTAGAGAGATTATAGAGAATGGGGTGGCGTGATCTTATTTGAGAATTTTGGAGATTAAGAGAAATAGGTTAGCGTGATCTTATTCGAGGATTTATGGGAAATAAGGTAGCGTGATTTTATTAGAGTTTATGGGAAATGTGGTAGCGTGATCTTATTTGAGAGGGCGTGAGTAGTTAGATACTAGCACACCTTGCGGGCCACTCAATCTCGTCTGTACCACTCCTTAAAGGATAGCTAAACTCGAACTCGAAATGACTTAACCTAAGATTTACTAAGCATTAAGAACTGAGATAGGTTACTCTTCAAACGGTGAATGAACCCAAACGAAATAATAATGAGGATCTACATCACTAGAAATATGAAACTTTACGAACATAGTTAATATTGAAAGAAAACTAATACACATAGATATATTAATCCCGTGGTCACAGTTGGACTCTCGGGAAGATTCGAAGTATACTGATTACCACCAAGATATTCTCTCAAGATTAAACTCGTATAACTCAAGAATCATGTGCAGTAAAGTTACAGTAATTATATGAACAATGATCAAATGGACTGTAATCAAAATGGATCAGCCGACATATTCGTTACTTAGGCTACATGAACTAAGAGGGGTGGGGGGGTTGATTTAATGTGAGGTGTTTGGCAGTGGCTTGCATGGACGATCTCTGTAACGATGAAGAGGAGCGACGGTCTCATTATTCAGTACAAGAAGGATCAAGGGAAATATCACACATTTAACTTACGTATATGAGGGAGAGGGGGGGGTGAGAGTTCGGGCACTAACCTGTAACGATGAAGAGAAGCGGCGGTCTGGTGGTTCTCGCTGACCCGTACCTTATTATACTCATCAAGACAGTGTTCAGGAATCGGCTAAAACTTTATATGAGTACTTTGTAATATTTCTACTAGATCTCCAAAGAATACAAGATATACGTTTGCACTCAACATACGCAGAGAAATGACTTACGATGTTTAAAATTTTTGTACTGTGCGTAAAGGAACTTTAATCATAACGAAGCCAAATCAGTTAGGACTTCAAACAGTTATATTACCCATGCAAAGCTTCCTATGCCTACATGACTGTAAACATGACTCAATAACATGAATTTCGCGCTTCACTAATATTTACCTTCACCAATCTTACTTCAGACACTTTCAATTCACCACTGCACAGCTAAAAAGGGGAATATTATTAACACTGATATGTAAATTTCAAGATCAGAATACAAAGGAAGACATTTCGCGATTTTTAACCAGCTGTGTCCTGGCACATTTTTCACCATTGACCCCCCCTCCAATCCCGGCAGATTTTTTAAAGTTTTATATTGACTAAAACCTCCGCTTTATACAAGAAACATCGAAAATTCAGAGAGAAAATGCTGAGCTGAGTTTAGAAATATAGTAGAAGTAAGAGTACCTTTACCTTGTTACCGTGTTCTCTCAGGCTAGGCTCGAGAAAAAACGTTTTCTATGGGAGGGGTAGCTATTCCAAGCCATTCATAACTGGTTAGATATTTATTTATTTGGTACGAATTTATATGTAGTACAAGAGTATATTGGTTTTCAGACAATAATTTAGGTGATATAAGTGTTGTTCACTCACCAAAAACATCAACATATGGCACCTTCTTTTATGATGTTACTGCCTCATCAATTCTGCTTGTTTCTTCCTCTGGCTTATTTCTTCCTTTGTCCTCCACCTCAAGAATCACTTTTGCCTTGAATTTCATCATTGGTGAGACCGTGGTGCGACATGTCTTTACTGGCCAGGTCACTGCTAACAGGTGAATTGCTGAGTAAATGGTGTGCAGGGGGGGAGGGGGGTCAGGTGGGGCCAGGCATTATCCCCACCTGGCGTTGGGTAGAGGAAGGTCTCCCACATATGCCTACCAAAAATCACCTGTGAAACTTGAAAAATGTGCAAATGATGGACCTCACAATTGCACAATGTATGGATACATCGTCAGGTGTCACCGTGACAAAACGTGGTGACGTATCCATACGTCGTCGGGGCGCCTCGGGTTAATCTCTGCTAAACTTCCACGGTTATACGCCTTTGTTAGGAAAGAGCTGGTCCATTATGTTTAAACATTAATCATATTCACACGAATACTCAATTTGGTACTATCTATATTAGGATCATGTTCACATTACGAATATCAACTAAGACTAGACTTAAATAATAGAACTTAACGGTTAAACTATGAACTGTACAGATTATATTTATAACCTTACCTAAACTTAAGATTACACTTACAATACTACCTTATACTAACTTATGCTAATACTCAAAATTATGGCACTACAAGTGAAACAGAATTATGTCTCCATACTGTTCCTTTACTCTGATACTAAATATAGGATAGAGGATTCATCTCCTGCTCACTATACCTCTGCAGAGCATAAGGTCGTGAGTAAATTTCTTTCATCTCACACCGTTTCCTGTAAGACGTCTGACGCCTGCCACGGACTCTCCTAATTAATACGTTTATGTAGTCTGGGTAAGCAGTTATTTGGATGCAGAGCGACAACCATTCATTCCTCACCTCACTTAATCAATGGCATTCAGAGGTCCACTTGGGTCAACTTGTGTCTGGGGAGCCTCTAGCCAGACTGCACAAGCATCTTGACAGGATGGGGAAAGAAGCCAGCTTTACCAGAGGAAAACAACACAACTGTGGAGGTGGAAAATGCGAGGGAAAGAGGAAGAAGTGAAACTGATGAGGATGTTTTTACATAGATTCCAGACGGACCAAGACGAGACTGTTGGAAAGCAGAACGCCCCTTCTCTACAAGACATCCCAAACTGAACTGAATGGTCTGGTCACTGCAAGATTAAAATATTACTTCCGTCCATAAACTGATATTCTTTGCCTCGGTTGTCCGTGTGCGGAGGTAGTATGGAAAGAGGGGGAGGGGGACTGAAAAGGCTCAGACCAGGTACTTTTTCCTTCACTCCGGTAAATTGTACAACAAAATTCCACACAGGTTTGCAGCGAGAACTCAAGTCGAGGTAGGTAGAACTCTATAACAGTAACGGCGGCAACCAGTAAAATTTACATCTTAAAATGGAGGTAGATACTAAAGTCTTGTTGCCTCCCCTTCCTCCTTTTTCACTGCTGGTTTCGGAGATGCTTGACTGAGACGTAGTGGACACAGCTGCATATTATCGCCAGCAGATCAGTGATGAAATATACATCTCAGTCCACCACGTCACACTAAAGCGTCGATGAATCAACTGATGAAATAGGGGCCGGAGAGGCTAAGGAACTTAAGAATTTGACTGTACTAGGTATCGGGTTCCAAAATCAGCCTACAGTAGGCTAGACCATTAATGCTTATTGTTAGGTGATCGGCCTACGTTCCTGTATGTAATAATAATGGCATGAACAACCTCCAGTATTTCTATCTCATTTACTATGTTAATGACTTAATTCAGCTTTCCTGCTTTCCCATCCTTGTCTCTGAACCACAGAAGAGTTACGATAGTTATACTTTACGCAGTAACAAAAAAACTCGAAAGGACCAGCAGCTGTGTGGCTGTTTGCTATCATCTGTACTCCTTACGGAAAAAAAAAAAATCCTGTTACTAAGTGGATACGACTGTCAAAAAGTGGGAATGTGACTGTTTCTCTTTATTAAACTGTTTTTTTTTTTTTCTTACAGGATACAGGAAAAGTCTCTGTGATGCAGGAGACGGGAGGCGTGACAGTGTGATGTGTGACTGTCGGGTGTGTGTGCACTGGGGTAGCTGAGTATGCGGTAGTCTGAACTGTGGTAAAAGGTATGGTAGTGTGTGTGTGTGTGTGTGTGTGTGTGTGTGTGTGTGTGTGTGTGTGTGTGTGTGTGTGTGTGTGTGGTAAAAGGTATAGTATTGTGTGTGCGGGGAGGGTCCTATTGTTTTCCTTTAAACCCTTCCCTAAGAAATTATGCCAAGCTCCATAAAACTGACAGATAAAATACAGCAGATATTAATGAAAATAATTATAAGCAAGGCGTCAGTTACCTTCCCTCCCTTCCATTATTACCATTCCTCTTTGGTTTTCCTTTTTTTTTCTTTCTTCTTTGCCTCCTCTACTCTTCAGGTAATTCGTGTCCAGTCTTCTATTTTATCTGTCTGCCCTTTTTACACACACACACACACACACACACACACACACACACACACACACACACACACACACACACACACACACACACACACAGAACTCTCTGGCTCAGTGATAACGCTCTCGCCTGGCATCTGTTAAGAAAGAGGTTCACGCCTTGCTCGGGATGAGAAAAATTTCACTGACGAAACGAGTGGTTACTGTCTTCCTTGAGCAAGGGGATGGGTGTGAGCGTGTGTGGAGGTCACGGCCCTGCCCTTAGATCGGACTATGAGCTCTCGACCTTCCAGGAGGGTAAAATCTGACGATCACGACCATCACGTGGTCCTAACCGACCCTGTGATCCGGTGAGTTACACAAGCTCTCTCTCTCTCTCTCTCTCTCTCACACACACACACACACACACACACACACACACCGCTCGCTGGTGCAGTGGTAACGCTCTCGCTTGCCAACTGGTGGACGGGAGTTCGCGCCTCGCTCAGGTTGCAAAAAGTTTCACTGACGAAGTGGGTGGTTACTGTCCCCCTTGAGCAAGGGGACGGGGGTGTGCGTGTGTGAAGGTCACAGCCTTGCCCTCAGATCGGACTGTATGAGCTCTCAGCTCCCTTCCGGGAGGGTAAAAGCTGACGATCACGACCATCAAGTGATCCTGACCGACCCGGTGAACATACACACACACACACAACTCAGCTTGATGGCACAGTAGATAAGTAAAACATTAATTTGTAAAAAAAAAAAAAAAAAGTAGCACACCAAACAGTCTTTGGCACAAGCATCACAATATTAGTGAAATAAAGTGCGTCTTTGGCCTGCATTCTCATTGCTTAAGGAGGCTCCCTAGCACATCTCCCTTAGCGTTTTATTTCTGGATACGGACAGTTAATACAATTATGTACGTTATTTACGACGAAAATGGTGATATTAGAATGACTTGAATAACCCAGAAAAGGTTAACATGGTGTAATACACAAAGTAAATCGCTTAGGCAGAGGTGTTAGGGAACTTCATTAGGCAACGAGAATATGGGCGTCTGATTTTAATCTTACATTTAATTGCTAACCATTAAGCCAGAACTGGAAAACTGCTTTGAGATCCTAATACTTTCTTATTTTAATGATTTGGCGCATACGTCTGCCACCCTACTCGATTAAGGAAGCTCCCTAACCCCTCACCCTAAGCTATTTATCTTGCTTATTAGACAACACAACTATTCTGTGTTACTTAAATAATTCTAATAGGCCCATACTCTGCAAAAGCGAGGTCTATAGGGATGTTAAGTAGATGGACCCAAAAATAAATGGCTGAGAAAAAGGTGTTAGGATGCCTGCTCACCCTGCGAGAATATTGGCCTTTTAAATTTGTGGCCAGTATTCTCGTCGGTCTTGGTAGCTCTTTAACACTCTTCCCTAATTAATTTATCATACTTATTATACGATACTGTACTATTCTGTGATTCTTATATTATTCTAGAATCGCTAGTCTGCATAAATAAGGTAGAACTGAATGTTAACTAGACGGACCCAAGAATTAATCGCTGAGAAAAATATGCTAGGGAGATTCTTTAGCCAAGCCGAGTTCGGGACTCTTAGTTTATGACCCGTATTCTCGTCGGTTAATGGACGTCCCTAAAAGTTTTTCCTTAGCGATTAATTTTGCTTATTACACTTTGCCGTCCCTTTCTGTGTAACTTATACTAACACTACCATATGCTGCATAAATAACGTACAAAACGTTATTAGCAAGTCGTATCCAGAAATAAATCGGTAAGGAAGAGGTAATTGGGAACTTCCTTAACCGCCGAGAATACGAGTCTACTTCTGCATATGCCACGTTATTTTCCTCATATATGTAGTTAATCCCCAATATTTTTTTTTTTTTAATGCGAGGAAGAAGGAACCAAAGGCCATGAGCCCGCAGTAACAGTTCCCTCCAAGAGAAAAATAAAATACAATAGAGAGCCAAATTCAAGATCCGATCATTTTGAGATGCCTGGACACACTGCGTTTGCAAGACTGGAGATCATAGACAGCAGGAAATACAGACACAGGGAGACAGTTCCAGAGCTGACCTGTTGCATAAATGAAAGACTGCGAGTAAGGGTTAACTCTTGCATTAGAGAGTTGGACAGAAAAGGGATGAGAGTTTCCTGCCAGACGGGTGCTACGCGCCCGTCGTAGAGGTGAAGGAATGCAAGCAGACAGTTCAGAGGAGCAGTGACCATTAATGTAGCGATAGAAAAGAGATAAAGATGCAACAGTGCGGCGAAGAGACAGAGGTTGAAGGGAGTCAGTAAGAGGAGAAGAGTTAATGAGACGAAAAGACTTTGACTCCACCCTATTGAGAAGAGCTGTATGTTGGGAGCCTCCCCACACATGAGAGTTGTACTCCACACAGGGGCGGATAAAACCCCTGTATAGAGTCAACAATTGTGCAAGGGTAAAGAAAGAGCGGAGTCGGCTTAGCACACCCAATCTCTTGGAAGCAGATTTTACAAGAGATGTAATATGATCTTTCCAAGATAAGTCCCGAGTAAATGAAACCCCAAGCATGTTCAAGGATGATGCAGGATTAAGCTGAATATTATTAAACATTAGTGGGTATACCTGTGGAAGATTTTGTCGGGTTGATAGGTGTAAGAACTGAGTCCTAGATGCACTAAAAACAACCATATTATTTTTGCCCCAGTCAGAGATACGAGCCAAGTCAGACATTAGGTGTGCCATAGCCTCATCCCTTGTTTGTTGAAGTAACTGTTGAGATGGGTGTTGCGGGAATAGAATGGAAAGGTGAAGGGTGGAGTCATCAGCATACGAGTGGATAGGGTTAGATGTACAGCTTAGATCATTGATGAATAAATGGAAGAGAGTTGGTGATAGGACAGAGCCCTGAGGAACACCACTGTTGATAGATCTAGGAGAAGAACGATGGCAGTCTACAACAGCGACTATAGAACGACCAGAAAGGAAGCTAGCGATGAAGGCACAGATAGAAGGATAGGAACCGTAGGAGGGCAGTTTGGAAATTAAAGATTTATGCCAGACTCGATCGAAAGCCTTTGAGATGTCAAGTGCAATGGTAAAGCTTTCGCCAAAGTCCCGAAAGGAGGATGACCAGGAGTCTGAAAGGTAGGTGAGAAGATCGCCAGTGGAGCGTCCCTGACGGAACCCATACTGACGATCGGAAAGAAGGTTCTGATAGGAAAGATGCCTTAAAAATTTTCTATTGAGACTTGACTCGAAAACTTTTGAAATACAGGATGTTAAAGCAAATGGACGATAGTTGGAGGGTTGGGAGTGGTCACCTTTCTTTGGGACTGGCTGAATGAGAGCAAACTTCCAGCAAGAAGGAAAGGTACAAGTTGACAGACAAAGGAGAAAGAATTTGCCTAGCCAGGGTGTAAGCACAGAAGCACAGTTCTTGAGAACAACAGGAGGGACCCCATCAGGCCCATATGCCTTGTTAGTACTGAGGCCAGTGATGGCAGAAAATACATCAACTGAAGAAATTTTAATGTCAGCTATGAGGAAGTCAGAGGGGGGAAGTGATGGAGGAACAGCACCGGAATCGTCTAAGGTGGAATTGGAGGAGAAAGTCTGTGCGAAGAGATCTGCTTTATCAGTAGAAGAAATAGCTACAGAACCATCAGAGTAGAAAAGAGGAGGGAAGGATGATGAGGTAAAGTTGTTAGAAAGATTTTTGGCAAGGTGCCAGAAGAAGCGGGAAGAATTCGAGTTGGAGAGTTGAGAGCATTTAGTATGGATGAAATTATTTTTAGTAGAGCAAAGAACAGACTTAGCACGATTCCAGGCAGAAACGTAAAGATGATGTGATTCAGGGGTGGGTTGGCTCCGGTACCTATTGTAGGCCCTCTCCTTGTTGCGGACAGCATTAGAACAAGCGTGATTAAACTAAGGCTTTCTTGCGTTAGTCAAAGGATATGAGAATGGAATGTATGCTTCCATGCCAGAGAGAATAACCTCCGTAATGTGCAAGGCACACTCAGATGGCTCCCGGCCATGGAAGCAATAATCATTCCAGGGAAAATCACAGAAGTACTGCCTGAGGGCCTCCCAGTCTGCGGCTCCAAAATGCCACAGACGACGTTTCCCTGGAGGGTCCACAGGCCGTACCAGAGTGATAGGACAGGTTAAGGTAATAAGGTTGTGATCGGAGAAGGCCAACGGAGAGAAAAGATTAACAGAGTAAGCAGAAGGATTAGTTGTGAGGAAGAAGTCAAGTATGTTGGAGCTCTCTCCAAGGCGGTCAGGGATACGGGTAGGGTGCTGTACAACCTGCTCTAGGTCATTAAGGATAGAAAAGATGTAGGCTTGTTTACCAGGTGGATCCGTGAAAGGAGAGAAGAGCCAAAGGTGGTGGTGAACATTGAAATCTCCTAGAATGGAGATTTCAGAGAAAGGAGAAATGGATAGAATGTGTTCCATTGTAGAAGTAAGATAGTCGAAGAATTTTTGATAGTCAGTAGAATTAGGGGATAAGTAAACAGCACAGATATATTTAATCAGAGAATGACAGGAAAGCCGAAGCCAGAGTGTAGAGAATTCAGAAGAATCGAGTTCAGGAACACGAGAGCAAGATAAGTCGTTGCGTATATATACACAACAGCCACCTTTGGTTTTGAAATGAGTATAGAGAAAGTAGGAGGATACAGTAAAGGGTTTGCTGTCAGTTGCCTCAGACAGCTGAGTCTCCGTTAGAAAAAGAAAGTGAGGTTTAGAGGAGGAGAGGTGGTGCTCAACAGAGCGAAAAGTTAGAGGAAAGCCCGCGAATGTTGCAGAAATGAAGAAGAAGAGAGTCAGACAGTGGTTCGAGGCACCTCGAGTCATCACCGGGAGAGGGGCGCATGGTGGGGGCATTTATGGTCTCCCCCCCCTGGGGACTCCGAGGCTTGGTGAAGAGACGCCATTTTAGTTGAATTTTGAATAGGAAGTGTAGTGTGTACTGTGCATGTAGTTTGGTGTACATAGTTAGAGAAATTTGTACTGGAGAGCATGCTGGCCTACTCTCTGTGTAACTGAGACACTGAAAAAGTTCAGCAAAGGGGGATGGTCAGGAACTAGTCCTGAGGGCTTATGAAACGGGAGCCTCCAGCACTCCCTGTCATCAGCTTTCCATCCACCTCGGGAGTACTGCCCTGCTCGACTGGTGCTACTTTCTTTTTTGCTCTAACTTGGCCTACAATTGCCGTATCTCCATCTACAATACTGAGCTGTAACAGTAGATTAACACCAGAATATGAATCTAGTCACGAATAAGTGCTATTACGAGAATGCAGAACCACAGTATTGTGTTGTTCTACCACGGACCTACGTGAAATAAGCTGCGAAAGGATGAAAATCCGGTCAAAGTTAACTTTTTTTTTTTTTTTTACAAGATGCAAAGTACATCACCAAGAAGCGCCTTGAAGTCTCCTGAACCCATACTATTGTTCTCTCACTTTAGCTTGGACCAGGTTTTCGTCCCTTTGCAGTCTATTTCACGTAGGTCAGTAGCAGGACAAGACAATGCTACGGCTCTACATCTTTTCCACAGCACTTCTTCGTGACTAGGCTCATTTTCTTGCTTTGTCAGAAATCAGTATTCAAGGTGGAGATGACAATTTTAGGCCAAGTTACAGTAAAAAAGGGTATAGCTATCAATACTTCACACTGCATTCACGTTCCTCACTTCATCATCTTTTCCCTCTCCTGTCTCTTTCCTTCTGCATTTTTTTTTTTAATTAACCTCACATCGTTCACTGTTCTGTAATTCCTCCTCCATTTTCATAGACGTCTGGTACTCCTGTTTTCGTTTTTTTTTTTTTTCTATTTTCTATCCTCATTTTCATCTTCCCAAGTTCTATTTCCTACTCTTTCTCTCACCCATTCTCACGATGCATCCCATTCTTCTTCCATAATTCTAATGTCTCAGCTTTTTATCTCAGTCCTAGCAGTTTCGCTCTCTCTCTCTCTCTCTGTAATCGTGGTTGTTACTGTTCTTATTTCTTTTTCAGTCATATCTCTATTTTTCTTTTGCCCTTTTTTTTCAATGTATTAACTACTTCTTCCACTACCCTGTGTTTGTTCATGTCCTGTTATCCACACTATGAAGGAGGCTCAACAAAAGCACTCAAGCATTATGTCTCAGTAATGACCTCTTCTCAGTATACATACACATCTCTTACCAAAATACCCACGTTTTCTTTCTGCATTGCTTCCCACCATACTCTCCCCCTCCTACAGATCACATTCCTCTACACTCTCCTAGTCAGTCTCCATTCGCTCTTTATGGGCGAACCACTTCAAAGTCTTTCAATATTTTCCCACAGCTCCAGCATCTACACCACAAGTATTGCCACATAAGGCTTGTCTCTCTGACACAAGAGTTTGAGCACCAACGATACGCACAAACACGAGGTAAAAGTTAGATAACTGAGATAAATATGTACGGCTCTAAAGAATCCTGTGCCATTCTTTCACCGTAACACTACAAATAAGTTCTCTCCATTTTTCTCCAAGAGGATAGTGAGGTGTACTTTCGTCAGCTTAGGAGGCTTCCCAGCATCTATTCCTCATTACTGTCGTCACGTTATCACCTTGAATCTAGTAACATTATTCAGACTCTTCTTGTTAGGCTACGTGATTTTAGACAACTTACGGCAAGACTTCAGATTGTGGAGGGGTTAATGGAGCTACAGTATTTTCAACGTCGTCATCATAAATAAAGTTTCCAAAACATAACCGAACCGTCTGGAGGTACCAATATAATAAACTAAAAAATTACACTAGGCTGACATTTTACCTGAGGCGATAGCCAGCAGGTCAATAAGTGGCCAACGTTCTTCTTCTGGCGGATTTGTTAAAAGGAGGCCTTTGGGGACATACAAGTGTACCATATATGGTGATTTGACATGGACAAGCCAAACCTGCCATCAGCTGGCACCTGAGGTGGCGCCATCTACTGACAACTTAGTCTATCTATCTATCTATCTATAGCCCGACGCCCTAATCCCGCAAAGGGTGGCCGCAGACAAAACACCTCCAAGTCGCTCTGTCACCCACCATTTGACTACCCTCCCCCCAACTCACCCCCCCTCCCTCATATATCTCTCAACTCCAGCCCTCCACCTCATCCTCGGTCTACCTCTCCCTCTCCCTCCCTCCACCTCACCTACATACACCCTCTTAGTCAGTCTTTCATTCTCCATTCTCTTCACATGTCCAAACCACCTCAGTATATTTCTCCTAATCTTCTCAACCACATCCACATCCACCCCACATCGTTCCTTCACTTCTTTATTCGTCAACCTGTCCTTCGACGTCACTCCACATGCTCCTCTCAAGTAACTCATTTCCACTGCTCTCACTCTTGACTTGTTCCCCTCTTGCAAGGTCCATGCCTCGCTTCCATACGTCAGGGTAGGGATCACAGTACTATCATGCAGTGACTTCTTAACTTCCATACTCACCTCCCTATTTCTCATCACTCCTTTCAGTGTACCAACAACCTTCCTTCCCTGCTGTACCCTTTCACGCACTTCATCCCCCAAAGTTCCATCCTTACTCATCACACTACCCAAGTACTTGAATGCACTCACATTCTCCATATCCTCACCATCCAACCTCACTGCACACTCTGTGACTTCATTCCTCTCAAACACCATAACTTTACTTTTGTTTACATTAACTTTCAGATTCCTCCTCCTACACACTGTCCCAAATTCATTCACCAAACCTTGCAACTCCTATTCATCTTCACTCAAAAGTACTGTATCATCAGCAAACAGCAACACCGGAAGCTTCCAAATCTCACCCTCATTCATTAGAGCCACTCCCACATCCACTGCCCTACCCTGCATCTCCTTTCCAATCCCATCCATGTATATATTAAACAGCCATGGAGACATCACACAACCCTGTTTCAGTCCCACATTGAGATCAAAGAACTCACTCAGCTCACCATCCACTCGCACCGTAGCCCTAGCTCCCTCGTACATACTCTTCACAGCACTCAACAATTTCCCCTCCACTCCATATATTCTTAATACCTTCCACATACTTTGCCTATCTATTCTGTCATAAGCTATCTCCAAGTCCATGAAGGCAGCATACACTTTCCTTCCCTTCTCTAGATACTTCTCCACTAAACATCTTAGAACAAATATCTGATCTACACACCCTTTTCCCTTCCTAAATCCCCCTTGTTCTTCTCCAACTAGCTCCTCTGTCATATGCCTAACCCTATCAATGAATATTCTACCATATATTTTACCAGTCACACTAAGTAGGCAAATACCCCTATGGTTACCACATACTTCTCTCTCTCTCCTTTTCCTTTGTATAAAGGAACAATTATACCTGATTTCCAGTCCTCTGGAACCCTTCCCTCTTCCCAAGCCAATCTACACAACTTCCATATCCACTCCACAACAATCTCACCCCCATACCTAAGCATTTCACCACACACTCCATCAATTCCTGGGGCCTTTCCCAACTTAATATTCTTCATCGCTTCCACTACTTCCGCCCTACTGATCTCTTCCTCCCTCCTCTCATCTCTTCTTCTCCCAGCCATTCCCCAACCACTTATACTTGCACTGCTCTCACTCTCCACATTCAACAAATCCTCAAAGTACTCCTTCCATATCCTCGGTTTCTTTCTCTTCTCCACCAACAATCTATTATTCCTATCTTTCACTCCCCTACTATTTCCCCTTTCACACTGCCTTACTTTCTTTACCTCCTTCCAAAACAATTTCTTACTCTCCCTCCATTTCACACTCAGATTCCTCCCAAACTCCTCATCCACTTTCTTTTTATTCTCCTTCACCAGTCTCTTAACCTCCCTTCTCCTGCTCACATATACCTCTCTCTTCTCTCTCTCATCTTCTCCCCCCCCTCTACTCGCTAACCATTCACTATATGCCTTCTTCTTTTGTTCCACAGCTCGTTTCACCTTATCATTCCACCATGCTGTCCCTTGCACACCCTTGCATCTCCTCCTCATTCCACAAACTGCCCCACATGCTGCGCCTATCTCTTCCGTGAATATCTTACATACGTCTTCCACCCCTTCCATCTGCTCTAGCTCATATCTTCCCAGTCTTTCTTCCACTAAGCTCTTATACTCTGCCATTTTCTCACTATCTTGCAATTTCTCCACTCTTCTCACAAGAGTGCTTCCTCCTGTCTTCCCCTTCGTCTCCTCAACCACTTTCTTTGCAGCTCTACCTTGGCCATCACTAAGTGATGGTCCAATTCTCCATTCCCCCACCCTCTCCACACTCTTGCATCCAACACTTGTCTTCTCATTCGCTCATCCACACACACGTAGTCTATCTTTGCCTTTTGTTCAACAAGTTCACCATCCATCCTCCTCATTACTCTCCATGTATACCGGTGGATCATCTTATGCCGAAAGTAGGTGTTGGCTATTGCCAACCCCTTAGAAGCACAGATGTCCACCAAAGCACTTCCATTCCCATCTACGTCAGCTGGCACACCCCACTGACCAACCACTCCTTCCACTCGTATATTCCCAACTTTGCCATTCATGTCTCCAATCAACAGCACTCTCTCACTCCTCTCAAACTTGTCCATACACGCTTCTACACTCGCCCAAAACTCATCTTTCACTCTTGCCACTCTCTGTCGGGGCATACACACATACAATCGCCCACGCTTGTGTACCTACTTTCATCCTCACCCATACAATCATTGCACCCACTGTTCCATACTCTCTTATATTCTCCTTCCACTTCTTGCTTATCATCAGACATACTCCCTCTCTTCCCCTCTCATTTTCATTTACTCCCGCACATATACCTAAACCATATTCCCATTCTCTCACCCTTTCACCTTTCCATTTAGTTTCAGTCAATCCACATATATCCACTTTTGCATCCTCAAGCACCTGAACAATCTCTCTCTCTATCACTTCATCATTCACTCCTCTCACATTCCACGTTCCCACCCTAAGAATGTCCTTCGTCCGTTCCTTAGTCGTCAACGTATGGTCCGTCCGGGTCCGAGGCGCTTTGTTCGCTTTTTTAGTTAGTTCTTTTTACGGGGTGGGGCACTAACCCACCACCAACCCTTTTAGTCGCCTCGTGCGACAAGCAGGGATACTGGGGGAGTATTCTTGAAACCCCCCTACCCCCAGGGGGGTCCAGAGCAATTCTACTCTTCTTTTCTATCCATCATCCAATCTTTTTTTCTCCCTTCAGGAGTGTAAGACTGGGACAATGCTACCTAATCCTGACATTAAAAGGGACTGACCAATCTATCTTCCCTGAGCAGTTTTATATGAGCAAAAAAAATCATCCAACCCTCCTGTGCAAACCATTATCGGCAACATCCAGTTTGAGCGCCTCAACCCCCTAGACCACCATGCGTACATTTGGTCATATGGTTACCACCCAACGTAGTAAATGGTTTCTATGGTAACAGGAATCTTTTGGCCTGTCTCCTAGTAAAATTACCTGAAAATTTAAAAGATGTCATCGTACCAAAGAGGTTGAGGAAAGTGAAGGTTTGGCCATTGTATGTTTGAGAGAGAGAGAGAGAGAGAGAGAGAGAGAGAGAGAGAGAGAGAGAGAGAGAGAGAGAGAATGATAGGTAAATGTAAATGTTTAAGTATCAGAGTGAATGTGTTTACACAAACCAGTGCACTGCATAAATAGCTGTTTACCAGTGTGTGTGTGTGTGTGTGTGTGTGTGTGTGTGTGTGTGTGCCTTGCCTGTGTATTTTGTGTGAGTGGATATTTGTGCGGACTGTGTAAATTTTCACCCTCCCCGCCCTGCCACATCTCCCCTTATACGAACGACTCAATAAACTACAGATGCAATTTTTCTTTTCTTTTATTTAACCTTCCTCCTGTAATGAAATGAGGAAATTTTACTTTTACTGTATATCTGGGATGCCTTACCAGGGGTGGCTGTTGGTCATTTCACTGGCTAACTTGTACTGACTTAAAAAGTAATAAATCACTTCATATTCACGAGTTTCTATGATATTACCCAACACTTTCAAGATGGGAGAAATCTTTAACTTTTTGTACCACAGGTGCTCCTCAGAGCTCCAGATAATCATACAAAGCATCACCACCATCAATAGCAGCAGCAGCCAATTTCCCAATATATCATGCACTCCCATTATTGCATTTCAGTAATAATTAACTCATCTCTCACCTACATCTTGCCTCCTCTTCTCACCCCCTCTTTTTTAATTGCAATCCTTTGTTCGTCCTCTCTTCCTGCTCTTCCCAGCCCATTCCCAGACTTCAGACATAACAAGAAGTTTAGGGATGGCGTAGAAAGGATCGTAGGAACATCTCTCTGGAAATGTTAGAAAACTGAGTCTCATGAGAAGCATTTCAATTCCGTTTTACATGACACAGGGAAACAATATCCGATAACACGTAAATGAAAATAATTATGTAGTATGGTTTAACCCATTTGCGTCCAGCGTCCTTAATATAGGACGGAACTGGGCATTTTCAAAATCAGATAATAGAGGGAATCGTGGGGTGGGGACCTATGAGCTTCGCGGCTACGAGCCGACAGGAGGATAGCGGTACGCCCAGCACCCTTCCAGCAAAATCCCACGCACAGGAACTCTGGAAGCTAGAAAGGTTAACTTGTCTATAATTTCAAAACATTCACCCCACAGAATCCATAAATTCACCTCATTTCACACATTCACCTCTCAGCCTTCATACTTTCACCTCTCAGTCTTCTACACTCACTCTTGCTTTCATACACTCCTTCACCCATAATCTTTCATTGTCTTTCAATTCACTCACTTCGACTCACACACTCACCTCAAAAAACACACTCTCACTCATCCTACACTCACTTCCCCCCTCCCCCCCCACACACACAAGTCCATCATCATCTCCAGCCCACTCGCTCGATTCCATTTTGACCTTGATAGTTCTCTCTCTCTCTCTCTCTCTCTGTCTGTTCAGAAATGTTCTTTCTTTTTCACTGTTTTAAGGAAAGTTAAAGTGATAGCCACAGAATCCAAGAAGAAAGGAAGAAAAGAAGCTGAAAGGATGTTGTTGTTGGTGAGAGCAAAATATTAGTGTTGTGGTTAAGCTGGATGATGAGGAAGGAAGGGAACAGAAGACAAGACGAGAAAGGCTAGGAAGAGAAGAGACAAAGATAGGGAATGAACAAGATACGAGATAGGTGAGGAAAGAGAGTGTGAAGACAGAGACATCTCTCTCTCTCTCTCTCTCTCTCTCTCTCTCTCTCTCTCTATGTGTGTGTGTGTGTGTGTGTGTGTGTGTGTGTGTGTGTGTGTGTGTGTGTGTGTGTGTGTGTGTGTGTGTGTGCGTGTGTATGTATGTATGTATGTATGTATGTATGTGTGTGTGTGAGTGTGTGTGTGTGTGTGTGTGTGTACGTGTGTGTGTGTGTGTGTGTGTGTGTGTGTGTGTGTGAGAGAGAGAGAGAGAGAGAGAGAGAGAGAGAGAGGGGGGAGGAATATGACCTCTTTAAAAAACTAATCTATCTATCTATCTACCTATAGCCAGTCGCTATTATCCCGTTAGTAGTGGCCGATTGTCTTTGAGTTACCAGGTAGTTGTTTTACAGAGAGGGACGCTAATCCTCCTCCAATCACCTTGTTGACACATAGGGAACGCGTATGGGTTGGTTACATGGTTACCACCCGGTGTTGTAAGTGGTTTCCTGGCTTATAGGAAACCATTAGGCTTGTCACGCAGTGTAATGCCACCCAGAAAGGAAATATGAGTATTAAACTGACAGGAAAGATGGGAAAAATAGAGCGATAGGAGAGCAGGCACAGAAAAAGAATAATTAAGGTGAAGGAAGATGTAGAGAGTACTACATTAAGTTAATGGATGATGATCGCCACCACCTACCACTGATGGCGTAACACTTCAGTAACACTCTCTCTCTCTCTCTCTCTCTCTCTCAAGAAAAAAAAAAAAAAAGGTAAGTTCAAACAGGTGCCTGATGCTTTCACTACCAGGGATGTTGCTGTACACATTCTATCCTAGAACGATACTTCTCTGTGGGTAATTGATTTCATGGGTGTCAAAAATGAATTAAAAAATAATAAAAGAAATAGAATTCGACTGTATGTTGTACTGAAAAAAAGAACACAGACACACAGCGGCCATACTCATTAATAAGGAGCAATTAAGAAATATTTTCAAATGATTCCTCCATTGTGTCAAAATATAAAGACAGCTTCATATATTTCTTGGATCGAGTTTACTTTTCCAAAAAGCCCAGATGATCTCAATAAGCCAAGAACCTTCGCCGTGTTGTTGGCCGGAAGGAGGGAAGAATGAGGAGTGAAAAGAGGGAGGGGGGGGGTAGGTAAGAAGAGCGTGACGGGATGTGGCTGGTGAACTGGATGGCAGTCAAGATGATGGATAGGAAGATGTAGGCTAATCCCTTCCGACAAAAGGTCTACCCCGACCTCAATATACCTGCCTGGGTGAGACACAAATAACATTTTAAAGACGTTATCATAATCTAGGGGTTATTAGAGACTGGTGGTAAAGTATCCATTGAAAGAGATCTTAGCTAAACTAAACAACACTGTTAAGGAATAAGAAGATTAAGCAAAAAAATATATATATTATGGTGTGGGACCTAAGCAAAATATATTTATTAAAACAGCGACAGGGGCACAAAAATGGACGGAAAAGGGAAAGGGTGCTACAGATTTCTCATATTTATATTTTCTGTAGATAGATAGATAGATAGATTGGTGTAGCTATGCGCCATCTTACAAGGAATATATATATATATATATATATATATATATATATATATATATATATATATATATATAAACGTGGTGCATGTGCCGCTAGGATATAGCAAAAACTGGCTGCCAGGTTCCCCCTTATTAATAAAACACACCCACAGTGACAGCACAATTTAAGCAATACTAATACCTGCGTTCCTGTGACAGTCCCGTGCTCTCTGCCCCCTCCTTCCCTGCAGCGTCTGCTGTGTGCCCTGCTACCTCTCTTGTACCCTACAACCTGATGCCTACTGTGCAGTCTGTTCCCTCCCCTCCTGACTCTATCCTGCAATGCAGTCACTTCCGTTACCTGTTGTCTCTCCCTTACCCTGTTTTCCCTCTTCCTCCTTGTTCCCTTTTCCTTGGTCAATTACTTGTTCTCTATTACATCTTTGAAAATCATTATCCCTTTGTTCCCAGTTCTCTCTGTTTGTCACTTTTCTTTGTTCTTTATCCCTCTCTCTATTGTTCCTCTGTCCATATATAAACCTCCGTCACTCTGAAAACTCTGTCCCCTTATCTGACTTACCATCTCTCTCTCTCTCTCTCTCTCTCTCTCTCTCTCTCTCTCTCTCTCTCTCACACACACACACACACACACACACACACACACACACACACACACACACACACACACACACACACACACTGGAATCAGCATCTCGACATGTCTCACCGTTAGTTGTCAGAGTCTATTTCTGGGACATAAAGCGTGATGTGTTGGTGTTGTGAGGCTCCTGGTTGTGGCTATAATAATAGTTCAGGTATTGTATTTCACTTTATTTACTTTACAGGCTAACGATTTATTACTTGCAGTTCAGTGGGTTACATTCTTATGGACTGGGTGAAGCTGGTTACAACTACTAGCATACAGTACATACCCGTCCCCAGTTACCGTATATCCCCTTGGTGTCAACCCCGCATCCACCTAATATTCCTCAGGGATCTGTTCTCACATTAATATTTTCCCTCATGGACCTATTTCTCCAATTTGATCTGTTTTCCCATAAGGGCCTATTTTCGCCCTGACATTTCCCATACAGACTTTGTTTCCCCCACTGATAAATTTTTCCAATGGATCCATTTTCCCCCTTTGACGTATTTTTCCCATTTACGCCTTGGATATATTTTTTCTCCTTGTACCTACTTTCTCCATTGACCCATTTTTTCCATCGAACTGTTTTCCCTCCAGGGACCAAATTTACCCCTAGAACTATTTTCACATGAGGAAGCACCGATTCTCACAATGACCTACTGAATTTTCGCCCTTGAACATTTTTTCCAGATGGACCTATTTGTACTCATTGGATCAGTGTTTTTCCTTGGCCCTATTTCCCCAAAGACATTCCCCATGATCTATTCCCATCATGGATCTATTCACCCTATGGACCTATTCCCTATGGACCTATTCCCCCCCCCCCTACACACACACATAACCACAGCCTCACCCAGAGTAGTCTGTCTCAGAACCAGGATTGTGACTCAGTAATCCCCCCTTCACAAAGACACACGGAGGCTTGGTAGATTTAATACTATAAACTGTTGTACTTATTAATCTGTTTTCGCACATCATACGTGGAAATTTTCTCACGTGTCCTTTATGTAAATCATGCACATATAAAAACAATACAATATGTAGGAGATGCTGAAGTTTAATGGGTAAAATAAATTAGTGAGGTTTTAGAAGTGCTTGAAGACAGTGTAAAGATATCACTGATCGCGACTGTACCTGAACGCCAACAAACTTACATGTATGTACACCTATAAGCTTATAATTATGTACTTACGCCAATAAACTTACATGTACACGTAAACACATTAAAAACATTTGGCAAAAAGCCTTTTCTATATGTCAGTCAGAATGAAAAAACTATTTGAATCATGCATACAACTGTACACAGCCGCAAATATAAATGTATAACTCTTCCCTCACAGAAGCGTATACACAGCAGTACACACGGCCGCAGATACACAAGGCACCGGTGTAAAAACAGTCATTTGGATACCCACGATCGTACACCAGCCTAATCGCCCGGACAACCATACACAATACACATTTCTAACCACAGTTGTACACACATTGTTAAAGATATGTACACAGTGTTGTACATAGTCATACGCACTACTATACAACCGAATGTATAACCAGAATTAGTCCTTTCTGATGGCAACGAAATACAAGAGCACTAAAACGTCTTTGTCGGCGAGGTACGAGCGAGGCCATTTTAATCCGGAAGCATTGACATGTCGCCTTACACCCCCAAGGATGCCTAGATTATATTGATGGCCATCTACCTACCAAGTTTCATGCTTTTACGACAAACTGTCTGGCCTGTGGTCCTCTTTTGAAGATTTTCGACATGCTGCACATGACGCGTGTCACGGGCCACGTGCACCGCCTGGGTGTGATGAAATCTGTCAAAAAACAAATTTTACAGAATGGGGCTATAATATGGTGCAAACAACGCAGTGATCTGCCCTGTGGTTGCTGAGATATAAGTTTCTCAAAAGCGTTACGGTCGGGCCGGGTTAGACCGCTCATATGTGAGAAAATGCCACTACTTAACCTCGCTCGTAATAATACAGCTTGTCTCTCTCTCTCTCTCTCTCTCTCTCTCTCTCTCTCTCTCTCTCTCTCTCTCTCTTTCTGCAGAAAAATTTCAGCCGCATGTCCTTACCTCATATCTTTCATACAATGTTTCTAACATGCTGACTTTATTATTTCTAAAGTAGTTTTAATCTTGGTCATCAGGGGCCCCACTTTAGCAAATGAACTGTAAACATTTAAATTCGTTATAAAAAGTTTCACCTGTTAGTGCCGTTTAGAGAGTTGTATATGCATCCTCGACTTCCATATAGGACTGACAGACAGACAGGCAGACAAACATTCTCTTTTGTACCAATGGATAAGGAAAGGAAAACTAATAGTAGCAATTTTGAAAACTGTACTCCGCACAGGACTAAGAATCAATAATAGGAAAGCGACAGAACCAGTACCAAAAGGCACTGCACGCTGGGAATATAAACAAACTTAAGGGTACACTGAGGCCATTTTGGACTGTTGTGTATCCCAGAAAGTCACACACACACACTGTCAATGACAAGGGCCCGTATCCTCGTTGGGTAAGGAGGCTCCCTGACACCTCTTCCTCAGCTAATTATTTTTGGATATGGATGGTCATTTGCACGTTATTCATCCAGTGTATGGCGACATTACAAGGACTAATATAACGCCAAATAGGAGAGTAAGGTCTGAAATGTGTTAAAAGCAAAATAAATCGCATGGAAAACGGTGTTATGGAGCTTTCTTAACCGACAAGATCACAGTCCTGGATCGTTGGTGCTGCTATTATTTGGAAGGTATAAACAGAGGTATTTTAATAATAATAATAATAATAATAATAATAATAATAATCTATCTATCTATTGCCAGACGCCTCAATCCCGTTTGGGGTGGCCACAAACAAATCGCTTCCAAGTCGCCCTGTCCCCCGCCATTTCACTGCCCTGCTCCCAACTCACACCCCCCTCTCTCATATACCTCTCCACCCCATCCCTCCATCTCATCCTCGGCCTCCCCCTCCCTCTTCCCCCCTCCACCTCACTCACATAATAGTATTAATAATAATAATAATAGGAATAATAGGAATAAAAACAACAATAATAATAATAATAATAATAATAATAATAATAATAGTAAGCGTATATCTAAACCGGCGTCCGTGAAGGATTCTTTGGCTACTACTAACAGGCTATTTGGAAATTTTATAATAATGACGCAGCGCCGGTGACATGCAGAGAAAATTGCACAGGCGAGCTTGTTACGAGGGTCAAGGGTCGTATTTTCGTTGGTTCAGGAGGCTCCCTAGCACCTTTTCTTTACCACTTTATTTTTCTTTATAGCCCGTTATTCACCCCTTATATTTAACTCTTCCCTTCTATTTTCATGTTAAGAGATAGATACCACATACAATTGAGCAGTGAGGTGTACTGTGGACAATAAATCGCTAGGGAATAAAACAGCTTTATTAATATATATATATATATATATATATATATATATATATATATATATATATATACCATCTCATTAACAGTTTGAGTGTCCACTGCAGGACCGGCCTATCCCTACCGAAGTGGGGACGGTTCAGCCAATGTATCTATACCAAGTGGCTTAGGGTGTCTAGTAGAGATTGTATGTAGGGTGAGAAATGCTTGTAAGTGTAACTGTAGTGTCTGGATGTATGTGTAGTCTGTGAACGAAATGTAATCTGCCCGCGCAAGCCGACTAGGTGCAAGCATACTTTATAGTATGCGACACTGGTTCAACCACAGCACCTCTTATGTCCGCCAAGCAGTTCGTGGTCAGAAGAACGCTCCTAAAGTTTATTACCCTGGCGGGGCGCGAACCCTCTTTCTTCAATGTACGAAAACACACACTTTACCACTGTGGCTCTCTCTCTCTCTCTCTCTCTCTCTCTCTCTCTCTCTCTATATATATATATATATATATATATATATATCTATATATATATATATATATATATATATCATCATCATCTGGACCTCCTTTCCCACCCAAGGGCAGGGTGAGGAGTAGCAATGTCCAGACAGACCAAATTTGCCCAGTCCGATGGGCCACACTTCCATTCACTCATCATTCAAGCCCCCGGAATCCTGGCTCTATCGAATACGCCAAAAACATTCACCACGTTCTGTAGCTTCACATAATCGTATCCGATAGAGTCAATCCAGATGCTGCCATGTTAAAAAGGGGTGCCAAAATCCCTGATCATGTACTTCTCCTCACAACATTCATCCAGCCAGCTCGATCTCCTGTCAGTTCCCTAGCCTCACCGTCTTCCAAACCTCTCTTTCTCACACATTCATCCACCATATCTCTCCACCTTCTCCTTGGCCTACCTCGCCTCCTCCCTCCTTCGAATTCGCTCAGATATGCCTTTTCACAACTCAACTGCTATCCATTCTCCCCACGTGACCATACCATCTCAGTACATCTGTTCGATTCTGTTGTCCACAAACTTCCTCACTCCGCGTCTTTCACGAATCACATTATTTCGTATCCTATCCACGCTCTGTACTCCACACACATGCCTCAGCAGTCCCATCTCCACTGCTCTTACTCTTGACTTCTCATTTTCATGCCACACCATACTCTCGCATCCATATGTTAAAGCTGGCACTAACACTCCTTTATGTAAGCCTCGTGCAGCTGCAGCACTCAAGTCTCTGTTTCTTATCAAGGCCTTCATTGCCCCAGCTACTTTTCTACCTTGTGTCACTCTACTGTCAACTTCTTTTGCTCATTTTCCTCTCTTTTCTATCACTGTACCCAAGTATTTGAACTCTCTCACCAATTCCAGTCTCTCTCCATTCGCTGTTACATCGTGCTGGGTCACCTTCTCTCTCAGTAACCATCACTTTACTCTTTTCTACATATACTCTCAAGACACGACGCTCACAGACGTCAGCAAAACTCTGCACTAGCCTACAAAGTTCTTGTCCGGTACTTGCAAGCAGTACTGCATCATCAGCATACAACAAATTTGAGATATTTCATCCATCACCATTCATTACCAGCGCCATCCCTGTCTCCATTACTTGTGTTTTTACTTCTCTCATCACCCCATATATATATATATATATATATATATATATATATATATATATATATATATATATATATTCCCCTGTGGCGGGGGGGACACAACCTGGCCGTACTATGGGGTGGTACTACTACTCTGCGGCCAGGTTGTGTTAGGAAGAATACTGCCACCGTATTCCCTGCGTGTCGTAAAAGGCGACTAAAAGGGGCGGGGTGAGGGGACTAGGGACCCCCTCCTCTGTTTTTTAGTTCCTAAAAGAGACAGGCCAGAGAAAGGGATGGGGGATGGAGTTATCCCCGTACCCTGAAGATTGGGTCTATGAATGTGCGTGGATGTAGTACAATTGAGGCTAAAAGGGAGGAGATTGTGAGAATGTTTGTGAGAAGAAAGTTGGATGTGTTAGCTTTGAGTGAAACGAAGATGAAAGGGAAGGAGGAATCTATGTTTGGAAGTGTGAATGGAAGATTGTCAGGTGTTGATAGAGGAAGGGCAAGAGAAGGTGTGGCCTTGTTAGTGAGTCCGGAAGTACAGCAGTGTGTGATTGAATGGAAGGAGGTGTCATCGAGACTGATGTGGGTGAAAGCGAAATTTGAACGTGAGTTGTGGGTGTTTGTGAGTGCATATGGGCCTGGTAGTGAAAGGGATGAAGAAGAGAGGGAGTCTTTCTGGAATGATGTTGATGAGTGTCTTCAGAGTTTTGCAGCGAATGTGAATATGGTAATGATGGGAGATCTGAATGCTAGAGTGGGAAATGTAGCAGTTGAAGGCGTAGTTGGTATGCATGGTGTGCCTGGAAGAAATGAAAATGGGGAACGAATGATAGCGATGTGTGTTGAGCGAGAGATGGTGATTGGGAATACGCTGTTTGAGAAGAAAGATATTTATAAGTATACATGGGTGAGACAGGAGGGTGGAAGGGTTGTTGATAGAGCCTTGATGGACTATGTGGTTGTGTCTAGGAATGTAATAGGAAGATTGTTGGATGTGAGAGTTCTGAGAGGGGAGGGTGGAGGTATGTCTGACCACTACCTGGTGGAGGGAAAGTTAAGAGTAGGTAAGAGATGGGTGAGAGCTAGGAGGGTTAGGTATGGCAGGGAGGTTTTGAAAGTGAGTGAGTTGGATAAAAGAGAGAAAAAGATAGAGTACGAGTATCAGGAGAAATTGAAAGATGAGTGGAACGCAGTGAAAGATCGGGAAAATGGCAGCGTGGAGGAGGAATGGCAGTTGTTTAAGAGTGCTGTGGTGGGGCATGCAGAAGAGGTGTGTGGTGTGAGATGTGTGGGTGGTGGTGTAAGAAAAGGAAGTGAATGGTGGTGCGAGGAAGTAAGTATGGCTCTGGCTGAGAAGAGACGTGCATATGAAGTGTGGCTGCAGAGGAAGGATGAGATGTCGTATGAAAGGTATAAGGAAAAGAAGAATAGAGCGAGAAGGGCTGTGCGTGATGCTAAAGTGGCAGCAGATGAGAGGTGGGGTAGGCGGCTGACAGAGAATTTTCAACAGAATAAGAAAATGTTTTGGAAGGAGGTGAAAAGGGTGCGAAAGGGAGAGTCTGGGAAGGAAGAACGAGTAAAAGCAGAGGATGGAAGGATGCTAATTGAGATGGATGCAGTAAGGAAGAGATGGGCAGAGTATTTTGAAAGATTGTTAAATGTAGAGGAGGAAAGGGTGGCTGAGATTGTGGCAGATAGAAGGGTGCAAGGAATAAATGTGTTGGGAGAGTTGAATGATTCTTTGATCACGAAGGAGGAAGTGGAGAAGGCAGTAAAGGAGATGAAAACAGGGAAAGCTACAGGTATGGATGGGTGTGCTGTGGAATGCCTGAAGGGTGGTGGAGTGACTATTGTTGACTGGTTAGTAAGATTATTGAATGTGTGCTTTGAGAAAGGTATGGTGCCAATTGACTGAGCAAGTGCTTGTGTGGTCCCGTTGTATAAAGGCAAGGGTGATAAGTATGAATGTACTAGCTTTAGGGGTATAAGTCTGTTGAGTATTGTAGGTAAAGTGTATGGTAGAGTGTTAAGTATGAGAGTTAGAGAGGGTACAGAGGAAGTGATTAGTGATGAGCAGTGTGGCTTTAGGAGAGTGAGGGGATGTGTTGATCAGGTGTTTGCTGTGAGACAAGTGTGTGAAAAGTATTTAGCGAAAGGCAAGGATGTGTTTTGGGCATTTATGGATTTAGACAAAGCGTATGATAGAATTGATAGGGAGGCTTTGTGGACTGTTTTAAGATTGTATGGACTTGATGGTAGGTTACTAAAAGGGGTGAAAAGTTTTTATGTAAATAGTAGAGCGTGTGTAAGAGTGGGAAATGCTGTGAGTGATTGGTTTCCCGTGAGAGTGGGGCTGTGACAGGGATGTGTGATGTCGCCTTGGTTGTTTAATATTTACATGGATGGTGTTGTAAGGGAGGTGAATGCAAGATTTTTAGGTGGTCTGAGTCGTAAATGTTGATGGAGGAGAGTGGAATCTGAAGCAGCTGCTGTTTGCAGATGATACTGCACTGGTGACTGATTCAGAGGAGAGATTGAGACAGTTGGTAGAGGAGTTTGGAAGGGTGTGTGAAAGGAGGAAATTGAAAGTAAATGAGAATAAGAGTAAAGTGATGAAGTGTACGAGGTTGATAGATGGTAGGGGGATGAATATAGTTTTGAATGGTGAGTTGCTTGAGGAGGTAGATTGTTTTAAATATCTAGGGTCACATGTTGCTGTGGATGGAAGAATAGATGCAAAAGTGAAGTTTAGAATAAATGAAGTAGGAAAGGTGCTGGGAGGAATGAAAAAAAATGTATAAATGTCGTTCGCTTAGAATGGATGTAAAGAGAAGGCTGTATGAGGGTGTTGTGGTACCGACTGCATTATATGGGGCTGAAACATGGAATATGGGTGTAGCAGAGAGGAAAAGTTTGAATGTAATGGAGATGAGATGTCTGAGGAGTATGTGTGGAGTGACGCGTATGGATCAAGTGCGAAATGATGAAGTGCGAAGGAGAACTGGAGTTGTTCGGGAGATGGCTGGTAGAGTTGAGCAGAGGGTGTTGCAATGGTTTGGGCATATGGAGAGAATGGATAATGAGCGATTGGTGAAAAAGATAACTAGATCTGATGTGAGAGGTGTAAGACTGAGAGGAAGACCACGAATAGGATGGATGGACAGTGTGAAGAGAGCGCTGGATGCGAGAGGGATGTTTGTTGAGCAAGGAAGAGTGGCTGTGCGTGACAGAAATAAATGGAGAGAAATTGTGAATGAATAAGTGATGACGCAGCCCTGAAGGATATTCTCCCGCATTTGGTCTGATCAGCTAGTCAGGTCAGGTGCGGGTAAGGGGATGGGTCTGTTATGATGTGGCAGGGGTAAACCAGTTCTGCTGTCGGGCCCTGCTGTGGATGTCACTGATTGCATTGCGCAGTTGCCCCTTGTGCGGTGTGATGCGGTGAGGATCTGTCCGTTCTCCCCTTTGGGGCTAAGATGCGAATGAATGTGTTTGAATGGATGAGTAAATGGAGAGTGAGTCGTCCTGTCTCGGCTACCTCCCTTTCCTTGGGGGAAGCAGCCTAGGTATATATATATATATATATATATATATATATATATATATATATAACGACCTAATAATAATAATAACGACCTAATTGTTTTTGCTTTAGGTTGGAGTAAGTCCAAGGTGTGTCAAAAAATTACAGAACAAAAATTTTGGCACTCGCGAAAGACGCGACGGTGCGAAATTGTCTGACATCATGACAATCGATAATATGTGAAATTCATATTTTTCCACATTTTGGTCAGAGCTGCTCATTGCGGACTGAGTAGCGGTATGGAAACAAAGATAATGGTATTTGCAAACATATTGTGATGGAAAGGCTATTAGTAAGTGCCACAAATTTTTCCAGGCAAGCACTAGTATATACATATCTACTTATCTATCTGTCTCTCTGTCTATATCTGTATATGTATTCCTATATATCTATCTATCCATCTATCTATCTATCTAATTATATATCTATCTATCTATAATTATATCTATCTATCTATATCTATCTATCTATCTATCTATATATGCGTTGGATCATGACAGCCTCCATACACACACAATCACGAATGGAGATTGCTACACAAACGCAAATGGAGTTGCAGTGTAACGTGTCCCTGGGTAAGCAGACATTGAGGCGGAGTCTCGCTATGAACATCAACATACCAGGCAGCCTTCACCAGCATTAATCAGGTGTGAGGGGTGCAAAGTACCCATTACGCACATTACCATACCATTATGTTCACCGCCTCCCTCTCACAGTAATAGTCCGCCTGGTTCTCGCTCCCTCCCTGCCGATTACACGTGTTGCAGTGGTGAATACACAGTCCTGCTGCCATGTTCCCACTCTTACCAAAATCGTCTGGCTGCTCCCACTGAGCCACTCATACACATACCTGGGATTAAAATCAGTTAAACCTTTCACTCCGACGACGACACTCTAGGTTATACAAGTATTATTGTGACTGCCGTCAGAGGACATATTCCTTTACTTGTTTGATAACTTCATTTATTCTTACGAGAATCATTCCTTATTGTACTTTATTATGAATACTGCCAGACGAATACAGTTACATGATATTCAAGGTCCTACAAGTCCCAAAGGAAATCTACTTTCTCAACGTACCATCCTGTAATTTTTTTCCGTTTTGAATCAGTGCACACCAATGAGGATATTTTTAAGAGGGTCGAACTCTTTAAGGATGACAGAAGTTGCAGAATCTGGTGGATGCCACTCAAATTTTCATACTCAAGTGTTTATCAGCTCTCACCGACTCCAACTGGCCATGGCTTTCGCGGAAATTCTAATCATCCTGAGGAGGCTGAAGTGTTTTGATGATGTAATGTATCAACCCAATCCATTTCCAGGCCTGCCTGGGGTCCATACACCTTGACTATAGTTGTATGGCATTGTCTGTTATTTTTATTTAATATTATATTGTTGTTACCCCCCATCCCTTATATATATATATATATATATATATATATATATATATATATATATATATATATATATATTTATATTTATATATATATATATATATATATATATATATATATATATATATATATATATATATATATATATTTATATATATATATATATATATATATATATATATATATATATATATATATATATATATATATATATATATATATATATATATATATATATATATATATATATGTGTGTGTGTGTGTGTGTGTGGATATAAGCGGGTCATACCCTTTTGTATGTTATCTACGCAGAGTATGGTGATATTAGAGGGATTTCTGTAACACAAAAGAGAATAGTAAGATATAATAAAAGATAAATATTTTGTTACGGATCATTCTCATCAGATGAGAATACGGGTTCAAGTCAGTCCGAGATGACCCTGAAATGTTATACTTGTACTTAATCCATTGCATTGGGTTCTGTTCAACTTTTTGGAAGGATTACTCTGCGTAGACTTGCATTTTTTGCTTACTGGTACTTTTTATCCTTTTCAGTACCTTCGTGATGACACTGTCCACATAATATATTCTGTTATGGTGCCTTGATTTAATGCTTCCCATATTTTTCTCCCTTTTCCACTGTGCTACTTCTCTACTGCCCTGCCTGTATGGGGCAGGTGTGTGTGTGTGTGGGGGGGATGTTTAGGTGGATAAGGCAGGTGTGGGAGTGTGTTGGGGTGAGAGAGATAGATGTGGGAGTCTGTTGATGTGGGAGAGGCAGATGTGGGAGTGTGTTGAGGTGACAGAGACAGGTGTGGCATTGTGTTGAGGTGAGAGAGGCAGTTGCGAGGGGTTTTGAGGAAAAAAGGGGTGAAAGTTGTTAAATTGGATGAGACAGATGTGGGATGTATTGGGATGGGTGAAAAATGTGTGGGGGGGTGTTAAAGTGGGTGAAGAAAGTGTGAGGGTGAGTTGAGGTGGGTGTATGTGTTGAGGTGGATGAAGCAGGTGTGCGGATGTTTTGAGGTGGATGAGGCAGGCGTGGCGTATGTTGAAGTGAGTGAAGCAGGTGTAGTGGTGTGTTGAGGTGGATGTGGCAGGTGTAAGACTGTACTGAGGTGGGTGGGACAGGTGTGAGGATGTGTTGAGGCGAGTGAGACAGGTGTCAGGAGGTGCTGAGGTAGATGAGGTAGGTGTGGGGGTGTTCAGGTGAGTGAGGTGGGTGAGCAGGTGTGGGGGTGTGTTGAGGTGGGTGGACAGGTGTGGGGATGTGTTGAGGTGGGTGGACAGGTGTGGGGGGGTGTTGAGGTGGGTGGGCAGGTGTTGGGGTGTGTTGAAGTGGGTGAGCAGGTGTAGGGGTCCATTGAGGAATGTAAGGCAGGTGTGGGGATGCATCTGGGTGGGTAAGGCAGCTGTGGGCTGTACTAGGGTGGATAAGGCAGGTGTGAGGGCGATTAACTGAGTTAGACAGGCAAGATGATGTGCTGATTTACAAGGTAAATATTCTAAGCTGAGAGAAATGAGTGTATGCTTAGAAACTGATGTTGAAAATCGAGGGAAATATGCTCAGTCTGTAGACATGTTCAGCTGACAGGTATATGAGGTAAACTAACACACATTACTAATAGACGTGTGGTACAAAGAATGTTTGGTAATCCAAAAGACAGATTGGTTAAACTGGGTTTCAATTTCCTAAAGTTAAAATCATACACGTGTTGAACTGTGAGGTACAATTAAAGTAACCCAGAGTGCGAGATGAAAAGAAATACATAAACTTAACTGCAAAACTGGAAAACAACATCTTTCACTGGTTGGCCCTGTTACTAAGGATAGAGCGTGGTGTCTGCCGTGTTAGTGCACCACTGTGATTGTTAGGTCAGCATAATTAGGTTCTATTAAAGGTAACTATGACACAACCCTGCATCATCTACCATAGTGTCAGTTAAATCCAATTTCATTATCCAAGCAGTATCATAATAGTCAAAGAAATGGCTGTAATTATTAGGTGACCATTCCTTCCCTCCCAAGCTCCACCAAGAATGAAGTGTCACCGTACTTACCATGACCCTCTAAATCGCCCATGTACACTTCTTAACATTAACCAGTCACACCGTGGCTCTTGTCCACGTGCATATAGTGTAAGATTTTTAATATTCCACTGATACTCACGGCTGGGACACAGTGATGTAACATGACTGAAAAAATATGAGTGAGATCAGTGGAAGTGGATGTACTGTAGAATGCATGTATGTGTACTGAATGGAACACTTCACAATTAGATGCAATGGCAAACGTCAGGGATGTTTTAAAAAAGACGGGATGATATATACCAATAATAAGAGACTGATGTTACTTAGAGTGGCTGCTTGGTAAGCCTAGATGATGATAAAATGAATCAGTGTGTGAGAAAACTAGCTGCCTGCATGATGACTCACGAAGGGGTGTCTTAACGTCTCCAGCGACTGGTTACTCTCGCCTTGTGGGGAATGAGTAGCTTTTAATCCAAGGCCCATACACTATATATGGGAAAATAAAGAACTGGATGGTGAATGGACGGACGGATGACTCGCCCATACTAACCTTTCCCTGATTTGTTCCTCTGCTAGATTGCTATTGTCACATTACTTAAATCACTTTCCTCCTCTCAACTGCTCTTTCTATCACCGTCTTCCACCATCCTTATCCCTCCCTTCATTCCTCCCTCCCTCGTTCCAGCACCTCCTTCTCTCAACCAATAGTGCCGCACCAGCGCTACTGGTAATGTATTATTCATGTCAATCACAGGACCAGGGTCATTAGCTTCATATTAGGCTGCAGACATCCACGGTTTATGAGTTGCCGTTTATCGTGGAGAGAAAAAAAAATCTTTTATATTGAAACGAGGCAGGAAATTGATCAATGCCCGATTATTTGATTGTATATGTATTTTTTTTATTAGGTACTTAAAAAAAATAGGTTACTGTTTTATATCGTTCTTCTTGATACATATTTCATTTCTGTATGAACACATTTATCTTTATCGCCTGTATTTTACCAACGCATAGCTGTTTTAACGACTTTACCACTTGTCAGACTGGTTAAAGTAACTTACTTAAGATGAGGAAAGGAACTTACTTAAGATGAGCAAAGGAACGTATTTAAGGGGGAGGGCTGATCAAAGACAGTGACATCTACCGCGCCCACTTGAATAATTACTAAAAAATAAAAGGGTTCTTCCAGATACGAATTCATAACTTTCTTCACCCGGTCCGTCCTGAAATACATAAATCTGGATGTTTAATATAAAAAGTCTACATCTGCTGTATATTTCCTCATACACGGTAGTCAGTGGTTGGGGACGAGGACAGGGATGCGTGGGGGTGTTTAACAAGTGTGGTGTTGTCTACCCATCCACCTGTCTACCCACCCACATCACATACTCGAGAGAAAGGATGGGCGATTCAACAGAGCAGCTAATCGCCAGTAAATATCGTAACATAATACCTACATAGAGACTCTGTTAGGCACAGTTCTGTATTTGATTCATATGTTTTTATTCCAACTTTCATTCATCGTCAGAGATTACTTATATGTATCGATATTCACAGACGCACTTCAGGATCAAGATCAAGAAGGGGCAAACGCCACGGGGCTCATAGCCTCACTCACCCTCCGACTCCACCCACGCGGGTCCCTCTGTGCAACCCTCCAGGCAATGACTCTTCCCCCTCTTAGTATCTCCCAACAGGAGTGATCGACCTGCTCGAGTTATGAGTCACATGTCTTTCCCCTTGGTCTCCTTCACCCTGGGTTAGCTCATTCAGAGGTCACCCTTCATATAGGATCAGCCTCAGGAAAGCAAGCCACATTCCCATATAGATGGAGTTGGCATTGACGTATTATGTGGGTAATAGGCCTCGATTCAGTCTCATGGAGTAATCACTTGTTACGCACCCGGTTGTACCAGCGATAGCCCATGATCCTGTGAAGTCATTTAGTACCAAAGGAGTCAATTTACTGATTCGTCACTGCTTAATGTCCATGTTGCACAACATCAGTGTAAGACAGGGAGCACCAGCACCTTGAAGATGCAAATTTTCGTCCCTCTACACAAATAACGACAGTGCCAAATACATGAATCGAGTGAATCCATAATCCCGTAGGTCAGACCAGTATGACGAGAGATCTCACTGTCTGACCTACCATTGTTATGGACTACAGTACCAAGATAAGTGAATCTTTCCAAGACTTCTATATCCTCACCACTTGCTTGGACAGACTGAACTGCTTCATCCAACAAGCGACCAAATGCCTGGACCTTGGTCTTTGCCCAAGAGACCTTTGATCAAAGTGGCTTCGCTTTCTCATGAAATTCCTTGAGGGCACTCAGTAGTGTCTCCAGCGACTCCACTAGGATAACTGCATCATCAGCAAAGTCAAGGTCAGTAACCCTGAAATTGCCAATTGATTCAACACAGTGACTTCGACTCACAACCTGGTGTGTTGAAAAGTTTGGGAGCAAGGACACATCCCTGTCTTACACCAGAACTGACTAGGAAGAAGTCGGATGTTTCCCCCCCCCCCCACACTTGACAGCACTCTCAGTGTTTGAGTCCAAGTCAGCAGTCTGTCAGATTATCCTTAAGGGGATCCCACAGAGTCACAGAAGTTCCCGTGGTACCTCCCAATTTACTGAGTCAAACACCTTCCTGAGAGCCACGTAGGCCACTGGCAGACCTTGTCGAAACTTATATTGGCGTTCCACAAGAACTCGAAGAGTTATGATATGGTCAACAGTAGACTTCTTGGGCGTGAATCCGGATTGTTCAGGCCTCTGAAACTTTAGCAAATGGTCCTGGATACGCATCAGAAGAATGTGAGCAAGAGCTTTGCCTGGCACATCGAGCACTGTAATACCACGGTAATTACTACTGATGTGCTGGTACCTTTTTAAATTCCAGGTAGGGGTAAGCAAACCCTTTGTGCGGTCAGAAGGAATGATACCACTCTGCCAAACGGCTTCTATGACTGTATGTAACTCCCTGATCATGGCTTCACTCCCAGCTTTGATCAGTTCTGCTGGGATGTCACAAGCACCAGCTGCTCTACCGCTTTTCAGTCTAGCCACTGCATTCTTGATGTAACCTAGACAAGGCACGGCTTTGCCAGTTGGTGGGACAGCAGTCAATGGATGTATGCCAGCTGACAGAAGCCCTCCTCTGGGAGGTTCAGCCATATATAGTTGCTCAAAGTGCTCAGCCCAACGAGCTCTATACTCACTTGCCCCCACCACAAGTCATCCATCTGCTGTCCAAACAGAGATAACCTGAGAGGTGGGTCTGGCGTGGGGCATCTTCAGGGCTCGATAAGCGAGTCGAAGGTCATTTGCATGAAAACGGCCTTCCACCTCCTCAGCGGTTTCCCTAACATATCTCTCCTTGTCCCTTTTCAGTGAAACTCATGCCCATCAAGAAAGAAGTCTGTGCTGTCCTCGATCGCCAGCCAGTCTGGCAGCACGACTCTCCTCAATTGTGATCAGTGTCCCCTGCAAGATGAATCCCCTCCATGATCTCGAGTGGTCTCCAGTATGCTCACCAGCTGCTGCCAGGGTAGCATGCTTAAAGGTATCTCATCACTGAACAGGATCCTCAACAGTACTGAGCACTTCAAACTGATATGAGACTGCCACTGCATACTCATATGCCCACTCCTTATCCTTGAGTTGTCAGGGCTCCATATCATAATAATACAACTCATAGATAAATAGATAGATAAAAGCATCAAGCCAGGGTGTGAGATAGGAAGTGCATCAGCGAGAATCAACCAAAAGGAAATGAGCTTGCAACTCTTAAGTGAAGGAATGCTAGAAGTGCACCGGAAGCAGTACATACACACAGACACAGAGTTCTAGAAGCTTTCGCGACAGTATATCCCACGTGACACGACCCCTGCTAAACGAGAATGTAGGAATCAGAGATCAGAAAAGGGCTAGCCATAGAACTGACAAGTGGTGGAGAGAGGAAATAAGAAGAGGGGTCTGACGACACTTAGTAAATTACGTCCCTGTGTATTACATACTCTGCTCAACTTAGACTTTCTTTGAAGATAATAAATCAAGATCAACTCCTTGTATTCATCTTTAACTCCTCCTGCTCTTCGATTATCACAATAACTTTAACCATTCAAGACTTACATATTACAAGACCAAAGAGTCACATATAATAAATTGTGGCAGTAACGATCGGCTCTACACCTACGAACCATCATTTCTAGAATCAATGAAACACAATCGAGCATACAGTAGCAACGACGAGTTACGAGTGAGGATCAACAAGCTCTACGATTAACTACAAATAACAAGTCTACAGGACAACTCTATAATCTTCATGCAACTTCAAGCATCAGCAAGAAGAATAAAAAACAAAACAAGTAAACAAAAGGTAAGAACAAAGCAACAAGCACTAGATCCCTAACGCTCTCTCCTACCACCCCCCTACCTCCATCGCTGATGCAGGTTCACAGAGGTCAAGACGACGCGGCAAATACCAGAGCCACATTAAAACGCATCTTACATTTCCTCACTCAGGTTACTCATCGCTACTCATTTAATCATCACAGCTACCAGTGTGGGAAGCCGACGTCACCATGTGTATCTGCTGAGACGACATCACCATGTGTATCTGCTGAGACGACATCACCATGCGTGTTTCCTGAGACAAAGCCACGTCAATCAACGTGTGACTGACACCAGGCACTTCTCACCCACTGCTCGTTACTCATTTTTATTCACATAGCTCCTACTCATTTATTTCCAACAGTATTGAGTGGGAATTCGACATTCTATGGTGAGGTTCGCCTATGACTACAGCTGTTAACCACTACAATCAACTCTGAGATCATCAGGCCATGGAATTTCCGGAGTAATATCATCTATCAACACAGCCCAAGAATTATCGAGAGGGAGATTTTCCATCAACTCCGAATTTATCTTCCGAGATCGACATCTGCTGTCAACACGCCTCTGTATCAAGTGGGTGTAATTATACTTACTCATTTCTTCTCAGTGGTTTAAATTAGGTACAATTACCTCCTTTACTTATTTTTATATATACACTTATAAACTCACTATCTATCATTCATTACAACTCATTTACTCATCTATATAGTTAGGACATAAACAAAAGACGTATTACATAACACCATACTTTAGCAACATGACTTCTTTTTAGCTGAGTGATATGACAGGAATATTTTCACCTCCACCCGTGTTAGTAACAGATGATACACAGTTAGCGCCCACTGCAGATACACAATTAGGAGAGCACCAGGGCAACACACCCACATTACAAAATTCACCGCAAACTAAAGACAAAGAAACTAATACCTCAATTCTAGATGATGACGATGATGATTGGCAAAACCCCCTTCGAAGTAGCGAGTGAGGACTTTGTCTCTGCCTTGCATACCTATGAAAATATACTTAACAGAGTTCATAATTCAGGGAAAACCTATTCCACTATTCCCTCACACAACGATAAACAAGTCCAAGTTACATTAACAAAGCAACCAGTGAAAATGAATAATGCAACCAATACCACAGATCAAACATCCCCACCTCATGTTCACATTTATCATGAGGATAAAAGTGTCCCAAAATTCTCTGGCACAGAAAAGGATCGTATTGATGATATTTCATTGATCAATCAGTGCCAACAGATCTTCGTAAAAAGGCACACAACAGATGAACAAGAGAAAATTGCAATTTTTTCCTCTTGGATTAATCAGTAAAGGTGCCCGGCAGGAGATTTGCTTCAGTCTGTTAAGCTTCTCAGAGCTAAGAAATATGGTGAGTTTAAAACTGAATTTTTGAAGAAATTTTCTGGAGGTATGAACTTTTTGCCAGGTATAAGTGCAGTATTACATAAGATTGTAGATCTTGTAAGGGAGCACACTACAAATCATGTGCTCAGGGAAATGACTGCTGATATCTCCATCATCAAAAGAACATTATTAGCTACCTTAGAAAACTCAAACTGGATAACAGGAGATGGAAAGATGTTCCCAGGCCTTGTCGTAGACATCATTGGTTATGTGACTGCCTTGTGTAAAATACCTGATGGGACCCTCAAGATAGCCAAGACAATCACGTACACTCCAGGTCTGTGTTTACTAAACTTAATGAACGAGGTAGAGATGCAGTGTAGCAAAGCAGGGGTGATTGAAACACAATCACATTCTAGTAGAATGAAAGTGCCTGAGACAGTATCAGCTGTGAAAACAGTTACAACTACCCCAAACAGAGAACAAAATTGATTGCGACCTGAAAGCAGACAAAGCACACAACCAAACGCATTGAGGCGACGATCTCAAACACCAGGCTACAGCCAGTCTCATAAATTTCCGCGCAGTCCGAGAAGATCTTGAGCCACAGACACCACTAAATATGGGAAGTCATCTCGCAGATCACAGTCAGAAGATAGGTCCATTCTATATTATTATTGTGCAAAACCAGGACACACAAAAAATGAATGTTTTATTAAAACGAAAGAAGACAAACAAAAGACACAAGGATTTGATCCATACTGTAGGCATCACCGGTGCCAAGGGCACTGGACCAGTAATTGCAAGACAGTAGAGAAAGTAGTTTCCATTTTCAAATCGGGGGAAGGCCAAGTCACGACTAAAAACGAACAAACGTAAAGAAAAGCAAGTCTAAAATTCACATAGGAGGCATGTTGGGAAGTGAGTGTATCTTGATACCAGCTGTATATGAAGACCAAAACGTTTCCTTATTTTTAGACACAGGTTCTCCAGTGAACTTAATAACACAAGAAGAAATAGATAGAATTTTTAGAAATAAGAAGAAAGTAACTTTTCTGGAAGAATCTGATTTAGAATTATATACGGTAGATGGCAAACAAATTAAAGTTAAAGGTATGATACGGTTAATCATCAGTTTCACCGGGACTACAAGACCAATCTCTGGGCCAGTAATGGAATAGACTTTGATAATGAGTTCATAAAGGAAATACCACCAGAGTCCTCACAGATTAGTAAAACAGAACCAAAAATAATTGGTAATATTAAAAGCTTAAACAAACATACACAAACAGATGAGTGTATAGATCCACTCACATCACCCCCCCCCCCAAGCCTCCAGGACTAGAAACCCAGGTAATGTACTGTCTCATCGGTTTTCCCACCCATCTCACCAATGATTTAGTTATACCACCTAACTCCTATATGAAAGTTACCATAAAGAGCAAATTACAGAATAGTACTGTTCTTGTCTTAGACGAATTATGTAAAGTAGAAGGGTTGTCAGTAGAAAACGCATGTCAGATGAACAACGATGGCCAAACTCAGATATTCCTAATTAATCACATGAATGGGGAAGTACAGTTGAAAATGAGGACTTGTATAGTTAATATTGTAAAATGTCCCGCTGCCGTGACGGAAATAGTTTTAGCTGGAGTGACAAGTGAGATAAAATCTACGGATAGAGAAAGCACAAAAGAATATTTAATTCACTCAGGTGAATTTGATGAAGAGAATGATTTGTTAACCCTGTTGGAAGAACACAGGGACACCGTAGCATTACCCGGAGAACAATTAGGGTGTACTAACCTGATTAATCACAAGATTAACATGCACCCAGATACATCACCAATTTTCGTACCTGCCTATCGAATCCCACAATCTCAGCGTACACTCGCAAACCAGTAAGTGGATGAAATGCTAAAACTTGGAATTATTGAGCCATCAGTCTCCCCGTGGAATGCTCCATTATTCTTCGTGCCCAAACGAAATGGAGAAATGCTTGCGGCAGTAGATTACCGTAAACTAAACAATCACACAATCCCGGACCAATTTCCCGTGTCATTACTAAGTGAGAGCCTACAGAATATTGGACCAGAAAATAATGTACTTTCCACAATCGATTTGCTCAGTGGATACTATCAAATACCAGTACATCAGGAGTCACGTAAGTACACTGCCTTTTCCACTAATACAGGACATTATCAGTACAGGAGAATGTCAATGGGACTGAAGACAGCCCCGGGCACATTCCAGCATCTTATGAATTACGTATTGTCCGGAATGTTAGGACAAGGAATATTTGTTTATCTTGATGATATCATCATCGCAAAGAAAGATATCACAGAACATCTCCAGAAATTAGATCTACTCTTACAAAAGCTTGGTGATGCTGGTTTAAAAATTAAGCTTTCTAAATGCAAATTTTGCTTTAAGGAAATAAAATTGTTAGGCCACAGATTAAGTGCTAATGGTATTCACACCACCAATGACAAAATACAGGCAGTGAGAGACTTTCCTGAACCCACTACGACTGACGAAGTTAGACAATTTTTAGGTCTAGCAGGGTACTATAGGTCATTCATACAATAATTCTCTCATATAGCCTTTCCTCTGTTCCAACTACCCAAAAAAGATGCTATATTTCAATGGAGAGAAGAACAAAAACAAGCATTTAACAAATTAAAAAATAAACTTACAAATGCATCATGTTTGGCATATCCGGATTTCACAAAACCATTTATTATTTGTACAGATGCATCAGTTTGGGGAGGCGGTGGCTGAATCGGTAGAGAGGCGGCCTGCAGTCCTAATGGACCCAGGATCGAATCCCGGCTGGGGCAGGGAACAGTTTAAGGATTTGAATGTCCTAAAAGGCAGACTTTCCTGATCTACCAGATGACCCGCCGACATGTCGTAAAAATACCCCCGCTAATACCAACACACCAGTCCTGTATGAGACAGCCCTAGCATGTATTCAATATGGACGGTGGGTGTTAGCGCCGAAGTGGTGACATGTGGAGGTGTAGGAGGACTACTGGGCCTTGGGATAGGTGACTGCCCCCAAGAAATAGGCCCTGAGCCTTTGCCCAGAGTCGGACACTTCCATCCATCCATTGCCAGACGCCATGTATCCCAAACGGGGTGGTCAAGCGCTTAGAGTTAATTATTTTTACAGGGAGGGGCACTAATCCTCCACCAACCCCACTTGACACGTAGGGATGCCAACAACATCTGGTGTTCCCAGGCGGTCACCCATCCAAGTACTAACCAGACACTTAAAAAAAAAAAAAAAAGTTAAAGGATGAGGGGCTGTACTGATGCAAGATGATAAAAGAGGACAGAATCAACCAATTGCATTTGCCAGCAGACAAACAAAAGGTGCAGAGAAAAATTATTGCACTACAGACTTAAAGGCACTTGCAGCGGTTTTTGTATTTAAAAAGTTTCGAAATTTGGTATATGGTTATGAAATACACTTATTCACCGACCATAAACCACTAATGGGTATGTTTAAAGAAAAACTCCTCTTTGGGAGGAGAGCAAGATGGAAATGCACAGTCAAAAACTACAACAGCCATATTCATTATAATACAAGGCAAAATGAATCTAGTAGCCGACGCATTATCGAGGAACCCAAAGACAAATTCATGTCGCGGCATTAGATCTCAAAGGAGACATCTCAAACCACTATGAAATCGGTAAAGCACAAACACTTGATCCAACATGGTCTAAAGTTATAAACAACTTAGAAAGTGGAGATGACATACAGTTACCCAAACTCCATGTACCACTAGAACAATTCACAATAATTAATAATGCCTTATACAGGATCAACCCAGGACAACCAAAACGCCGAAGAAATAATAAACAATTGGTAGTACCTAATGATATGATACCCCAAGTATTACGAACGATACACGATAGCCCACACGCAGGACATCTTGGAAAGGATAGGACATTCAAACAAGCCCAGCTGTTATATTACTGGCCAGCATTACGAAAAGATATAAACAATCATACAGACAGATGCGAATCATGTGCAAAACACAAAGGATACCCAATCACACCTGCACCGATGGGTAATTACCCTGTACCACAACAACCATGGGACGTTGTCGCGGTTGATTTACTCAAGATGCCATTATCATACAATAATAACCAATACATATTCGTAGCAACGGATCATTTTTCCCGTTATGGAATTTTAGCCCCAATTAAAGATAAAACAGCAGAGACAGTAGCAAAGGGAATAATAGATAATGTAATATGTCGCTTTACTACCCCAAAGGTACTAATAAGTGATAATGGAAGAGAATTTAATTCTGATATCCTACAAGAAATATGTAAACAACACAATATCAAAAAGATTAACGTTTTAGCCTATCACCCAGCATCGAATGGGTTAGTAGAGAGACAAAAAAAGTATTAGATGTACTACGACACATTCTCAATGAAAATTATGCAAGCTGGGATGATTGGATTCCCAGAGTAGAAGCCTCAATTAATGGATCTATAAATAAATCCATAGGTGACACACCACATTTCATTACATATGGGACAGATAAAAAACTACCATATGTGATTTTAGAAGGTCAAAATCTACCCATATACAACTACGATGATTACTCTAACTTCCGTTTATGTGAATTCCAGGACACACATGAAAGACTCAAAAAAGAATTAACGATGTCCATGGAAGAAATGACGGAGGCATTTAATAAAAAGGGCAAGAGACTCGCCTGTCAGCTTAGGAGACATTGTCTATGGTATCATTCATACGAGGGACAATAAATTATCCCGGAATTTTGAGGGCCCATACAGAGTAATTAACATAAAAGCAAACAAGGTTTTAATTAGGTCCCTGTCAAGTGGCAAAGAGAAACAAGTTCATATTGACCCTTTAAACGAGTTTCAAGGGAACTATTCAATAATTATACAGCCTCGGATACCACCGAACAACCGAACATAACTCATGAAACCAATCAAGAAAACAACAATAATTACAAAAATAAATTAAGGTCGCATACCAAACAAACAAACAAACATAGGTGCAACAGTTCCAAAAAAAATCTACAGTACATCATTTACATGATTTAAATATCGATTTAAACTCCTTCTGTGAATGAAATAACAAACAAGTTATTGTTCTCCGTTAGTCAACCGTAACGCACATCATCACTATCATCGACCACAGCATGACCATATTAGAAAATTAATAGATTTTCTTTTTTTTTGTCGGTAGGTAACGATGAAGGGACTTATGCTATGGATTCTCCTCTACATAGCAAAAGAATATGCTCACTATGACCCCCAACACATAGTACAACAAGGATGCCTCATAGCTCCAACGGCCACGACGTCAATCGTCAAAGATGTCATGAATACTGAAATCAGTTTGGATTACTTATACGAATTACCTTCTTATCTAAAGAACATCGCCAGACCCATGAGGACCCGGGACTTCATGATAGGAGGCTATGTTTCACAAGCACATAACATAAAGGAAGTGGATGAAATAGTGAAATTAGCGAAATGGAAGATAGAACAGGCGAAGTCAACTATGCTCAGCATGATCCAAGATCTCCCATCTCATGGAACGGAGGTATTGAGCGCCATGAACAACATTACACGTACTCGCCAAAAGCGCGGTTTGTTCGACCTGGGTGGTGCAGTTCTTGGGAACATCTTTGGATTGGCTGCAGAGGAAGACCTTCAAGAAATAAACAACAAAATTAATAAAATAGCTCAGGTACTAACATACCAAGATAAATTCATCGCAGGACATAACTGAGCAATGAAGACAGTAGTGAAAAATCTGAAAAAGGCGGAAAACATAGCTCTCCAAAGTGTAGATAAAATAAATGCCATGGAAGGGAACATAACACTTTTCCAACACTTCTCCATCATCACGGAACACAAAGACACAATTCTACTCCAATTAGACAACAATAGAGTTCGTTACAGGGCACTTATGCAAGGAATTTCGAATGCCGGTAATGGCAAGACCACAACTGACTTACTTCCAGCTCATGAGCTACGTCAGGTAATTAGTCAAGGCATACATAAACATAAATTGAAGCCTCTGTTCCGAAGTAGGGATTTTCTTGCAATATCATCCATATTTAGAAGCAACACTAACATCAGCATCAGTAGTAGTTCATGTACCATTCATAACTGACGACCTGTTCACAGTATACCAAATACACCCCTTCTCTTCTAAGAATACATTTTTACATGCAGTTCACCTTTGTCCTGCGTACATTTTCATGTTTCAGCCTACTGAAACAGTCCCTTGTGAAATGGCTATCATAAGAAATCACGACATTCATAATCACTGCAACTTCATTTTTGCTCCAGATAAGCTTGTACACCATCAAAGCATCGGACACTCACAGTTTTTTTATTTCACTCATAACACATCAGTTTACAATCATAGTCTGTCCAGATATACCACCATCTCATACTTCAGCCTCAGGATTATACATAGTACCAGACTACTGTGCGGTATTTACACCATCCATGTCCACTTTATCCACCATCAATCACTACGCCATCCTCAATCATACACACAAACATTTCCACCCACTACCTAATATGGACTTAAACATGAGCACATGTATTCAGTTGACTTCACCTAAGTTTGAAACTATGCAACTGATCAATGAAACAATGAGGCCCTGGGAAGATTTGAGTTTGAGTATGTTCAGCCCGTATTATGTGTATAGCCCAGCACCTACTGTCTTTATAATCTTCTGTATTGTATTTGCAGTAGTGCTGTTCGCAATGCACAGAATGCATGCACGAATTGCAAACTTAGAGTCAGTATTTAGTAGGGGTAAAATACGAATTCAAGTAAACCCCCCTGAATGAAGTGTACATATTTTGTATATAGTATTAATTTTATTTAAAAAAAAATGAATGACACATGATAAAGAAGTATACCAGTATCATTATCTCTATATGAAATATTAATAGCTCTTACCATAATCTTAACCTTAAACTTTTTTTTTTATATAATTATGCATATGACTGTTATACATACACATCTTACAATATGTCATACAATAACCAATTCAACCATATTGCATTTGTTCAATTATGCATACAACTTGTTTAAAATGTAATATTACTGGATCATTGCAATATTAACATGAATATTACATCTATACAATATTATAATCAATGTTATGTATTAAGAGATTAGCATATGTCAATGATGCTTGCTGTCGGATGTCCGCCAGCTGGCTTGACCGAGCGATGTCAGGGCTCCATATTATAATAATACAGCTCATAGATAGATAGATAGATAGAAGCACCAAGCTAGGGTGTGAGATAGGAAGTGTGTCAGCGAGAATCAACCAAAAGGAAATGAGCTTGCAACTCTTAAGTGAAGGAATGCTAGAAGTGCAATGGAAGCAGTACATACACACAGACACAGAGTTCTAGAAGCTTCCACGACAGTTATCCCACGTGACACGACCCCTGCTAAACGAGAATGTAGGAATCAGAGATCAGAAAGGGGCTAGCCATAGAACCGACAGGTAGCAGAGGGAGGAAATAAGAAGAGGGGTCTGACGACACTTAGTAAATTACGTCCCTGTGTACTACCTACCTTGCACAATTTAGACTTTCTTTGAAGATAATAAATCAAGATCAACTCCCTGTATTCATCTTTAACTCTTCTTGCTCTTCAATTAGCACAATAACTTTAACCAAAACTCAAGACTTACATATTACAAGACCAAAGAGTCACAGAGTTTCTCAAGATGGAACCATTTTTGGTGGCGTCTTGAGAATCTCTCAGTTTTGATTTGTAACCTCAGTGGAACAACAACAAGTCTGTGATCAGTGGCAAAGAACTCTGCATTCTTGAAAACCCTGCAGTACAGAACAATTCTCCTGCGAGTATTAGCAAGAATGTGATCAATCTCCCTAGCAACTTTTCCGGTATTGGGATGCCAAATCTAGCAGTGAAGATTTGGCCACTGGAATCAGGATCTAACCGGATTTTGCGAAATCGGGAAGGTAAGAACTATTGGAACTCCTGGTTCCAAAGCCATGGGGACCTACACAATCCCTGAAACCCTCCCTGTTAGTGCCAGTAACTGCATTAAAGTTGCCCAAGACCAGGAGTGTTTCCCATGAGGGGCACTGTTCCACAACAGAGTCAAGTTTGGTGTAGAATAGCTCTTTCTCTTCAAGATCACTCACCTCAGTTGGAGCATACAGTGCAATAAGAGAGATGAAACCCAAGGAGTGCTTCAATCTCACCAGAATTATACACTCATCAACCGGAGTATCCCTGTCAACGTCTGTGGTGTATGCCATTGGGGGAGTTGGAAAGGGGGCCTCCCTTCCAAGCGGGCCCCGGGCCTCCCACATGCTTAATCCAGCCGTGATGAGAGGATTACTATTTCAAAACGAGAGGCCTTTGGATAGGAGTGAAGCAAGACAAGGAAACTTCAGGTCAGAAAATTATCTGTTTCAATACGAGAAACTGTGGAGGGGAGTGAAGTTAGAGAGGAAGGGTTGAGGTGAGAAAAGGGGGCGTGAGTTGCAGAGAAGGTCGCCATATGGAGGAGGAAAGGGTGACATGGAGGTGATTCATTTGTGGTCACCCCTGACGGGATTAAGGCATCTGGCGATAGACAGGTAGACAGTTAGATTGATTGACTGATTGATTGATAAGTGAAGTTTGTATGGAAGACGTAAATTTGGACCAGCTTAAAGTGAGTGTACAGTAGAAATGGATGGTCGAAGTAGGTATACAGGACAAAAATCTACCAAGCGAAGGTGAAGGTAATACAGAAATGGGTGGGAGAATAAAAAAGTGAGCAGCAATTGCCACAACAACACTCTTAAGATGGGCACCATCATCACAGCCAGACCAGTTGTATGTGTATCCATCACTACTGATCTCACCATGCCCAGGCCACCTCACTTCAGAGAGTGCAGCTATGCCAACCTCTATTGCCCCAACTCTCGTGACAACAAAGGCAGTCGAATATCCTTTGAAAGGGTTAGAACATTCCAAGCCCCCACCCACAGTGTCTTCCGAAGGTTAAACACAGCTTGAGCCTCAGGCTCGAGTGTCCTCTGCACCATCATGACGCATCTAGGTTAAGAAGTCTTCCTCCATCATCCCGTTGCTGGGATCCCATAGGCTTTACCCAGCAGCTGTCATGGTGGACACCAGCATGACAGGGCCCCAGTAGCCTTGCCAGACCGGCACCCGAGGGAGTAACCCCAGTCAAAACTGGGTGAGGGTCAAGCAACAAGCATTGACCCCTATCCCTCTTCCTGCTCTTGTTACCTGCGAGGTTGTTTTTTACAGGGAAGGGACGCAAACCCCACCTCAACCTCCCGACACAGTTATTCATACACTAAGTACTCTACACTGTGCCATTACTTATAGAATTATCCTTATTGCAGTAAGTGAGTTAATTTAATCTTCAGGGAGGCGAGTTTATGTTTTGATCATCGCATACAGCCTTCTATATGCTACTCAAGGCTTTTCAGTCGTGGGCCAATATGAACTCTTGAAGCTCGGAATCACGTCAGTCACTCTGTAACCTTGGACGAGGTAGCACACACAGGGAAGCAGTGAGCTGGTGGAGTGTTAGCAGTGTTGTGGATAAAAATGACTTTACTCCGTTGATAGAGTAAGAAAACAGTGGATGTGGCTTCGGCAGGTGTTCAGGTAAAGAAAGGTAGTTAGGGATGATGTTGACTAACCCTCTGACCGTTAATCGTTTGGAACACACACACACACACACACACACACACACACACACACACACACACACACACACACACACACACACACACACACACACACACACACACACACAGACTTTATTTAATTGTATCCATAATGAAAAAGTAAAACGGGAGTGGGGGTTGACTGAATAAATTGTACACCACACCAAAGCTAGAATTTCTCGTGATTTCAGCAAAAACCATCATGTAATAAACAGAAATCACACCTCAGTGCATAGAAAACTCAGCTTTAACTAGGAATTATCTCGCTTACACCGAATCATCTAGTGTAACACACCTAATTACACCAGTGGCAGCAAAAGATTGAACCCTTTAGGAGTAAATGCATTAGAATGTCTCCATTCCTTCACTACAATACCGACTTCATTATCTATTTGCTAGGACCAGACAGATCTATTCAGATTATGACAGACAAACAGACGCGACCAAAAACACTGCCTACCCGTTACTCTAGAGTTAATTACAGTTACAGACGTGATCGTCCACTTCCCTTACGCAATATCCAAGTATTTTGACTTCGTCCATGTCATATGAGTCAACACAGCTGTGCCACAACAGCCACAATATTTACACAAATCTGTAGGACTGACTCATTATCATGGGGTTACATTCACACGCCAACTACATTGTTAACACCACATGTACAGGACTGATTCATCTTCTTGGGGTTACATTCACACGCCAGCCACAATGTTTACACCCAATCTGTAGGAATGACTCATTATCATGGGGTTACATTCACACGCCAACTACATTGTTTACACTACATCTGTAGGGCTTACTCATCTTCATGGAGTTACATTCACACGCCAACCACATTGTTTACACCACATCTGTAGGGATGACTCATCTTCAAGGGGTTACATTCACACGCCAACCACATTGTTTACACCACATGTACAGGACTGACTCATCTTCTTGGGGTTACATTCACACGCCAGCCACATTGTTCACACCACATGTACAGGACTGACTCATCTTCATTGGGTTACATTTACACACCAGTCACATTGTTTACACCACATGTACAGTTCTGATTCATCTTTACGGGGTTACATTCATCATAACATTTGATTTTGTTTTATTTTATTACACTATAACTTCATCTCAGGCATCTGTTGCTAAAAGTGATACTGAAATCAGGGATGTAGCTGTTCTTAGTGCTGAAAAAAAAGAATATATATATATATATATATATATATATATATATATATATATATATATATATATATATATATATATATATATATATATATACCCATCAACCAATCCTACATTGCCCCATGAGGAGCGTAGGAGCCCGGGGCTAGGCAGTTGGTCCTGACATTTAAGATGAGAGTGACCAGCCTCACTCATCCCTGAGTGGCATTACATGAACAATCAACCCCAACCACCCTTTGGATATAAACCTTCACCTGCTCAATCCGATTGGAGCACAATAAATACCCACTAAACCACAAGGCGCCAAAATTTGGTTATATGGTTACCACCCAGAGTAGTAAATGGTTTCCTGGTGTACGGTACAGGAAACCATTTGGCTTGTCATTCAGTGTAGAGTCACCCACAGGCAGAAGGAAGAGGAAAGAATGAAGGAAAGAAAGACAGAAGAGGGAGTGTAAAGTTATCCCTAGGCAGAAGGACAAGGAAAGAATGAAGGAAAGGAAGACAGAAGAGGATGGAAGGAAAGATGGATGGAGGAGAGGAAAGGGCAGACACCCGACAGCAACACTACATCGAGTGAGTGGATGGTATATATATATATATATATATATATATATATATATATATATATATATATATATATATATATATATATATATATATATATATATCACCCGGCCACGTACTGCATTGGCGGACACAAGGGGTTCTGTGGTTGAATCAGTGTTGCTTACTACGAGTATAAAGTATGCTTGCACCCAGTCGGCGTGTGCGGGCCGATTACACTTGGTTCATAGACTACACACACATCCAAAGCCACTCCAGCACTGCAATTACACTAACAAGCACTTCTCACCCTACATACAATCTCTACTAGACAGCCTAAGCCACTTGGTAGAGATACATTGGCTGTATCGTCCCGACTTCGGTCGGGATAGGCTGGTCCTGCAGTGGATACTCAAACGGCTGATGATGATGATGATGATTCTATTTTCTATCTATTGCCAGACGCCTCAATCCCGTTTGGGGTGGCCACAAACAAATCGCCTCCAAGTCGCCCTGTCCCCCGCCATTTCACTGCCCTGCTCCCAACTCACACCCCCATCTCTCATATACCTCTCCACCCCATCCCTCCATCTCATCCTCGGCCTCCCCCTCCCTCTTCCCCCCTCCACCTCACTCACATACACTCTCTTCGTCAGTCTTTCACCCTCCATCCTCTCCACATGGCCAAACCACCTCAGTGTGCTCCTCATAACGCTTCCTATCACATCCACATGAACACCACAACACTCCTTTATATCCGCATTCGTCAGCCTGTCTCTCCATGTGACTCCACAGGCTCCTCTTAAATAACTCTTTCCACTGCTCTCACTCTTGACTTATGTCCTTCCAACAACGTCCAAGCTTCACTTCCGTACGTTAGAATTGGTATCACAATATTGTCATGTAGTAACTTTTTCACTTCCTTGCTCACTTCCCTGTTTCTTATCACTGCTTTCAAAGAACCAGCAACCTTTCTTCCCTGCTGTACCCTTTCAAGCACTTCACCCTCCAAACCTCCATCCTTACTCATCACACTACCCAAGTACTTAAACGTACTCACATTTTCCAATTCCTCACCATCCAACCTCGCTATACATTCACTGACTTCACCTCTCTCAAAGACCATCACTTTACTCTTCCCTACATTCACCTTTAGATTCCGTTTCTTACACACTCTCCCAAACTCATCCACCAAGCCTTGCAGCTCCCCTTCGTCTTTACTCAACAACACAGTATCATCTGCAAACAACAGTACAGGGAGTTTCCAAACACTATCCTCTCTCACCAGGGCCACTCCAACATCCACTACCCTATGATGATGATGATATATATATATATATATATATATATATATATATATATATATATATATATATATATATATATATATATATATATTTATTTATCCATCCATCCATCATCCAATCCTACGTTGCCCCATGAGGAGCGTAGGAGCCCGGGGCTAGGCAGGTGGTCCTGACATTTAAGATGAGAGTGACCAACTTCACTCATCCCTGAGTGGCATTATGTGAGCAATAAACCCCAATCACCCCTTGGATATAAACCTTCACCGGCTCAATCTGATTTTAGCACAATACATACCCACTAATCCACCAGGTGCCAAAATTTGGTTATATGGTTACCACTCAACATAGTAAATAGTTTCCTGGTATACAGGAAACCATTTGGCTTGTCACTCAGTGTAGTCACCCACATGCAGAAGGAAGAGGAAAGAATGAAGGAATGAAAGACAGAAGAGGGAGTGTAAAGTCACCCGCAGGCAGAAAGATGAGGAAAGAATGAAAGAGAGAAAGACAAAAGAAGAAAGGAAAGAAGGATGGAGGAGAGGACAGAGCAGACACCCGAGAGCAGCACTACATTGAGTGAGTGGATGGTGAGCACCACCACCTACCACATATTATATATATAATATATATATATATATATATATATATATATATATATATATATACATATGACCCAATGGCACTTTGATAGGGCAGACTGGGATGGATTTAGAAATTATCTTACTGACATTCCATGGCAGTCTTTCTTCTCTAGTGATTCCATTTCTACCCAGTCCCACATTTGCGACTTAATACTATCTGGAATGGATTTATTTATACCAAGTCAACATTTCAATAAAAGATCTAACTCACCAAAATGGTTTGATGGCAACTGTGCCAGAGCAACAGCCCAAAAGTCATTAGCATATAACTCTTACTTAAAATAAAAATCATCTGAATGACTCTCAATTTAACCAGCCCCGTCCCGTCGACGTATGGGTACGTTGCAATGTTTTGGATTTGCCAGTCCCGGCGACGTACCGGTACGTCGCGCAATTGCAAAGTGCATAATTTCCACAATTTTCAAATTTCGTGCTTGATTTTCGGTACGTATCCTCGCTTGACCTTCCCCTACCTGCCACCAGGTGGGGACACTCGGCTATCCTGCGCGACCCGTGCTAACCCGCGGCTCATTCACTCACCTGTTAGCAACGGTCCTGCACAGACATGGCTACGAGAGGTCTCCCAGAGGTCGAAATTCAAGCCGCCCTGGATGCCTTTACAGGCGACAGTGATTCCCCACTGGACGACGAGGTTGTTCACAAAGATTATGTGCAGCCAGAGGAGGAGGAAACCACCAGAAGTGATGAAGAAGTCCCGTCCCCCAGGAAGCGGCAGTATGTGACTTACCGTGCTGCTAGAGAGGGGCAGCCGGCCAAGAAACCACATGCAACATCCTATGCCCAGCCCCAACGTGATGTGGAACCCGAATTTGATGACAAGGATGAGGACGAGGATGGAGTCGTGGGACGTGCTGCCACGTGGTATGGACGTGAGGTGATTACTCATCATGGCCCCGAGTCCACACCATGTCAGACGAGCAGGTATCGGCCTAGTATTTTGTTTAGGGAGGTAGGAAGTGCTGTGGAGGGAATGGAGAGTGAAAGGGAAAGTGCAGGGAAGAGTATGGAAAGTGAGAGTGGCGTGAGTGAGTCATCGCTCTCCCTAGGTAGTGTGAAGCGGTGGGGTGTATCATGTGGGCGAGTGCATGTGCGTTCTGTATCACGCGGGGTTGTGATGGAGGGGGAAGGTGGGGAGGAACCACTCCTAACCACGTCTTATGCTCCCCAATATCCCCAAACATGTGGCCGAGTTAGGGTGCGTGAAAAATCACGTGGCGTTGTGATGGAGGGGGAAGGTGGAGAGGAACCACTCCCCAGCATGTCTTATGCTCCCCAATATTCCTGAACTTCATCCCCACAGCCCCCTAATGTTCCTCAAGGCCGTAAGGGTAAGGGAAAGGGAAAGGGAAAGGGTAAAGGCAGAGGGAAGAGGAGTGAGAGTGGGGAAGCCCTCCGCACTCCTTCTCCCCAACCTCTCCACCAGCATCTCCTCCCCACCCAGATGAAGGCGGTGATGGGGATGATGGGGACGAGGGATTTGTGGGATGGAACTGGGAGGATAGGAGTGATTTTTCTCCCCTCATTCACCCCTTCACTGAGCAGGGGGGCTCTGGCTGCATTGCTCCCGGAATTCACCGTAATTCCACCAGGTCGAATTTTTTCCACCTGTTTTTTAGTGAGGCATTCGTGGAGCAGATTGTTTACCAAACCAACCTTTTTGCAAGCACCCAGCGCCTTGAGAGTGAAAGATTGGGAACAAGGAGTAGGCATTCTATCATATATGATTACCCTGTCTCTCTTTCAGAAATGTTCCTATTTTTTGCCCTGGTCCTTTTGATGGGTATTATACGAAAGAACAGAATTCCGGCATACTGAACAAGGGACCCTGTTATGTTTACCCCAATATTTGGGCAAGTGATGAGCCGTAATCGGTTTCAACAAATTCTAAGTCGCCTCCATTTCTATGGTGATCATGATCCTGCAAATGCGAATGACACAGATCAGATGAGGCAAATTAGATTGGTCTTTGATCACTTTATTTTTTTTTTTTAATGCGAGGAAGAAAGAACCAAAGGCCATGAGCCCGCAGTAACAGTTCCCTCCAAGAGAAAAACAAAATACAATAGAGAGCCAAATTCAAGATCCGATCATTTTGATATGCCTGGACACACTGCGTTTGAAAGACTGGAGATCATAGGCAGCAGGAAATACAGACACAGGGAGACAATTCCAGAGCTGACCTGTTGCATAGATGAAAGACTGGGAGTAACGGTTAACTCTTGCATTAGAGAGTTGGACAGAAAAGGGATGAGAGTTTGCTGCCAGACGGGTCCTATGCGCCTGTCGTAGAGGTGGAGGAATGCAAGCAGAGTGTTCAGAGGAGCAGTGACCATTAAAGTAGCGATAGAAAAGAGATAAAAATGCAACAGTGCGGCGAAGAGACAGAGGTTGAAGGGAGTCAGTAAGAGGAGGAGAGTTAATGAGACGAAAAGCCTTTGACTCCACCCAATTGAGAAGAGCTGAATGTGGGGAGCCTCCCCACACATGAGAGTTGTACTCCACACAGGGGTGGATAAAACCCCTGTTTAGAGTCAACAATTGTGAAGGGGTAAAGAAAGAGTGGAGTCGGCTTAGCACACCCAATCTCTTGGAAGGAGAATTTACAAGAGATGTAATATGATCTTTCCAAGATAAGTCCCCAGTAAATGAAACCCCAAGCATGTTCAACGATGATGCAGGATTAAGCTGAATATTATTAAATATTAGTGGGTATACCTGTGAAAGATTTTGTCTGGTTGATAGGTGTAAGAACTGAGTCTTAGATGCATTAAAAACAACCATATTATTTTTACCCCAGTCAGAGATACGAGCCAAGTCAGACATTAGGTGTGCAATAGCCTCATCCCTTGTTTGTTGAAGTAACTGTTGAGATGGACGTTGCGGGAACCGAATGGAAAGGTGAAGGGTGGAGTCATCAGTGTATGAGTGGATAGGGTTAGATGTACAGCTTTAAAGATCATTGATGAATAAAAGGAAGAGAGTGGGTGATAGGACAGAGCCCTGAGGAACACCACTGTTGACAGATCTAGGAGAAGAACGATGGCCGTCTATAACAGCGGCTATAGAATGACCAGAAAGGAAGCTAGCGATGAAGGCACAGATAGAAGGATAGAAACCATAGGAGGGCAATTTGGAAATTAAAGATTTATGCCAGACTCGATCGAAAGCCTTTGAGATGTCAAGTGCAATGGCAAAGCTTTCGCCAAAGTCCCAAAAGGAGGATGACCAGGAGTCTGAAAGGTAGGTGAGAAGATCGCCAGTGGAGCGTCCCTGTCGGAACACGTACTGACGAACGGAAAGAAGGTTGTGATAGGAAAGATGTCTTAAAATTTTTCTATTGAGAATTGACTCGAAAACTTTTGAAATACAGGACGTTAAAGCAATTGGACGATAGTTGGAGGGTTGGGAGTGGTCACCCTTCTTTGGGACTGGCTGAATGAGAGCAAACTTCCAGCAAGAAGGAAAGGTACAAGTTGACAGACAAAGGCGAAAGAGTTTGCCTAGGCAGGGTGCAAGCACAGAAGCACAGTTCTTGAGAACAACAGGAGGGACCCCATCAGGCCCATATGCCTTGTTAGTACTGAGGCCAGTGATGGCAGAAAATACATCAACTGAAGAAATTTTAATGTCAGCCATGAGGAAGTCAGAGGGGGGAAGTGATGGAGGAACAGCACAGGAATCGTCTAAGGTGGAATTGAAGGAGAAAGTCTGTGCGAAGAGATCTGCTTTATCAGTAGAAGAAATAGCTACAGAACCATCAGAGTAGAAAAGAGGAGGGAAGGATGATGAGGTAAAGTTGTTAGAAAGATTTTTGGCAAGGTGCCAGAAGAAGCGGGAAGAATTCGAGTTGGAGAGTTGAGAGCATTTAGTATGGATGAAATTATTTTTAGTAGAGCGAAGAACAGACTTAGCACGATTCCGGGCAGAAAAGTAAAGATGATGTGATTCAGGGGTGGGTTGGCTCCGGTACCTTTTGTAGGCCCTCTCCTTGTTGCGGACAGCATTAGAACAAGTGTGATTAAACCAAGGCTTTCTTGCATTAGTCAAAGGATATGAGAAAGGAATGTATGCTTCCATGCCTGAGAGAATAACCTCCGTAATGCGCAAGGCACACTCAGATGGCTCCCGGCCATGGAAGCAATAATCATTCCAGGGAAAATCAAAGAAGTACTGCCTGAAGGCCTCCCAGTCTGCAGCTCCAAAGTGCCACAGACGACGTTTCTTTGGAGGGTCCGCAGGCCGTACCGGAGTGATAGGACAGGTTAAGGTAATAAGGTTGTGATCGGAGGAGACCAACGGAAAGAAAAGATTAACAGAGTAAGCAGAAGGATAAGTTGTGAGGAAGAGGTCAAGTATGTTGGAGCTCTCTCCAAGGCAGTCAGGGATATGGGTAGGGTGCTGTACAAGCTGCTCTAGGTCATTAAGGATAGAAAAGATGTAGGCCTGTTCACAAGGTGGATCCATGAAAGGAGAGGAGAGCCAAAGGTGGTGGTGAACATTAAAATCTCCTAGAATGGAGATTTCAGAGAAAGGAGAAATGGATAGAATGTGTTCCATTGTAGAAGTAAGATAGTCGAAGAATTTTTGATAGTCAGTAGAATTAGGGGATAAGTAAACAACACAGATATATTTAGTCAGAGAATGATAGGAAAGCCGAAGCCAGAGTGTAGAGAATTCAGAAGAATCGAGTTCAGGAACACGAGAGCAAGATAAGTCGTTGCGTATATATACACAACAGCCACCTTTGGCTTTGAAATGAGTATAGAGAAAGTAGGAGGATACAGAAAAGGGTTTGCTGTCAGTTGCCTCAGACAGCTCAGTCTCCGTTAGAAAAAGAAGGTGAGGTTTAGAGGAGGAGAGGTGGTGCTCAACATAGTGAAAGTTAGAGGAAAGGCCGCGAATGTTGCAGAAATGAAGAAGAAGAGAGTCAGACAGTGGTTCCTGGCACCTCGAGTCGTCACCGAGAGAGGGGCGGATGGTGGGGGCATTTATGGCCCCCCCCCCTGGGGACTCCGAGGCTTGGTGAAGAGACGCCATTTTTTTTTAAATTTTGAATAGGAAGTGTAGTGTGTACTGTGCATGTAGTTTGGTGTAGATAGAGAAATTTGTACTGGAGAGCATGCTGGCCTACTCTCTGTGTAACTGAGACACTGAAAAAGTTCATCAAAGGGGGATGGTCAGGACGTAGTCCTGAGGGCTGATGAAACGGGAGCTCCAGCACTCCCTGTCATCAGCTTTCCATCCACCTCGGAAGTATTGCCCTGCTCGACTGGTGCTACAGTCTACTCCTCTGAGGCAAACCTTTCGTTCGTCATTTTGTCCCTATAGAGAACTCGTCATAGACAAGAGTCTCGTGTTGTGGAGAGGTAATATTACATTTAGGCAGTATATACCCAGCAAAAGGCACCATTTTGGGTTCAAGATCTTTGTTATGTGCGACTGTAGGACTGGATACGTCCAAGACATAGTCTTGTACACCGGCGCACAGACAGACATAATAGAAGATCGGAGTATTGGACTGTCGGGAGCAGTGGTAAAGACAATGATAGAAGACTACCTTCATCGTAGTCACGTCCTCTACCTGGACAACTGGTACACCAGCCCTCTTCTCCCTCGTTATCTACACATGCATGAAACGGGAATCTGTGGAACCGTGAAGGTGAACTGGCGTCACATGCCAAGGTAGGGCGGAAACTTGACAGGAATGAGGTTGTCTTCTTCAAAGCCAACAACATCCTTGCAACTGTGTGGAACCATAATAGAGAAGTAAGCCTCTTGTCAATGGTTCACCGCCCCTTGATGCACCGTACTGATTCCGTTGATTACCGGAGCGAGAATAGGCATCACATTTGGAAACCTGAGTGTGTCATGGAGTATAACATAAACATGCGCCTGGTGGACCAGTCAGACTCCATGATATCGACGGTAGAGTGTGCCAGGACCACGATGAAGTGGTATAAGAAACTGTTCTTTCACTTGCTAGACATCACTGCTCTGAATTCCCACCACCTTCACGCCATGACAACAGGAGTTCAGGAAACCTTTGAAGGGTTTGTGAGGGAGCTCACAAGAGAGATGTTTGCACTGTATGCTGTTGAAAGGCCCCAACATCGCACCTGCACTGCCCCTATTGCCCAAACTCCCCTGAGAATATCTGGCCGCCATTTCCCCACTCCTATATCTCCCCAGCCAGACAGACCTAGACCCCAACGCAGGTGTCACGTGTGTAGCAATTCCCGGGTGAGACTCACCACACAGAGGAAGGACACCCGCTATGAGTGCTTCGAGTGTGACGTGGGTGTCTATATTCACCCATGTTTCAGCGAATATCACACCTTGATGCAATTCTAATATGGTGTGAATGCGATAGGACGCTGAAACTATGAAGTAAATGCGACAAACAGACGCTCAGTGAAATTATCAGTCATGTTGATCTGAAAATATTAGTATAAAGTGCATACGGGTATAACATAAGTGCAAAAATTTTATGTAAGTGTATAAATATGCTGTAAGTGGAAACATACCTAGCGAGGGTTTTTTGATGCAATATTCTGTCGCTCAGTGCAATAAATAAGGCCCGTAAATATGTAAATATTATTATTGGAAATGCAAACGGGTATAATATAAGTTCAAATTATTGTAAGTGCTGAAATATATTCTAAGTCAAAATATTCCTAGCCTGTGTATAGAGATGCGATATCCTGACGCTCAGTGAAATGAATAAGGCCCGTAATTATGAAAATAGAAGTCAACAAGTGGGAAAGTGTGTAATATATGTGAAGAATTAGTATATAAGTGTGTGAGTATTATGTTGGTAGAAACATTCATTGTGAGGGTATTTTCATGCGATATTCTGACGCTCACTTGAATAAATAATGCCAGTAACTATGTATAGTGCAGTATAGGGGTGTAAACGTGTGTAATGTAAGTGGGAAAGTACAACTGGAGTGAAAAAATAAAGTAGAAGATGAAACACGAGTGTTTGAGATTGTGCTTGCTATGTGAATATGCGCTAGCATTTCGCTAAATGCCCTCGTAATGAATGTAAATAATTGAAAACATTTACAGTGATGGAGGAAAGATTCTATGTAAAGGAAAAAATAATAGGAATGTGATAAAACAATTGGGTATGTTGAAATACGAGTCATAGCGAGTGCGATTAGTAAGCTGATGTACGCTATACTTATGCTGCATGTCATCATAGTGAATGAAAACATCTGAAAACATTAACAAACAGTAAAAATAGGTAAAATGTCAATGAAACAGAAGTATACATGTAGAAAAAATGATATGTTGACTGATACAAGAAACTTAGCACATAGCATGTTACCACTTGGACCTAACTCGCTATGCTCGCACGAAGGTACAATGCTTATTTTTCATATATATGTGTTTGAAGTCCATTATATTGCTACTCTTATTGTTTGTTAGTTCAAAATCAATAAATGTTGAGTTGTTGTTTGTTGTTTCTCCCAATATTTCCTACCATAGAAAACGTGAGCGTCTCACATGTCAATGATAGAATACGATACCTGGCGCGGGGGACCTCACCTGTTCCGACCACTTATGGACCATGGTAAGCCCTTTCTTGGTGATTTTCCTTTGTTTCTCAACCAAAGCGGAAGTTTTAGCCAAAAAAAATTTTTTTCCAAAATAGCTCGGGATTGGGGGATGTCGGAGGTGCAGAAAACCTCGGGACGTGACGGGTTAAAATTGCTGGAAATCATGCATGAGCTGTAATAAATCTAGTTAAATCTAACTTTCTTCAAAGGCAAGCATCAAAATTACTTAACAACCCTAATGACAATATAATATTTTGGTCAACTCTTAATTCTTTCAATAATAACTTTAACAAGTCATCATACATTCCCCCACTAAAATCTTCAGATGGCAACATTACAAATAACCCACTTGCGAAAGCAGATATTTTTGCCAGTACATTTGCCAAAAATTCTACCATAGAGGATGCCAGCCAGAACGTCCCAGTAATAGAACTTGACTCTCCCGAAATTGTTCCACTTAAAATACGGGCAAGATACGTAAAATCCATCCTAGACAATTTACCTACAAACAAAGCTCTAGGCCGAGATGGAATTCCGCCAATTGTTTTGAAAAAGTGTTCCCCTGAACTTGCCTCTGTTCTAGCTAAATTATTCAGACTATGCATACGTACTTCTTCGTTCCCAAATTCACGGAAAGAAGCCAATGTCCACCCAATTCTGAAGAAAGGAAGTTCCTCTGACCCCTCTGATTACAGACCAATAACAGTCACATCTTCTCTTGGTAAGGTATTTGAAACTTTAATTTATAAGCACTTTGTTAAACATCTTGAATCCGACAACTTAATTAGTGATAGGGAATATGGTTTTCGCCACGAAAGATCCACCATTGACATATTCAATCTCTTAACTCATACCATCCATCAATCAATTGACCTACATGGCGAAACTCATTCAGTAGCCCTTGATATTTCTAAAGCTTTCGATAGAGTATGGCACCGTTCCCTGCTGTCCAAACTCCCTTGCTATGGACTAAAGTCTTTTATTCCTTTGATTTCCTCATATCTCAGTGACAGGAAAATAAGAGTAAAAGTAGATGATGTATATTCCAATTTCCACTCATTAACACCGGCATGCTGCAGGGATCGGTTCTGGTGCCAGTCCCGTTCCTGGTTTATAGTAATGATCTCTTATCTGTCACCCACAATCCCATCCACTCATATGCAGATGACCCAACACTATATAGTTCATTCACACTCAGACACCCATTTACAAAGTCTGAGTCCTCTCAACTCAGTACAGCTATCTCCATAAATCAAGACCTATCTACGATCAGTGAATGGGGACAAAAGAACCTTGTCTCATTTAATGCTAGTAAAATTAAATATATACAATTTACTAATAGACAGATATTGCCAGATTCGTATATTACCTTCAGTACTACTAATATTCCCATCTCCAAAAGTATTGAAATTCTCGGCGTCTCACTTACGAATGCCCTCAGCTGGACCTCTCATGTTAAATCACTTGGTGAAACCGCCTCAAAGAAACTTGGACTAATGTACAGAGTCCATAACTTCTTCACTGACGAGCAGTTAGCTGTAATTTATAAGAGTCATGTGCACTCTCAGCTTGAATATTGCTCACCCTTGTAGAATGGATGTGGAGAGGTTGCATTAAAACAATCAGACAAAATTCAGAACAAGGCTGTTAGAATTATTAACAACCCAGCAATTACAAATAAACTACCTTCCCTACAAGTAAGAAGGAATGTTGCCTCCCTTGCATTATTTTACAGATAATTTTATGGCAAATTCTCGGACGAAGTTGCGTCCATTGGTGCCACCTCTCCATGCCTTCCCTTGTGCTATACGGGCATCTGGTGGAGCTCATGACTGGAATGT